>NC_088242.1:70456917-70788167 GCF_036934945.1 Oncorhynchus masou masou
TAGCGGTCTTGACCAAAACGCCAAGCAACAAGTCATAGAGGCGCTCCAGAAGTAGGTCAAGGCAGATAGCACTGCAATGGAGAATGATTTCTTTCAAATGGAGATGCTGATAAACAGCTTGACTGCCCCCAGGCGAGAGCACAGCTCAGGATTTACAGTCTTAGCTCTGCAATCACCCCCCCAGAACCCCATACCACCACATCCCCCTCAGTCACTGTGCGCCTTTGGTTCGAGGCAAGCAGCAAGCACCCCCCCCCCCTCCCCCCTCCAGCGAAGCGTTAGAATCACCCTCTCCTCCCCATCCCCGCCACCGTGCACACATCATATTCTAATTCTAATCACTGTTACTCAGGTCAGTCCATTCTGAAGTTGACCCCGTTTTATCCACAGCTTCCTTCTCCACCTTCATAACCATATCATTATTTCCCAGCTCTATGCTTCCTGGCTCATAGGGGAGCTGCTCCTGGTTCCTTTTAGCCCATATATTCCCTTATGTGAAGATTAAGAGCCCCCAAAATGAGGCATTTCAGTTAAAAGCTCTGTCTGAGCACACAGGGGCCATCCTTGACTTGCTACCTGCAAGTTTTTTTCTCTCTCATCTTCGGATTACATTTCCCAGGACAGTTGTTCATGCTAGAGGGTTTTCGAACAAACAATCAAAAGAAATGGAAAACAAAACCTTAGGCCTACATTTTGTAGGCTTTTGTGTGCGTACCAAAAAAAAGTAGAATCTATAAAAATGTTCATCACAAAAATGCTGTTGAAATATTTATAATTTTTAGAATGTCATTCAATTATTTGTGGGCTCCCATTTCCAAACTGACAGAAATCTACCATGACTTTTCCCCTCATCCCAATCTGTTCCAGAACCACAACCCACATTGACAGGTAAGTCTAATATCAGTGTGAATAACAGAGGTGTGTATTTCCATAGAACTGACGACACAGGGCAGGGTGGCTGTACCATGAAGCTGCCCTTTCCATCCCTGATTAAGCCAGGGGAGTCCCACACTTCCGGCAAAGTCACATGGAAGGACTAAGGTCAAACATCTCCTAAGCTACGCTGCAGCTGAGACCGTATGCCACACCTCAACCAAACATCAACATCAGCTGTCAATACCTCCAACTAACTTACTAGGCCAACATGTGAATAGTGATTAGTTTCCCTTTCCCTTTGGGTCTGTACTCTTTTACAATATTTTATCTGCCCATTCCTAAAGGGACATTTCAAATATATAAGCTATGACATATTACACCAAATTAATATTGTTCAAATCATTGTACAATATCTCACGACAAGACAAGTTACATTTTTTGTGAGAATGGATAACATATGCAAATGATTCTAAAAACTCCCCAGCACAACAAATGGAAGTCACTGTGCTACAGTGTACCATCAGGAAAGTGGTAGGTCAGTCAGATTTGCCCAGTAGTGTCCATCCTGTGAGCTGAACTTGGCAGGCGGACAGTTCGTGTCATCCTTGCCAAATGGCATTAGATCGACAATCCTCAGCACCTTGTCAGAAGAGCCTCTCTACAGGGTGCCAGGGCAGATACAATAGCCCCCTCTGTGGCCCGGGCCCAGGCACATCTGCTGCAGCCTGCACACGGCCGGGGCCGGATGGCTCTGTGTGTTTGGAGATGTCAAATACTTTCAGGCTGTTGTAAGGTATGAGTTGGACGGGAACGGAACAACTTGGCGTGGGTTCTGCCATTAGAGCAGGACCAATGGCACCCTCACAAGGTGTCCATGAAAAATTCCCCCTTACACCATTTTGTATTTATCACCTTTAAATCACGTTTAATAATGCTCTTCTCCTGCCTTACGTTCGGTGGCAGATGAGCAAAGGATTCTTGTAAAGAGATTTTTTTCCTACAGCTAACCACACATCTGCTAGGAAAGATGAAGTCTTTTTTGGTGATGTTTGTCTTCTTCTTGGGTCTGTAGATGTAAGCGGACAGGCAGAGATCCCAGCTCTATTTAGCATGGCAGCACAGTGATGAGAGCAAGCGCCTAGATATACAAACGTGATTTACTATAGACTGTGCCTCCTGCCTTGGTCTGTACTGGCACTGCTGGCCATTGTCCTCCCATCCCAGTCTGCCTCGGTCTGTACTGACACTGCTGGCCATTGTCCTCCCATCCCAGTCTGCCTCGGTCTGTACTGACACTGCTGGCCATTGTCCTCCCATCCCAGTCTGCCTCGGTCTGTACTGACACTGCTGGCCATTGTCCTCTCATCCCAGTCTGCCTCGGTCTGTACTGACACTGCTGGCCATTGTCCTCTCATCCCAGTCTGCCTCGGTCTGTACTGACACTGCTGGCCACTGTCCTCTCATCCCAGTCTGCCTCGGTCTGTACTGACACTGCTGGCCATTGTCCTCTCACCCCAGTCTGCCTCGGTCTGTACTGACACTGCTGGCCATTGTCCTCTCATCCCAGTCTGCTCAGTCATGGCTGCTGCTGTGAGCTGCCTGTCTTTTGTTCTTGCATCTTCCCCCACACAGCTGAGTGCAATGGCCCGTCGGCCCGCCTGGATTATTCATGAACAGCATGGACGTGTGGTTGGCGGGCGGGTGGGAGAGGGGGACAGCACTGTCACGGTGTGGCTCCCCGCTCAGCTCGTGCATGAGGGATAGCACTCCACAGTCCCCGCTTTCCTCTCCCTCTGGAATGTGGTCAACACTAAAGCATCCCAGGAAAGGGACAAACAGAACAGAGAAAACTAGTCTGGGAGGAGGGGAATGGGTAAGAGCTGGTGCGAAAAGCATTCCCTCTCTGCATCTCTTCACAAACAGCCATACGCACACGCTGGATCCATGTGTACTACGGGAAAACACTGCTAAGACATTCACAAAGAAAGGCAACGTTTTTCCTCTGGGGGCTCCACACAGAGGTTTTGGTCAAAAAGGAAAAGAAAGCTTACAAGTGGCATTTAAAAAGGAAGGCATAATTCCAGTGACACATGCAGACAACTATAGAAGGCAACACAGGCAGACAATGCCTCAGGGACTATTCATATTAATTCCTACTCTCCACAATCCTCCCACTGTTTACCGTATGATCAATGACTCTGTGGTGACTCAGATTGTGAATACAATGCATGAGATCACCTCTCCTTTAAAACCAGGCTTTTAGTGAGGCTGGCTTTTTGTTCCTGTGCTTCAAGTCAGCCTGACCGTTGAGGGGGTTGGTAGAGAAAGACTGAAGATCCACAGAGAGGAGGAGTGGGGGTCTGAAGGGGTTGTGAGGGGAGTAGGGGGTGGGCAATTGTTGTGGCGACAACATCCCCCAAGGTATTGGCTCTTATGCCAAGCTAAATTTGCCATCTCCAAGAGAGGCTGGGCTAATCTGTCAACCTCAGCAAACACATGGGTCACCAACTCACCCCCTCCCCTCAACATCCCCTCTCCTCCCAGTAGTGTTCCTGTCTGAGTGGATACACAGATAGGGGGGAGAACACTGATGGCAGGCTTCATAGACAGCCCATTTCAACATTACATGCAGACACTTTTCCACTGGTTACTATAGTTACAGTGTTTGAGGATTATGTAGGCCCATGTCTAACCATAAGGCTTGGGGGTGGAGGGGGCCGTATGTGCTATGTGATGTCGTGTTATAATCAATTGTTTAATTACAGTGATCATGACCAACTTTAAGAATGATCCAAATACGCCCTTTACCGGACCTTGATTCCAAACAGTCGGTAATCCTTTAACAATTTACAGATTGTAACATGGGAAAGTACATCCAAATCTGATGAATTTACGCAGAGCCTCAGAGAAACAAGACAAAATGGAAAACATGCACCGAGCTGTGACGTGGAAACCCAGTGTGAGCAGATAAGCCTTGCCTTGTGCATGACAAACAAACACTCATAAACCAACACATGCCCAAACACACACAAAACATACAGTGAAACCTCAGTATACACCAAAGTCCTCTTTGCACACAAAGTATATCTCCCACTGTCAATGTGGTAAAGATTATCTTAGGTTGTTATTCTTCTTTAGGTTAAACAATAGCCCCGTCTGTAGTACTCTAGTGATTTGAGCCCTAAAAGAACAAACTACACACTGCAGACAAACCCTGCCCTTTGACCATTCCACTTCCCTAACCATGTTTGTTTACCGGGGCAGCGTTGCATGTATCCTGTTGTGCTGCATTTTTAAATGGCGGAAAAATAATGGATGTGGGAAGAGTTCAGGAAAAGCAACCATTGCAGATAGCCGAACAACCAACGAGACCAACAGAAAGAGTGGAGGAACAGAGGATTGCTCTTTCTTACATCACATACTGCTTTCCATTCTCGCTGATGGACGTTTTGTAGCACTAGTGCTTTCAGTGATGTTATTACCCTCCAAAAAGGTAACTTCTGGGTCAGTCCTTACTGGTTTACAGAATGGTGAGGCATCTTCCATGAATGGGATTAGACCCAACAGGATCTCATTGGTCTAGCCTATTCTTGTGATATCATTTAAATATCCATCATGATCCCAGTTAGATGTAGTAAGCATTTGCTAAATTGGCAAGATGTCTCACATACGTCGGCCAAGCATTCTATTCTGATGTCTCGGCGATGTCTTGCTAATGTGCAAACACTCTCCAAACTACATATTCCCTACGCATTTTGATACGTCGGCCAAAAGGTGTGCATGCTTTTTGGGATATTCCTAACACGGTTATTGGAATGTAAAGGAGAACACTAAGACTCTACAAGTATAAACAATTGGGGGTGTTTTAATCAGTCTTTCTAATAGATTTTTGACCTGTGCGAATAAACAAAATGGTTGACCTAATACTGTATGTGAGCAGAGCTACAACAACCTCCTGGAACCGATAGTCATCCTGGTGAGGATACTACACTGAGGCTGTGCCAGGCCAGACAGATCAGTGCTGCAGGGAATCAACGGTCTCAGTTCAATGCGCCAAACAATCAAAACTCTATACCTTCAGTTCCATATCAGTGTTAAGTTACGTGTTTAATTGCTACACAAAAACGAGCTAAAATATGCTCGCTAAAAGCCCTTGTTGTGCGATAACTTGGATAATATCATCATCAAATGACTACTTCGGAGCTACATTAGCAATCTCAATATCAGAGGAGCTTGCTAAAGAAAGAGGGCCAGTCTTCCCTGGACTGGGAGATGTCTCATGTGGCTTGTCCCTCCGATATGTGATCCCAAAATGGGGCCAACAGCTTTGCCAGTCAAAACAGTGGGCCTCAGACACGGAGGGCTTTTTGCCTAGCCTGACACATCTGGATGAATAGAGCGGCGTGTGCCCTTTCAGGCACACGTGGGACGACTCCCCCAACCTCTGGCTGAGCCACTGGGAAAGGACCTTGCTCTAACCGCATTCCTCTTATTGTTATTCTAATTAGTGTTCGGGAAAAAAAAATACTGACTGACGGGCGTGCACACACACACACACACACACACACACACGGAACAAGAGCTCATTTGCAGTGAGAAAGGGAGGCGGAGCGCTCTGGGTGGGGGTAGATGTCTCCCAAGCCAAGGCACGGGGTGAAACGGCACAATAATCTGGGGGGCAGACAGGAGGGGGCAGCTCGCTGATCCTTCACACAGTCATCATGAGAAGGTCTCTGGGAAGAATGCTCCCTTCCTCTACTCTCTTCCTCTAAGCACCAGCCAGTCTTCAGTTCGATAATATCTGGATGGTCTGCCCAGCAGCTATGTATATCAACTCTTATATGCAAGGTATTCCCCATATCTGGAGGGGGATGAGATCACCATCAATGTGAAACACAGAAAGAGACTGCTGTGCAGTATACAGCCCAGACAGATTATAGAAGGACACGTTTTAAAACCTGTGGCTGTAACACTGTATTATGGCATTTCTGGCAAGAGCAGAGATCCCATTTTGAGGGCATATACTGTACCAGCAAAACAATGCTTAACCCAGATCCTTTCTCTAGTTCTTATTTGGGAAGCTGAGTGGGAAGCAAAACAGGAATCTCATCATTTGCAAGAAGATTTCTGGAGGCAAACAGGAAAGTGATCACACTGCAGGATTATGTGATAGAATTCTATCCCCACACAACAGAGCCATGAGGAAATAGTGTGCCAACCTAATCCAAAAATCAACACTATCCAATCTCACAAATTGCAATATCCCTACAATGAATGAATTGTCACCATATGGCACAAATACTGTAACAGAGCTCATTGGACAGAACTCTTGCTAATAAAAACAGCCGCTACCTTAGGTGTGAAAAACAACTTGAAAATCACACACTGTTCATTTGTGTACATGCACTCGACATGAGAGATGGATAATATGTCCAATGCTGTGAAAACGCAGTAAAAAAAAATACAAATCACCACGTGTCCTATAATTGGAGACCAAAGAGAGCTAAGAGCTAATAAAGGATTCCATTTCCACTAAGCAGACATAAAACACGCCAGCTAAAAGACTGCTTTGCCAGCACTACAGGAAAATAAGCACTAGGATGTGAAATTCCAGACCATGAGAACCCAAACCTGAACTGAATAAGTTCCTAGATCCCAAGTGCCGATTTCAAAGTAATCCAGACCTGAATTCCTTTTAGACTGAGAGCTTTTGTGAAATGGGAAAAGAATTTCACACAACCCTCTCGTCTTCACGTTCATTTCTTTACAGTTGCGTCACCCGCTACACTTTTAATTTGCTAGCTTACATGACAAGGTTGTTATTTCTTTAACCACTGCAACTGAAATCTCATTACTGATCAAGCTTTTCAATTTTCTTCCCAATAACATTCTGAATATGACAAGGATAGCTAGTTGTTATGAGCAAATGGTTCCAACCTTATCACTGGGGGGGACAATGTGGGCACTTGTCAAGCATGAGTGACTACACATCACCAGGTGATACATAGTTGGCCACATAGCCAGAGGAAATCTGTGTGTCAACCACAGCATGGCATTGCTTGATCTGGGGACTAACTCGTAACACCAAAGGTGTTGGAGAGAGGCCAGCAGAGTGGTTATGGGAATTCCCTTGGCTTACTGGCACTGGAAATGGAAATGTGACATGAGCTAGCAAGCCCTGAGACAAGAGCAGGAATTGTTTGAACTGGTCGGGCACATCTAAGAGGACACTGCCACCTGTCACAAGAATCACCCCTCTCTTCCTCTAGGCTAGTAGGTTTTGCTATTATGTTGCTCTAGATAAGATGGGCAAGGACACTTTACTGTACTGTTGTAAGGCACCTTAGAGCCTACTGGTCGCCCTCTGTCTGGTGTACTCCTCCAGTCTGCCATGTTACCAGCATCACCCCCCCCCCCAACAGTAACAGCTTAATCTGCTCTCCCTCCAACGGCTGCAGATAGCTCATTAATGCCCAATCGGCCTGCGCAGGGGGGCGCTGTCAGAGGGGGAGGGAGCCTATACTTGAATTCCGCCAAAGCAATTTGAATATGTAATGTGCCAACAAATATATAATCACAAAATCCTATTCAGTGATTAAAGCACACTTCAATTACACACTAAACGGAACGACTGACGTTCCCTATCCGTATTCATCTCGTGTGTTTTGCATATGTTCAATTACACTCGCTGGTTTGCATATGCCTTAGATAGAATGTAGCTTAGGTAAAAACAAAACTGTGTCAGAATACTTTATTATTTTCTGATGAAGCGCCATAAAGAACAGTGCAGACAGAGGGAGAACAACTCCACGGCTGCCATAGCATCCCCCTTTCCTCATCTCGGCTCTTTCATGTCTACACAGAGACAACAGGCGGAGACATGGGGCTCCCTGGGGTTCACCAACTCCCCAACCTCCTCCCCCTCTCCAAACAAAGCCTTTCCAGTTGCCAGCCTGACCCAGTAACCTGGCTAGCAGCCTAAGGGTATGGTGTACCCGCTCTTAGGGCCCGTGTGAGCGCACAGGCCAGCGTTTGTGTACAGAGCGAAGTCACTTTCGTCAATGCAATCGGCTCTTGCAGGGATTAGAGCAGCTCCTTTTAGACAGGGCTGATTGTGTGGTAAATGTGCAGTAGGCAGCGCTGGGGAGGCTGCTCTAGTGCCCCAGCTAATCTGGTTGGACACAGGCATCTTTCTTTACTGCAGTTTCACAGGAATGTCTTCTCCATTTCACTGCCAAGTGTTTCTGTAGGTGATGTACTAGGTCTAACTACACTCAGCATCAAGGATAATATGACACAGAGCCACATTCAAACAAACCCGTATTGCAGTATTTATGCATTTGCAATATTACCTTTTCCCCCCGTAGCCAGATAAAAATCACAAACATGGTCCTGGAATACTGTGAGAATACCAGCTATATGCTTCCAGTTTTCAGAATGACTGGCAGTACTGTACTTGTGTAAATAAAGACTCTGTATAAACATTGCTGTGGCAGGACCAATTAAATCCGGTTCTAAATCTAACATGGAAAGAGCTGTCTGAAACATAAACCTTAACTCACGCGCCACAAATGCAAAGGGAGGCCACATTAAACACTGATAGTCTCTTTGCGAGGCAGTCAAGCTTTTAATGTATTTATAACGACACATATGAGAACTGCTCCATTCTACTGTATATCCCTGTAAGGCAACAATAACCACCAGCTGAAGAATAGAACAAGATCCTCACAATATGTGCCATCTAAATCAGGCAGGCCTTCAGGGTTTAGTCAGTGGATGCACATGCATGCGACTGAACTGCCCTCCTGTTTCAAGCCATTGGTTTTGGATCTCGTGATAAATGCAGCGGCAGAGCGGTTGCGATTGCTGCCTGTACGGCAAATCAGAACTAATTAAAGCATTTCATTTGTAAAGCTTTAGAAAGGAGGTGTAAAAACACATTCGTCTTACCCCCTGGCTCCCCTTGAAGCAAACTGCTGGCTGATTTGGTAAGGATCCCTGGGAAGGAGGAGAGAAACGGAGAAAGTAGTTATCCTTTAATATAACAGACGATAGCATTGCAGGTAAAATACAATTGATCCTAAAACACATTAGGTAGCATTTAAAATATTTAAATGAAATATTGTTATTTCATATCTGGTCAAGATATGCTAGCAAATACCTTTTCTGCAATTGCACGCTCAACACTGTCAATTTCTCACAAAGCAATCACGCTTTATTCATCAAGCTAACAATGTATTACAACAGTACGCCTTAGTTCAATTAGACCAGTGGGGAAAATTATACCCATTAGCCAACTATCACAATAATTAGAGTTTCCTATCGCTTATTTGCCCCAATGGCCAGCGTACAACTTCTTAAGTGTTAATTCAATAATAAAATGTGCTCTTATTAAGGCTTTGTGAGTGTGCTCATATCCGTGGCCCGTCGCCAGTATCATGGCTCTATATGGCCAGGTCCACAGATCAAGGGGCTTCACTGCTAATCTGCACTGGAATGTGTCTGATTAATCAATCTAGAGCACAGAAACCTTGTTTCACTCAATCAGTTCTCATAGTCAATTGGAAATTGAGGCATAACGGAAAAGCCTCATCACAAAGCTTTTAGTGTAAAATCCCTAATCATTTTCTCAGCTGATTACTAATTGTACCTTTGTTTACAAGTGGGCTACATTTGATCAGCCCTTAGGTTTGTGCAAGTCAAAATACATCTGTTCACGTACAAAGCTGTCCCCCAAATAAGCCTTTATCTAACCATAAAGAGGTGACCATGCTGTGCATGCTTCAGGAGTTCCTCAACATTCAGGCATCAGTACCTTCATATGACCAGAATGTAACATTGAAGAGAACAAAATAAACTGTTCTCTGCTCTCTGAGGTACTCCTAGCGATGGTACAGGGTCAAGAGATAAGAGCCACTATCTGAAAGTTACAGCTGCAGCCATGGTCAACAGGCCTGTTTTATCTGTTATAGATGGTTTTGGGAGAGGTCATCATGCTTCTTTCTTTCCCTCTGGTCATTGCTTAACAGGCCTACAGCTCACATTGCATTTTAAAGTGTAGGCTTATTAGAGATCCATTTCTTTTCATGGGTAAGAGTTGCAGGATAAACGTCATTAACAGAGGTTAGGGGCTGGCACTTTGCTCCTATAGTCGGAGTGAAACCCGTAATGACCAGACTTGACCACCTTTGCTGCTTTTTGACTGTAACACCAGGGTTACACAAGAGCAAAGCACTTAACCCTAATTGCTCCAGGGCCGCCATTGATAATGACAGACCCTGGCCGTGACCCCACTCTCTTGGGGGGGGGGGTTGATATGCAAAAAACAAATATCCAGAAATAGGACAAGAATATAAGCCCCCAAATTGTAAAAAAAACAACATTTGGGGAACGTGTGTATACAATCTGAAGTTATACTAGGGAAATAGTGTTTGTATCTAGGGCTGACAGTGAAGACCTGTGAATAGCAGAGTCAACAACCTCTGGATAATCAAAACAGTTGCTTTGTGAGAAGGTGTTAACCGTTGAAGGAGTGCAACGGTGTGCTGAATGAGGAATATGATCAGGGCTCTAAAGTCCACCCCTTTTGGTCACATATGCTCCAAAATAATTTTGCTGCAAGAACTGCCATTTTAGTTAAATAAAAAAATTGCTAGGTAGTTAGCCAGCTCTAGGTCGGCTGTACCTGCGCCAAAACGCCAGTATTTCTCATTTTTTCTCTAGTTTGTTCTCCATCTTCTTAAAAAAAATGGTAAGCCAACATGTCAGCGCTTTTATTTCTATGACTGATCAAAACAAGTTCTCATGTCCCGCTCATGGCTCGCTCATGTCCCGCTCATGGCCCGCTCATGTCCCGCTCATGTCCCGCTCATGGCTCGTTCATGTCCCGCTCATGGCTCGCTCATGTCCCGCTCATGTCCCGCTCATGGCTCGCTCATGTCCCGCTCATGGCTCGCTCATGTCCCGCTCATGGCTCGCTCATGTCCCGCTCATGTCCCTCTGCAGCGGATGTGCAACTTGAGTATTTTGGCAAGGAATTTGTTTGGAGCATCGAATTGCAATAAAATGCCAGTATCGAATCGCAATACATATAGAATAGTGAGAATTGCAATACATAATTGTATCGGCACCTAAGTATCGTGATAATATCTTGTCGTTAGGTTCCTGGCATTTTCCAGCCCTAATTATTAGAGAGAAACTAATTGTTCAAAAGATATGACCTACATGTAGGCGCTACATGTTTTATTTTGCACAGTGGTGGGCCCGCATTTACACGTTCATAAACCAAGTCGCAGGCCGTTTTAAAACTATTCGTCGTCCGCTAAACGTTTGTTTACACCTTGATCAGTTAGCTAGCTGACAACAATAGGAAACGTGTGCTTTTACACAATGTAGAAACCTAATATTCCACAAATGACTAATTTCATTAATAGGTATGTGTATCAACATGTTAGGTTATAATTAACAATGTCTAAAGGGTTTTTCGTTTCTAAGGCACAGCGTGTGCTTCAAAAACATAGCTGGGGTTCATATAGGCTTTAACTCAATCAATGTAAAAATCTGCTTTTCTGGTGCTACTAAATGTATTTTGTGCTCCTAACTAAGTTGGGAGTACCAGTGCTACCAATGACTTTTTATTTTAGAGACCAGCAAATAAACAACTAAAACCCACACAGAATTTATACATGAGCTATGAATATTTGGTTAAGAGAAAATAATATATATATATAATAATAATAATAATCTACTTTGACTGTTGAAATGAGAGCAGAATTAGTCTACATTAGTGAGACAAAACACCCGTATATTTTACTCTGCATCTGTTTATACTGCAGCAGCCTACATTGGCCTTCAACAGATGAGGAAGTTACCATGCATTGTCATTGGGGAAAGCAACCCATAGTTCTACACCACCTAACGGACCAATAAGCTCTGAAATTGGGCAGGGTTTCAAATGTTTAAAAGGACACCACCAGAGGACAGTGCCACCCACCCCTATTTCAATTTAATTCCTGTTCTAGAGCGGCAATGCTCGTTTAGGTTCCACCTCCGAAGGATGACGCAGGCTACTTACACATATTCGTGAATTGGGGAAGGGAAGGTGATTTCCACATGGAGTGGAGAAACATCAATAAATAGCTAGTTATACTGACAGCTGTCAGTACCCTATCCTGCAAACCTTATTTAGCTAGCTTTTGTTATCCGTTGTTGCTGTGATTTTTTACACTACACCATATTCAGAAGATTAGCCAGCTGGCTAGGCTGTGGCTGGTGCTGAATTTTTCATAAGCATTTAGGGAAAACACAGATGGAAACCAGTATCTTTGACTTCGTCATCTATTGTCATCTCCAAAGTTTGGGCATTATCCATAAATTGTGGCCACGAATCCGCCACAGAAACAGTAATAAGATGAAGCTCATTATGGAGAACTACTGAAAGGTTTAGAGACATGCATTTTTCTACATTGCAATGGACACGGTGCAACCTTTGTTGCCTAGTAAGTGAACTGAGAAGACATTCTCATTTACAGCAACAACCTTGGTAATAGTTACAGGGAGTATAGGCTGCAGGTATGTGGGCTGCTGGCAGGATTTGGCTGCAGTATAGCAAAGCCAAATCAGCCAGTGCTCATGGTTCTCACAGAGGAAGTGAAATGATAGGCTACTATGACTTTGCCCATGATGCACTCCGCAAATCACATGTAACAACACCCAGAGCGCATCAGACACAAAACACCAATACAAATGTAACAGCACAACAACAAAAGAATTTCATAAACATGTTCCTTCAAAATGTCTTTTGCAGGTGCCTTTTCATTACAGGACAGATACTTGTAGTTTCTAGCTGCACCAATCAAAGCAGTGGAGCGTGTAGTGAAGTAAAGCGATTTATCTTGACGGGGGGGGGCAGATATGCAGATATGCAAAATGCAACTACTATGCAACTATTTCTGATAAAGTAGCACTGCAAAAACATTAGTTTACATCCCCTGTTTTAATTTGCTCCACGGCTTAGGTGGCCAAGTGGACTCAAGGCCGTTTGGCTCAGCTCAGTCGCAAAGAGGAAGAACTTTGCAGCTGTTTTTGATTAAGAAACAATGCCATGCTCAGGGGTGGTAAGGAAACACACGACAATGACAAGGATTTCTACAAAATGTCCCACTTCGGATTTCCCATTTCAATTCCAAATTTGCGCAACTGGCTGCAAGATGGCCCTATTAATCATTTTACATCGTTTGTCATCTTATGCCCAAATGTAATGTATTCAGCTGGCAATATCTCATGTCCTCCATGGACCGGCTCGTACACAAAACATCCCCCTGCAAAAGGGTACGTTTCCTCAACCCGATTTATGGCTCGTCGGTGGGAGAAAAAAAAGTGAAAATATTTCTGCTGTCTTAAGAAAAAACAACATTTTCCACAACCGTTTTTGGATTTTCCGTCAACTTCCGGATGTTGCACGCCACGTCAGTCTGTTGTTCACTTCTGGCTGAGCTTGCACCACAACATCAGGAAGTAGCATCACCTAGCACGGTGATGGAAAATAGTGTTTTATTAGACAGTACTAATATTTTCCCCATTTTTCCTCCCACCGACAAACCATTAAATCAAGTAAATGAGAAAACCGATGCACCTTTAAAGCCTGAATGGAGGCTGTTGTGTACGAGGTCCATGGGGATGAGTGTATTACCAGCTGGGTTGAATGCGTCGACGTCCAGAAGTAATAGGTCATCAGGAAGAACTACGCCCTCTACAGGTCTTGGCGCTAAAGCCCAACTATATCATACTTTGACAAAAACGATGACTTATTGACAGACTGACTTGTTTCCTAATCCACGCCCCTACCTTTTTTTAAAGGTATCCTGTGACCAACAGATGCATATCTGTATTCCCAATTA
The DNA here is from genome assembly GCF_036934945.1 of Oncorhynchus masou masou. Taxonomy (NCBI): domain Eukaryota; kingdom Metazoa; phylum Chordata; class Actinopteri; order Salmoniformes; family Salmonidae; genus Oncorhynchus; species Oncorhynchus masou. Next base: position 70,470,693 of record NC_088242.1, read on the forward strand.
CTTGATTTCAATTGATTGATTTCCTTATATGAACTGTAAATCTTTGAAATTGTTGCATGATGCGTTTATATTGTTGTTCTGTGTAAGTGCACGCACATGACACTTTGGCAAAAAAGATGGCTTTTTTGGGGCGGCAGGGTAGCCGCGTTGGACTAGTAACCGAAAGGTTGTAAGTTCAAATCCCTGAGCTGACAAGGTACAAATCTGTCATTCTGCCCTGAACAGGCAGTCAACCCACTGTTCCTAGGCCATCATTGAAAATAAGAATTTGTTCTTAACTGACTTGCCTAGTAAAATAAAGGTAAAAAAAATTATAATATCAGAGTTGCGGCTGTTGTTCACATGAGTATCTGCACTCTCATTCTCTAGAATGGCCCCACTGCTTCTGCCTGCCATACATCTTTGAGGACATGTATTTTGATTGTTAGAGGGACTATATCTTCAATATAATAGAAACTCTTTGGCCGTGGGCTTTGAACAGAGCACTTGGCTCAATCACGCTCGTGAGACCAGCCCGGTTCCAAAACAACTGCAATCACCTTTCACCCGGAGTAAACTCCTCCTACCAGCGTTACCGGGGCCAGATAATCGAATCCCCTCACTGCACAAAAGCACAGCAACAAAACTGCCCTGCCACCACCACCCAATAGCAACAAGAGACTCCAGGGTTGGGGTGACAAGTTCTCATGTCCTAAATAAGGTATTTATTTCTCACCAAATACACCACGTTTAGGATAGATATCCTTTGGAAATTTGAGAAATTTAGAAACGCTTACACATTATCCATGTCAGATTGGCATATTGCTATTAGGCTAGGCCTACACATTTTTCTAAATGACAAACTGCAACATGTTATCAGAAACCATAATAGGTAATGTAGGCTGTTACTTTTGAAAGTAACACCATTGCTGGATAGATTAAAGCCTACTTTCGATGGCCTACATTTATGCTACATTCAAGCTAAGAATTAAAATGTTAATTGTTGTTATATTTAGAGCCTAAATATGGTGGCTATGTCGCCATGATCTGTCTCAGAGACTATCCCAATGTTAAAAAGTAGACTACAAAAGTTATGAAACGACAATGTAGTTAGGCGCTTTATTCCAACATATCACGATAATTTAAAAATACTTGCATTAATTGTTAGTTTCTCAATTACGAATAGATAGCCCAAACATGAAGTCTGTCTGAAGGACTATAACATATGTTTACTTTAAAACACCAATGGATCACATACATACGCTAATATTCTACACAACAAACATGCATCACACAAATTACATGTCTCATTCTTTTTAGCGAAATCGGTGGCGTTTTCCAAGCAATTTTAAAACAACCTCAAATTGTGTATTGGATGCTATGGCATTATTTCTATGAAGTCCCATATAATCAAGCAACCATAGCCTACTTAAACGGAACGCTTTCCCATCGACCAATAAAGCTTACACCTATACAGTGCAAGCACAAGGAAGTGTACAATCACCACATAGGCTACTGTGTCGCTGACACTTTCGGAACTTTTTACCCAGTGGTCTACCTCTTTTCACTGAGATTAGACTAGTCGGAGGAGTATCCAAACAAACACCTGCGCGATAGTAAATAAAGAATTGTCTAGGACTTACCTTCAGATTCTGATAGGCTTCAAGCGTTCGAATGGCGGTATCGGTTAGCTTGACGTGAAATAGAGTTTTATTTTGAGCTTTCTTGTTGATTTTTGCACAGGAGAGCCCATACCGATGCTCCTGTCTCAGCGCTGCCATGACTTCAACTGGGGTAAATTGGCGACATTCTCATTGAAACGTCACTTGGACCTAGGAGGAGTTTACATTGCCTGCGTTGCCGTGATCACGTCACACACACACACACACACACACACACACACACACACACACACACACACACACACACACACACACACACACACACACACACACACACACACACACACACACACACACACACACACACACACACACACACACACACACACACAAATTGTTAATTTGCATGTCTTTGAATGTCTTTGTTTTGATATTATAATAACAATGTCATACAACATGTTAGCATCCTAATCCTTCTCAGTTTTTATCTACTAAATGAGAGGGATTGCATTGTGACAGATTTTTTTGTTTGTTATGCTTCTATTGTGAATATGAATCATAATCATTGTTATTACTATATTGCATAAAGTGAAATATCATATAATCTCCTTTTTTTGTGTAGCCTAATACAGCCTAATACTATGTTTATAACCAATGTTCTAATTCATTATACAGCCCTGGGGTCATAACAAATAAAAACATTATTATATATATTTTTTCAACTCCAAAAATAGCCTATGGTCCGTTGATCAGCTGGGCCGATCCCCTGCTCCTAGACAGATAAGGTGAAACAGACAGTGATGAAAAACTAGGACATTTGGGTTAATTAAAAGGTGTAATCCCTAATAGACAAGATGCTTGGGCAGTGGTTAAGGAGATCTATCACAGCACTAATGGAGTCTTTTTACTCGTCATATGGCCATTTGAGGTTCTCTATGACTATTTGAACCAGACTATCAACAACACATGCCTCACAGCAAATGTACAGTACATAGCCTAGTGCAGTATGTTGTCTTTTGCAATAATGTGAGAGGAGATAATGAATTCAGACCCCAGAGATTATCACTGTGAATGTTCTTGTCGGTTGTAGCTACTATGTGGGACAATATACCTCTGGAGATTTAACAACCCAAATCCAAACTCTCAAGTGATGGTATTACGGAATTGTAGAATGCAAGTGTGGCTCTTGCTCAGCTGTGTATTAGTCTAATAAGGGTATTTTCAGTAAATGTCTCTAAGCTGTTTTGCAGTGCTACAGTATTAAGGGGGTTGGGGATAAAACAGAGGGGATCATCAAACCATATGTAGGTGCAATTAGAAAGCCTTGTTCATGTTGCGTTTCTACAAAAACTAACATACATAATACTCACAAATCATTTTTGATTCATACAGCAAAAAGTAGATACTTTGTATTGGAATTGAACTTCTTTAGTGCATTTCATTTCAATCAAATCATCCCCATTGGATGATAAATTAATTAATCTAACATTATTTTGATATTTTCTATGCAGATAATATGCATCGTTCTTAAATCAGTCTATACATAATTGATGAACAAGACAAGTGTAATCCTGTCTATCCCAATACCCATTTCAGGTAAATAACCATAGCATTCACTGCAAAGCTAATTTTCCCTTTAGTCAAGTATATTTAGTTTAGGTATGACAGTACTTTTGGTTCCCTTTTCCTGTTGCGACATGACCAGAAACAACAATGACACACACACACACACACACACACACACACACACACACACACACACACACACACACACACACACACACACACACACACACACACACACACACACACACACACACACACACACACACACACACACACACACACAAACAAACTCAAACAAGAAAATGTAATAACTGTATAAAATGAATGCAAGATCTCAGTTCATGTATCATTGTTAAGATAACAAATACTTTATATTATATTGACACAGTGCCAGGGGATACCTGACAGACACTCCAAAATCATAAACGCAAAAACATTATGTTTGTGTCACTGTTTAAAAACCAAAGCTGTTTTCATTTAAATTGTGAGTGCATTTTGAATTGAGGGATGGTTTATGATTACATGGGTTGTGGTCGTATATTCTGATCTTGGTTGAATTTGCAATTCAATGAGTTATTAAGCTAATACACTCTATGAGACACAGTGTGTAGTCATTATAGTACTGAGGCCTGTCTTGTCTTGAAAGTGTTGCTTACTGGCTCCTGTTCCACAGAAAGTATGTGGTAAACCTAGAAAAACCTGTTCGGTTTTCAGAAATGTATTACCCTCAGATCACATCAGATGATAATAATATCTAGTTTGTGCCACACACATGTTGCTGTGATTGTTTTCCCCTTCAAACGTATAACAGGATTAAAAGGTGTGGAAGTGCATACATTGTTGATTATTAGTATATAAAGGGAAATCCACTCGGCTCAATCTAGCACTCAATGTCTCACATAGGTTATCAGGGCCATCCTAGGAACGTTGGGTCTCTCTCTTAACACTCAACTACTTAAAAAGGGAAAATAAGATCTCGCGCCACAGAATAAGACAGAACTACATCCAAGACAGCAGTCCCTATGATCTTATTGGTGGAAAGCATTCATGGAAACTGCATTATGGGGCAGCGCGATGAAGTCATTAAGAAGCTTACAGACGTTCTGCCAGATTAGATGTTGCTCTCCTAATCCTACAGATTACAGTCACGCAAGCCTGCTGACCGAGTGTGCTTCGTTGTGTTGTACAATTTCTTTGCATTGATAATTTCTTGTTGCTCCTAACTCTCTGGAATATGTAGGCTATCAAGGAGTAACAGGATTGAGTGGAGGTTAAGGTGAGACTGTGTATAGCTCTAGTTGATAAAACAAGGCACTGGTAAAATCTATTGATGCAACCGGGATACAGTCTAGTTAAGGATGTTTTTAAATTGGATTTAACAGCAGTTTATGTGAATGTTAGGTTTTCATAAAAACTACAGACTGTCTCTAATGGATGAAGGCACATCTCAGCTGTAACTAGACCGAGCAACTGCTTCCACACTACAGAACCAACCAGCCAGGCAGGCAGTGTGGGGAGAGATAGGTGGAGAAGGATCATCTCTTTGGGAGGCTTTCACAGATGGTGTCCCTTGCTCCCTGTAGTGAGATGGAGCCAGAACCCTGCCCTGGAATGCAAGAGAAGCGGGTGGTGGAGACCAATGAGCCAGTGTTGAAGAAGGCCTACACAGGCCCTGGTGACAATGAAAGTCAGGAGGAGAAGGAACTGTTCCATGGGCTTCTGCAGGAAGACAAGGAACCCCATGGGGAGGGAGACCCCAGGATAGACTGCCAGGGTGGAGGGAAGGAGGGCACTACGTTAAACCAGCTCCCTATGTCTGAGATTACAGAGATCCCCTGTGTGGAAGAGAGGAAGCTGAAGACCCCCAGTTTTGTGAAGACAGTGCGGTTCAGTGAAACAGAGTCTGTGGAGGACAGAGAGAACTCGGAGGAGGTTCTCTTCCCAGACCATGAGATGTTGCAGTGGACCTCCTCCAGCTTCGAGGAGCTGTTCCTGGCTGAGGACTGGGAGAACATCACAGGTATGATACTCAATCAATACTGTCACGTCAAAGTTGTTTAGGAATGATGAAATATTGAAATGGTTGTTGAAGCAATATTGCTCTCATGGTAAACGTTTTTGTTCTATTGTTTGTCAATTGTTGTGGCACTGCCTGTAATTTGCTTGCCAACAAATTCTACAGACATTAGAAGTTACGTGGGGTATTGTCTATGTAATTCATTTAATTCTATTTAGTCAAATTCTATTCTATTTAGTCAAACACTGGCATGTAATGGCTTCTGAAACGTTATTACACAACATTATTCCCTTTCCTAATAGTTGTTTTCCAAGTGTCTGTTGATCAACAACAAGCAGATTAACCCCTAACCTCCTTCCTCCCTCTTTCTCTCCCCCTCTGTCTGTCCATCCCTCACTCCCTCCTTTCCCCAGATGATCGGCTGTTGAGGAAGAAGGTGCTAGTGCCTGGCCCCCAGCAAGCTGTGCACCCAGCCTGGGGTCAGGAGGTCACAGTCAAAATGCAGGGAGTGCTGGAGGACAGGACTGTGGTGGAGAAGGACCCTAAACTGGTGTTCGTCATCGGAGAGGGAGATGTAAACCAGGTGGGCCCTACAGACATTCTGACTGACGACAGGACAGGTTCCAGCACAGCTGTCCTCCACCCTGTCACACACACCTGCACCTGCTAAACATAACACAGGGTTGGCCTGCTCCTTCAGAGAATCTACATGTGATATACAGTATAGGTTGCAGTATAGCCACAACACAACAGCATTGTAAGTTATGTATTGGTATTCTATGTGGCTATAAGGTTTCAATGTATGCCATCGTAACACTAGACATTTGAGGTAAGTTAATCACTCTTCATTAATAGATTTTCATAATTATTATCTAATGTGTGCAAATAAAGTATTAACAGTGAGAGATCTGTGGATAATACAGTGCTGTTTGACACACAGGCCCTGGAGGAGTGTGCCATAGCCATGCAGCAGGACGAGGTCGCATTACTGCTGGCAGATTCACAGTACACCTATGGACTTCTGGGAAGGTAAACACCGCTGGGAGAAAAACACATTCATGATCCACAGCACCACTGTAGGGCAAAGACAATCACAACACTAACAAAACAAAGATATTGGTTCAATTAAACTTGACTCCTGCCCCTCCTCCAATCTATAAGGAGGTTGTGTTATGGGGGTGAGGGTGTAAAAACCCCAAAATTGATTTGGCCATCTATCACCCCTCATTTCAAAAAAGTAATGTGACATATATCATCACGCTAAGGAACTGAGTCCTATTGTACCTGTTGATCAGAGTGTGGCGGTCCCAAGTAGCCTGACTAATGAACCACAACCCGGAGCAGATGGCCCCCTCCAAACACCATTCACACATGGCTAGAGGCCTCTACTCTCTCTCCCACCCTATGGTAAAGACACCACTCAAATGACAGCCAATGGCTTGGATTTACAACCCATGCCCCGTTAATGAGCCATTGCATGCATAGAATTTAACACATTGACACCTGTGGTTCTGACACAATGATACTTCACATGCAATGTTTACTTCAACATGCTGCTGTAACGTGATCCTTACTCTGCAAATTACCACTTGATTTGCAAAATATACAGTGCCTTGCGAAAGTATTCGGCCCCCTTGAACTTTGCGACCTTTTGCCACATTTCAGGCTTCAAACATAAAGATATAAAACTGTATTTTTTGTGAAGAATCAACAACAAGCGGGACACAATCATGAAGTGGAACGACATTTATTGGATATTTCAAACCTTTTTAACAAATCAAAAACTGAAAAATTGGGCGTGCAAAATTATTCAGCCCCCTTAAGTTAATACTTTTTAGCGCCACCTTTTGCTGCGATCACAGCTGTAAAGTCACTTGGGGTATGTCTCTATCAGTTTTGCACATCGAGAGACTGAAATTTTTTCCCATTCCTCCTTGCAAAACAGCTCGAGCTCAGTGAGGTTGGATGGAGAGCATTTGTGAACAGCAGTTTTCAGTTCTTTCCACAGATTCTCGATTGGATTCAGGTCTGGACTTTGACTTGGCTATTCTAACACCTGGATATGTTTATTTTTGAACCATTCCATTGTAGATTTTGCTTTATGTTTTGGATCATTGTCTTGTTGGAAGACAAATCTCCGTCCCAGTCTCAGGTCTTTTGCAGACTCCATCAGGTTTTCTTCCAGAATGGTCCTGTATTTGGCTCCATCCATCTTCCCATCAATTTTAACCATCTTCCCTGTCCCTGTTGAAGAAAAGCAGGCCCAAACCATGATGCTGCCACCATCATGTTTGACAGTGGGTATGGTGTGTTCAGGGTGATGAGCTGTGTTGCTTTTACGCCAAACATAACGTTTTGCATTGTTGCCAAAAAGTTCAATTTTGGTTTCATCTGACCAGAGCACCTTCTTCCACATGTTTGGTGTGTCTCCCAGGTGGCTTGTGGCAAACTTTAATCAACACTTTTTATGGATATCTTTAAGAAATGGCTTTCTTCTTGCCACTCTTCCATAAAGGCCAGATTTGTGCAATATACGACTGATTGTTGTCCTATGGACAGAGTCTCCCACCTCAGCTGTAGATCTCTGCAGTTCATCCAGAGTGATCATGGGCCTCTTGGCTGCATCTCTGATCAGTCTTCTCCTTGTATGAGCTGAAAGTTTAGAGGGACGGCCAGGTCTTGGTAGATTTGCAGTGGTCTGATACTCCTTCCATTTCAATATTATTGCTTGCACAGTGCTCCTTGGGATGTTTAAAGCTTGGGAAATCTTTTTGTATCCAAATCCGGCTTTAAACTTCTTCACAACAGTATCTCGGACCTGCCTGGTGTGTTCCTTGTTCTTCATGATGCTCTCTGCTCTTTTAACGGACCTCTGAGACTATCACAGTGCAGGTGCATTTATACGGAGACTTGATTACACACAGGTGGATTGTATTTATCATCATTAGTCATTTAGGTCAACATTGAATCATTCAGAGATCCTCACTGAACTTCTGGAGAGAGTTTGCTGCACTGAAAGTAAAGGGGCTGAATAATTTTGCACGCCCAATTTTTCAGTTTTTGATTTGTTAAAAAAGTTTGAAATATCCAATAAATGTCGTTCCACTTCATGATTGTGTCCCACTTGTTGTTGATTCTTCACAAAAAAATACAGTTTTATATCTTTATGTTTGAAGCCTGAAATGTGGCAAAAGGTCGCAAAGTTCAAGGGGGCCGAATACTTTCGCAAGGCACTGTATATATATATATATATATATATATATATATATTTTTTTTTTAAGCAGTTCACCAGCCGTAAATTCAGATATTTGCCGTATATCATGCTACCTTTTTCCAAAGTATACATTAATGTTGTTCATGCACAGGCATATAACGGTGTGTTTCTAACAGGTAAACAAAACTGGATAATGCTCATGAACAGAGTGTCATGTCACACAACTTGTTTAATCTCCCACACAGATGACCAAATCATGTTGTTTAGGATCTTCCTCTGGATATTTATATTCAACCCAATGGAGCTAATCAAGATGTGACAATGTTTTTGGACAAAACAGCATGAAGATAATACAGCCGTCCTTTATGCAAAGAGTTATCCGTTGCACTCTATTTGCATTTTAGAGTTTACATCCCAAAATATAGCTGTTTCAGAGGATCCAGGGGCAAGTGTGTCCTCCGACTGTGGCATGTGTCTGTGTGGTCTTTTATTTCTTGCCAGAGGCTGATGCAGTGTGATGAGCATGCAGTGCACGTCTTGGCCTCGATGTGTGGTCCTATTCTATGTGTGAGGTCTTGTTAGTATTGAGTTTGTGGAGCTCTAGAAAGTAGTTGTTCAATTCTGTTTTAGCAGAGAGAGGGGTGAAAGGAAGGTGATCCTCTGAGGAAAATCTCTACCTCTGTCTGTTCCTGAGGTGAGTCCCCTGGTCTGTTCCTGAGGTGAGTCACCTGGTCTGCGTGTAGACAGAGAGAGCTAGAGAGGCCAGGCAAGCAAGCAGGCAGGAGCTCAGTTAATGATTGTTTTGCTGCATCTGGTTAAGGCTGTGTACTGAGTCAAATTTAGCCCTTCCCCTGAGGTAGTCCTCCTGGGCACCATGCCAGCTCCTAAAAGGGTGGTGACAAAGCTGTTTAAGTAACTTCTACCTGCTGTGATGTCCAACAATGAAAGACAGCTAGTGGTGTCTCAGAGAGACTTCCTAAAGTAAAATATTACAAAATTAGTGACATAAATGAAACAAGGTGCCGTTGTATGGTGCTTTTTATACCATGATGTGATTCAAAGACAGTAATACCACTGATATTTTAAGATGGAATAACAACTACTTTTTTTTTAAATAGCATGCAAAATAATGTCATTGCCCTCTCCCCATCCTCTAATGGATACATTGATTGAAACTGTCGGTCGCCTGTTGCAGACAGCGGCACTGTCTCTGCTGAGAGCACTTCATAGCTATTTGTCTGAACATTTTGCTGCCCCGCTGATTCGCTGGTAGGGATGCACCGTGGCGTGTTGTGGGTTTGCTGCTGCATCTGATCCTAAAATACTTGGTCTGTTAGGATTATTTGACTGATGATGTTACAGTATGTTAGGAAGTGGCCAATGAAACCCCTGGAACGGTCTCCATGAGCAACAATTTACCTGGTTCGATATCTCAGACAGGCTGGTGAAAGGTTTACGGGATAAATCAAGTGTAAAGCACAGTGACGTTTGTGTTGCCAGGAATGAGCCATGGAACAAGGCAATAAAGAAGTGACTCCATCATCATAGCCATCTCTGACACAAGTAACATACGCCAAAAGCATCCAAGTATTTCCAGGGAGATACAGACTGGACTCTGTAATTCACCACATCCTAATCATAAACCCATGGAGAGCAACATCTGTGGATCTGTGCTCAGGGCCAAGACCAACACAGTCGGAAGGGGGGCAACACCCCTCAGCTCCTCATTGACCCAAAGTCAACAACATAAAACATGTGCACTGACAGCTGTTGTGATGTGCAAGGGTTATGCAGGATGAATGTAGTCTTTGCAAATATTAGGAAAGTTTATACAATTCATTTGGGGTCCTGCCTGACTACTTGACACCTATGTTATTTTACATCTGTACAAAACACTATGAATTCCTAACTTTAATATAACTTTTGTACTAGAAAAAGGGTTACACTGTGTCAGGATTGCGAGCGGAAGTTGTTTTTAGAAAGTCCTATTCAATAGAACCTTATGTCCCAGCAGGGACTCTAGTATCATTTTTGGCAGATATTTGTTTTCTTGGCAGAGATGAAAGCAATGGTAATGATGCATGTTAGAGAGAGAGGTGTTTATTTTCTAGGATATTGGGACATATTCTAATAATTCTAATAACACAAACATTCTAATAATTAACACACCTCAGAGGGCTTGGTCTAGTCAAACCAAAGTCTGATTTAAGGCGCTGTATAATAGCCAAAGGGTGATGAATTCTATCCATTTCAATTCAAATCATTTGTATTTCCTGACAACATAGAGGCATAGAAGACAAAAACAAGCAATCTATGCAACCACGGACTATATACACTGAATGTAGAAAACATTATGGACATCTTTCCATGACATAGACTGACTAGGTGAATCCAGGTGATGTCACTTATTAAATCCACTTCAATCAGTTAAGATGAAGAGGAGGAGACAGTGTAAAGAATATTATTTAAGCCTTGAGACGATTGATTGTGTATGTGTGCCGGTCAGAGGGTGAATGGGCAAGACAAAAACAGTCAAGTGCATTTGAATGGGGTATGGTAGTAGGTGCCAGGCGCATCGGTTTGTTTGAAGAACTGCAAAGCTGATGGGTTTTTCATGCTCAACAGTTTCCTGTGTATATCAAGAATGGTCCACCACCCAAAGGACATCCATCCAACTTGACACAACTGTGGGAAACATTGGTCAACATGGTCCAGCATCCGGGTGGAATGCTTTCGACACCTAGGGTCCATTCGCCGACAAATTGAGGCTGTTTTGAGGGAAAAAGGTAGAAGGGATGGGGGGGTGCAACTCATTATTAGGAAGGTGTTTTTAATATTTTGTACACTAAGTGTACTGTATCTACAAATAAGAATAAGAACTTAAAAAGTTCAGGAGTTTGATGAATGTTGGCACAAAACTAGAAACTGCCCTCTTAAACTTGTATGCCAGAGATATACTTCTGCAACCGGAGGGTAGGGGGCTATGCTGGTCATGGAGTGTGTGCGTAATGTCCAAGGCTATTTGTTCCCCCTTCTTCCTCACTGATTTTTTATCGATGTCACTGAGAGCTTTCTGGCTTTCTCCAATGACCTTCCTTCCCACTGATTTTTTATAACCTTGTTCAATTGGTTCTGACTAGTGTTCCCTAGCGCAGGGTATTCAACCGGGGGTCTGCGGCAACCTAGGGGTCTGCAGAGGTACTTCAGGGGGTCTGGCAAAATAATATACACTACATGTCCTCTGTTGCAACACTCACTACTGAGTTCCAAACTGCCTCTGCAAGCAACGTCAGCACAATAACTGTTCATTGGGAGCTTCATGAAATATGTTTCCATGGCCGGGCAGCTGCGCACAAGTGTAAGATCATGTAATGCGTCGGCTGGAGTGGGGTAAAGCTCGCCTCCATTGGAGCAGTGGAAATGCTTTCAATCTGGGTGTGATAAATCTGTCAGTCCGACGGGCTAATCTGGGTTTGTCGGATGCCAGGAGAAAGCTCCCTGCCCCAATGCATAGTGCCAACTTTAAAGTTTGGTGGAGGAAGAATAATGGTCTGAGGCTGTTTTTCGTAGTTCGGGCTAGGCCCCTTAGTTCCAGTGAAGTGAAATCTTAACGCTATAGCATACAATGACATTCTTGACAATCATGTGCCACCAACTTTGTGGCAACAGTTTGGGGAAGGCCCTTTCCTGTTTCAGCATCACAATTCTCCTGTGCACAATGCAAGGTCCATACAGAAATGTTTGGTCAAGATCGGTGTGGAAGAACTTGACTGACCTGCACAGAGCCCTGACCTCAACCACATCGAACACTTTTGCCATGAATTGGAACGTGAGTGCTCAACCTCACTAATGCTCTTGTGGTTGAATGGAATCAAGTCCCAGCAGCAATGTTCCAACATGTAGTGAAAAGCCTTCCCAGAATAGTGGAGGCTGTTATAGCAGCAAAGGGGGGACCAACTCCATATTAATGGCCATGATTTTGGAATGAGATGTTCGATGAGCAGGTTTCTATATACTTTTGGTCATGTATTGTAAATATACAGTACCAGTCAAAAATTTGGACACTCCTAATCATGCAAGGGTTTTTATGTATTTGTACTATTTTCTACATTGTATAACTTAAGGAAAAGTGTTAAACAAATCAATCTATTTTATATTTGAGATTCTTCAAAGTAGCCACTTTTTTGCCTTAACAGCTTTGTACACGTTTGGCATTCTCTCACCCAGCTTCATGAGGTAGTCACCTGGAATGCATTTCAATTAACAGGTGTGCCTTCAAAGTGAATTTGAGGAATTTCTTTCCTTTTTAATGCAATTGAGCCAATCAGTTGTGTTGTGACAAGGTGGGGTTGGTATACAGAAGATAGCCCTATTTGGTAAAATACCAAGTCCATATTATGGCAAGAACAGCTCAAATAAAGGAAAGAGAAACAAGAGTCCACCATTACTTTAAGACATGAATGTCAGTCAATCAGGAACATTTCAAGAACTTGGAAAGTTTATTCAAGTGCAGTCGCAAAAACCATCAAGCTATGATGAAACTGGCTCTCATGAGGACCGCCACAGGAAAGGAAGACCCAGAGTTACCTCTACTGCAAAGGATACATTCATTAGAGTTATCGGCCTCAGGAATTGCAGCCCAAGTAAATGGTTCACAGAGTTCAAGTAACAGACACATCTCAACATCATCTGTTCAGAGGGGACTACGTGAATCAGGCCTTCATGGTCAAATTACTGCAACAAAAAAAACATTACTAAAAAGGACATCAATAAGAAGAAGAGACTTGCTTGAGCCAAGAAACACAAGCAATGGACATCTGGAAATCTGTCTTTTGGTCTGATGAGTCCAAATTTGAGATTTTGGGTTCTAACCGCCGTGTCTTTGTGAGACGCGGAGAAGGTGAACCTATGATCTCCGCATGTGTGGTTCCCACCATGAAGCATGGAGGAGGAGGTGTGATGGTGTAGGGGGTGCTTTGCTGGTGACACGGTCTGTGATTTATTTAGAATTCAAGGCGCACTTAACCAGCATGGCTACCAAGGCATTCTGCAGCGATACACCATCCCATCTGGTTTGCATTAAGGGTAGCTATTATTTGTTTTTCAACAGGACAATGACCCAATACACCTCCAGGCTCTGTAAAAGCTATTTGACCAAGAAGGGCAGTGATGAAGTGCTCCATCAGATGAGCTGGCCTCCAGAGTGAAGGAAAAACAGCCTACAAGTGCTCCGCATATGTGGGAACTCCTTCAAGACTGTTGGAAAAGCATTTCTCATGAAGCTGGTTGAGAGAATGCCAAGAGTGTATAAAGCTGTCAAAGGCAAAGGGTGGCTACTTTGAGTATAAAATATATTTGGATTTGTTTAACACTTTTTTGGTTACTACATGATTCCATATGTGTTATTTTATAGTTTGTCTTCACTATTATTCTACAATGTAGAAAATGGTAAAAAATAAATAAAGAATAACCCTTAAATGAGTAGCTGTGTCCAAACTTTTGACTGGTACTGTATATAAAATAAGGGAATCATTTTTGTAAGATGTTTTTATGAATATCACTAGCAACAACAGTATACATCTATTTTAAATGACATACCTACAGTAGAAAAGAGGATAATATATTATTTCTAATATCTGACATAGGTTTTCAGAAAGCATCCGTGATGCTACCAGTTTGGTGCCGCTGGCTGCTGGTAAGCTTTCTTGACTTGGACATACATTTTTGCCAACACATTGCGAACCTTAGTTTAACCAGCTAAACAGCTGCTCTTAGTGAAAATGTGTTTGGAGTTACCTTTCTAGTTAATAGGCTATGTTAGAGTTTTCTCTTCCAATTGTAATGTGGGGATGTCAAAATAATGAAATACTATCTACCAAATCTATTCATTTTAAAATGTTGATTACTTCTCCTTGCCATTATCCTTCACCTGATGATAAGACATGACAAGATATTTGTTTGTTTATTGATAAAGTCCCTGGGTGAAAAAAGTTTGAAGACCCCTGTCCTACAGCACCAAACCACCCCACAATATTAAACCATAGGATGGATTGTATAAAGCATTCATAAAATGCTTGGAGTATGGATTGGTGTATAATAAACTTCTTAATTTCCATAAAATGAACAGCCGTTGTTGACATTTAGAGTGAATCTGTTAGGGTTCGTTTTTTAAAACTTATACAGAATAAGGGATTACCACATTCAAAACCTGAGACCCGCAAAGGAAAAGTGGATATATGGTTGAGGATTCACAGATGGCTATCATGATCAGAATTCTGCAAGGAGCAGAGATGAGATGAGGTGAGGAATATCTCCTGCATTGACCTCAGGGAGTCACTGGAGCATGGGTTGAAAATGCACTGACCAGTTAGTTGGGGTGGGGCTGAAGCTTGTCTTAAGTTTGGGGGTGTTCATTTATAGGTTGAATGTTTACCTACCTTGAGGCATGGTTGAATAACATTTATTGGTCAAAAGTGCCACCCACAGTAAGCATAATGGTTTGATAGTGTCTATTTGCTGAATCGTCTCATTTGGAAGATAAGAAAATTATACATTCTGTTCCGTTTCTTTATTTACCCAGAAAACACAGGTAATTTGCGTACCACTCCAATTTGCATACCGCCCCAACATATCCACGCTGCCCTCACCCACTTGGACAAGAGGAATACCTATGTAAGAAGGCTGTTTATTGATTACAGCTTAGCATTCAACATCATAGTCCCCTCCAAGCTCATCACCAAGGTCAGGACCCTGGACCTCTGCAACTGGATCCAGGACTTCCTGACGGGCCGCCCCCAGGTGGTAAGGGTAGGCAACAACACATCTGCCACGGTGACCATCAACATCGGAGCCCCTTAGGGGTGTGTGTTTAGTCTCCTCCTGTACTCAGTGTTCATCCATGACTGCACGGCCTCGCACGACTCCAACACCAAGTTGGCTGGCGACATGATGGTGACAGGACTGATCACAGCGATGATGAATCAGCCTAAAGGGAAAAGTTCAGAAACCTGGCAGTGTGGTGCCAGGACAACAACCTTCTCTCTCAATGTCAACAAGACAAAAAGGAGCTGATCGTGGACAACAGGAAATGCAGGGGCGAGCGGTACACGTGCACCAAATCTGGAACCTGCCCAGCTTCTACCCCCAAGCCATAAGACTGCTAAATAGCTAATCAAATGGCTATAGCTAATCAAATGGCTACCGGACTACCTGCATTGACCCTTCTTTGTACTAACTCTATACACACACACACACACACACACACACACACACACACACACACACACACACACACACACACACACACACACACACACACACACACACACACACACACACACACACACACACACACACACACACACACACACACACACACACACACACACGCTGCTGCTACTGTCTATTATCTATCCTCTTACCTAGTCACATTACCCCTACCTATATATACACATAGCTACCTCAATTACCTCGTACCCCTGCACATCGACTCGGCACTGGTACTCCCTGTATATAGACATGTTATTACCTCGTACCCCTGCACATCGACTCGGAACTGGTACTCCCTGTATATAGACACGTTATTACCTCGTACCCCTGCACATCGACTCGGCACTGGTACTCCCTGTATATAGACATGTTATTACCTCGTACCCCTGCACATCGACTCGGCACTGGTACTCCCTGTATATAGACATGTTATTACCTCGTACCCCTGCATATCGACTCGGCACTGGTACTCCCTGTATATAGACATGTTATTACCTCGTACCCCTGCACATCGACTCGGCACTGGTACTCCCGGTATATAGACATGTTATTACCTCGCACCCCTGCACATCGACTCGGCACTGGTACTCCCTGTATATAGACATGTTATTACCTCGTACCCCTGCACATCGACTCGGCACTGGTACTCCCTGTATATAGACATGTTATTACCTCGTACCTCTGCACATCGACTCGGCACTGGTACTCCCTGTATATAGACATGTTATTACCTCGTACCCCTGCACATCGACTCGGCACTGGTACTCCCTGTATATAGACATGTTATTACCTCGTACCCTGCACATCGACTCGGCACTGGTACTCCCTGTATATAGACACGTTATTACCTCGCACCCCTGCACATCGACTCGGCACTGGTACTCCCTGTATATAGACATGTTATTACCTCGTACCCCTGCACATCGACTCGGCACTGGTACTCCCTGTATATAGACATGTTATTACCTCGTACCCCTGCACATCGACTCGGCACTGGTACTCCCTGTATATAGACATGTTATTACCTCGTACCCCTGCACATCGACTCGGCACTGGTACTCCCGGTATATAGACATGTTATTACCTCGTACCCCTGCACATCGACTCGGCACTGGTACTCCCTGTATATAGACATGTTATTACCTCGTACCCCTGCACATCGACTCGGCACTGGTACTCCCTGTATATAGACATGTTATTACCTCGTACCTCTGCACATCGACTCGGCACTGGTACTCCCTGTATATAGACATGTTATTACCTCGTACCCCTGCACATCGACTCGGCACTGGTACTCCCTGTATATAGACATGTTATTACCTCGTACCTCTGCACATCGACTCGGCACTGGTACTCCCTGTATATAGACATGTTATTACCTCGTACCTCTGCACATCGACTCGGCACTGGTACTCCCTGTATATAGACATGTTATTACCTCGTACCCCTGCACACGACTCGGCACTGGTACTCCCTGTATATAGACATGTTATTACCTCGTACCTCTGCACATCGACTCGGCACTGGTACTCCCTGTATATAGACATGTTATTACCTCGTACCTCTGCACATCGACTCGGCACTGGTACTCCCTGTATATAGACATGTTATTACCTCGTACCCCTGCACATCGACTCGGCACTGGTACTCCCTGTATATAGACATGTTATTACCTCGTACCCCTGCACATCGACTCGGCACTGGTACTCCCTGTATATAGACATGTTATTACCTCGTACCCCTGCACATCGACTCGGCACTGGTACTCCCTGTATATAGACATGTTATTACCTCGTACCCCTGCACATCGACTCGGCACTGGTACTCCCTGTATATAGACATGTTATTACCTCGTACCTCTGCACATCGACTCGGCACTGGTACTCCCTGTATATAGACATGTTATTACCTCGTACCCCTGCACATCGACTCGGCACTGGTACTCCCTGTATATAGACATGTTATTACCTCGTACCCCTGCACATCGACTCGGCACTGGTACTCCCTGTATATAGACATGTTATTACCTCGTACTCCTGCACATTGACTGGGCACTGGTACTCCCTGTATATAGACATGTTATTACCTCGTACTCCTGCACATCGACTGGGCACTGGTACTCCCTGTATATAGACATGTTATTACTTCGTACCCCTGCACATCGACTCGGCACTGGTACTCCCTGTATATAGACATGTTATTACCTCGTACTCCTGCACATCGACTGGGCACTGGTACTCCCTGTATATAGACATGTTATTACTTCGTGCCCCTGTACATCGACTCGGCACTGGTACTCCCTGTATATAGACATGTTATTACCTCGTACTCCTGCACATCGACTCGGCACTGGTACTCCCTGTATATTGACATGTTATTACCTCGTACTCCTGCACATCGACTGGGCACTGGTACTCCCTGTATATAGACATGTTATTACCTCGTACTCCTGCACATCGACTCGGCACTGGTACTCCCTGTATATAGACATGTTATTACCTCGTACCCCTGCACATCGACTCGGCACGGGTACTCCCTGTATATAGACATGTTATTACCTCGTACCCCTGCACATCGACTCGGCACTGGTACTCCCTGTATATAGACATGTTATTACCTCGTACCTCTGCACATCGACTCGGCACGGGTACTCCCTGTATATAGACATGTTATTACCTCGTACCTCTGCACATCGACTCGGCACTGGTACTCCCTGTATATAGACATGTTATTACCTCGTACCCCTGCACATCGACTCGGCACTGGTACTCCCTGTATATAGACATGTTATTACCTCGTACCTCTGCACATCGACTCGGCACTGGTACTCCCTGTATATAGACATGTTATTACCTCGTACCTCTGCACATCGACTCGGCACTGGTACTCCCTGTATATAGACATGTTATTACCTCGTACCCCTGCACATCGACTCGGCACTGGTACTCCCTGTATATAGACATGTTATTACCTCGTACCCTGCACATCGACTCGGCACTGGTACTCCCTGTATATAGACATGTTATTACTGCACCCCTGCACATCGACTCGGCACTGGTACTCCCTGTATATAGACATGTTATTACTTCGTACCCCTGTACATCGACTCGGCACTGGTACTCCCTGTATATAGACATGTTATTACCTCGTACTCCTGCACATCGACTCGGCACTGGTACTCCCGGTATATTGACATGTTATTACCTCGTACTCCTGCACATCGACTGGGCACTGGTACTCCCTGTATATAGACATGTTATTACCTCGTACTCCTGCACATCGACTCGGCACTGGTACTCCCTGTATATAGACATGTTATTACCTCGTACCCCTGCACATCGACTCGGCACTGGTACTCCCTGTATATAGACATGTTATTACCTCGTACCCCTGCACATCGACTCGGCACTGGTACTCCCTGTATATAGACATGTTATTACCTCGTACCTCTGCACATCGACTCGGCACTGGTACTCCCTGTATATAGACATGTTATTACCTCGTACCTCTGCACATCGACTCGGCACTGGTACTCCCTGTATATAGACATGTTATTACCTCGTACCCCTGCACATCGACTCGGCACTGGTACTCCCTGTATATAGACATGTTATTACCTCGTACCTCTGCACATCGACTCGGCACTGGTACTCCCTGTATATAGACATGTTATTACCTCGTACCTTTGCACATCGACTCGGCACTGGTACTCCCTGTATATAGACATGTTATTACCTCGTACCCCTGCACATCGACTCGGCACTGGTACTCCCTGTATATAGACATGTTATTACCTCGTACCCCTGCACATCGACTCGGCACTGGTACTCCCTGTATATAGACATGTTATTACCTCGTACCTCTGCACATCGACTCGGCACTGGTACTCCCTGTATATAGACATGTTATTACCTCGTACCCCTGCACATCGACTCGGCACTGGTACTCCCTGTATATAGACATGTTATTACCTCGTACCCCTGCACATCGACTCGGCACTGGTACTCCCTGTATATAGACATGTTATTACTTCGTACCCCTGTACATCGACTCGGCACTGGTACTCCCTGTATATAGACATGTTATTACCTCGTACTCCTGCACATCGACTGGGCACTGGTACTCCCTGTATATAGACATGTTATTACTTCGTACCCCTGCACATCGACTCGGCACTGGTACTCCCTGTATATAGACATGTTATTACCTCGTACCCCTGCACATCGACTGGGCACTGGTACTCCCTGTATATAGACATGTTATTACTTTGTACCCCTGTACATCGACTCGGCACTGGTACTCCCTGTATATAGACATGTTATTACCTCGTACTCCTGCACATCGACTCGGCACTGGTACTCCCTGTATATTGACATGTTATTACCTCGTACTCCTGCACATCGACTGGGCACTGGTACTCCCTGTATATAGACATGTCATTACCTCGTACTCCTGCACATCGACTCGGCACTGGTACTCCCTGTATATAGACATGTTATTACCTCGTACCCCTGCACATCGACTCGGCACTGGTACTCCCTGTATATAGACATGTTATTACCTCGTACCCCTGCACATCGACTCGGCACTGGTACTCCCTGTATATAGACATGTTATTACCTCGTACCTCTGCACATCGACTCGGCACTGGTACTCCCTGTATATAGACATGTTATTACCTCGTACCTCTGCACATCGACTCGGCACTGGTACTCCCTGTATATAGACATGTTATTACCTCGCACCCCTGCACATCGACTCGGCACTGGTACTCCCTGTATATAGACATGTTATTACCTCGTACCTCTGCACATCGACTCTGCACTGGTACTCCCTGTATATAGACATGTTATTACCTCGTACCTTTGCACATCGACTCGGCACTGGTACTCCCTGTATATAGACATGTTATTACCTCGTACCCCTGCACATCGACTCGGCACTGGTACTCCCTGTATATAGACATGTTATTACCTCGCACCCCTGCACATCGACTCGGCACTGGTACTCCCTGTATATAGACATGTTATTACCTCGTACCCCTGCACATCGACTCGGCACTGGTACTCCCTGTATATAGACATGTTATTACCTCGCACCCCTGCACATCGACTCGGCACTGGTACTCCCTGTATATAGACATGTTATTACCTCGTACCTCTGCACATCGACTCGGCACTGGTACTCCCTGTATATAGACATGTTATTACCTCGCACCCTGCACATCGACTCGGCACTGGTACTCCCTGTATATAGACATGTTATTACCTCGTACCCCTGCACATCGACTCGGCAGTGGTACTCCCTGTATATAGACATGTTATTACCTCGTACTCCTGCACATCGACTGGGCACTGGTACTCCCTGTATATAGACATGTTATTACCTCGTACTCCTGCACATCGACTGGGCACTGGTACTCCCTGTATATAGACATGTTATTACTTCGTACCCCTGCACATCGACTCGGCACTGGTACTCCCTGTATATAGACATGTTATTACCTCGTACTCCTGCACATCGACTGGGCACTGGTACTCCCTGTATATAGACATGTTATTACTTCGTACCCCTGTACATCGACTCGGCACTGGTACTCCCTGTATATAGACATGTTATTACCTCGTACTCCTGCACATCGACTCGGCACTGGTACTCCCTGTATATTGACATGTTATTACCTCGTACTCCTGCACATCGACTGGGCACTGGTACTCCCTGTATATAGACATGTTATTACCTCGTACTCCTGCACATCGACTCGGCACTGGTACTCCCTGTATATAGACATGTTATTACCTCGTACCCCTGCACATCGACTGGGCACGGGTACTCCCTGTATATAGACATGTTATTACCTCGTACTCCTGCACATCGACTCGGCACTGGTACTCCCTGTATATAGACATGTTATTACCTCGTACTCCTGCACATCGACTGGGCACTGGTACTCCCTGTATATAGACATGTTATTACCTCGTACCCCTGCACATCGACTGGGCACGGGTACTCCCTGTATATAGACATGTTATTTTGACACTTATTCACTGTGTATTTATTCTTAGTATCACTTCTGAGACACACCAACATCCAGCAGAGAATGTACCTGCTTAACGTAACAGTGACATTCTTAGAAGAAAGAGAGCATGCGGACAACGTGAGCCACAAACCATCACCATGTGAGAGGGCATGAACTCTGGGTTGTGATGAATGACTTGTCTAATGAGTGAGGGTATCTGTGGGTGTTGCTATTCTCAATGAAAATGTAGAATTTCCAATTGTCATATGACACATACACACACACGGCATATGACACACACACACACCCACTTTGTGTGAAAGTCTGTTTGCAACAGGGATATGAATCGACACATCCAGCGCTGGTGACTCCCATCCTTTCCCAAGCTTTGAGAAAGACCAGAACAACAAGAGAAAAGAACTGGCCACAGCTTGTTCTCTGGCATTAATAACAATAGACTCAGCTGTCCAATTGGGTCTAGTCCCAAGATTTGAACGGTAGTAGTTTTTCAAATCCATAGCCACAAGTACAGCCAGTAATAGACACATTTGGTAAAACGTTAATTCACAACATTAATTCACCTTTGGTACTTACACTGTAATACTAACTTGGTGCAGTGGAGAAGCAATGCTCTGAGTGTGTGTTTGTCCATGTATGTATTTGTGTGAATGC
Organism: Oncorhynchus masou masou; assembly: GCF_036934945.1. Taxonomy (NCBI): domain Eukaryota; kingdom Metazoa; phylum Chordata; class Actinopteri; order Salmoniformes; family Salmonidae; genus Oncorhynchus; species Oncorhynchus masou. The sequence continues at coordinate 70,493,051 of NC_088242.1, forward strand.
GTGTGTGTGTGTCTGTCTTATGCTCATCCCAGTGTGATTGTAAAATGATATGACCCAGAACATACTTCTGCTTTACGTTTGGAACACTGGTAAGAGGATATGTATTGGAATAGTGTACTACAGTAAATCTCTCACGGAAATGGTCTGCTTATAAACGTTCCTGTATGCGTGTGCATGTATGTGTACGTGTGTCTGGCAGAAAGGCCCATTAGATTAAATGAGCTGTCTGCCGTGACGCATCATCCCAGAGATGCATCATCCCAGAGATGCGTAAACAGGGCTGACCACAGAGGGGAACGTGTGATCGAGGAGAGGCTCTCTGAACCCAAGATAGAGTGTGACTCACTCCCCATCTTGACATCAACAACTACACTACCAGGGTCAAAATCAAGTTCTGACACCACCCGAGCCATCATGGATGACTTAAAATAATAAACCAGTTTTACAAACAGAATGAAACATGTTCAGAAGGGTTTAGCAAGCTAAACCGTGGTCAATAGGGGCAATAAAGACAGGGAGTAGGGTGGATCATTTTCTGATGAAAGTGTCCTTGGATGAGGTGACGTCATTCATTGACGGCCTAGAATTATTGTAGCATGATTTTTCAGGAAACCTGAAATTGAACTTGTGTGTATGTGCAGTGAAATATTTGAGAAGTTAGAATTTTAGGACTGTGTTTGTAGTTTTCCTGGCATAGGAGCAGCAGGCAGACAAGAGGCCACACCCAGCTGTCATGCAGCAGGAGCATGCTGTTTAGCACAGACAATAACAACACACACACACACGTGCAATATTATATCTGTACAGTCTTCAGGTCAGCAGCAAGACTCAAATATAACAGGTTTAGTGAGGGGATTATAGAACACTATTAGAATTAATCAAATATACATTAAGTTTATCAGGGGCGCAACTTTGGTTTTAGAAGTGGGGGGAAATATATACACACATATTTATATATACACAGTTGAAGTCGGAAGTTTACATACACCTTAGCCAAATACATTTAAACTCAGTTTTTTACAATTCCTGACATTTAATCAGAGTAAAAATCCCCAGTCAGTTAGGATCACCACTTTATTTTAAGAATGTGAAATGTCAGAATAATAAGAGAGAGAATGATTTATTTCAGCTGTTATTTCTTTCATCACATTCCCAGTGGGTCAGCAGTTTACATACACTCAATTAGTATTTGGTAGCGTCGCCTTTAAATTGTTTAACTTGGGTCAAACGTTTCAGGTAGCCTTCCACAAGCTTCCCACAATAAGTTGGGTGAATTTAGTCCCATTCCTCCTGACAGAGCTGGTGTAACTGAGTCAGGTTTGCTTGCACATGCTTTTTCAGTTCTGCCCACACATTTTCTGTAGGATTGAGGTCAGGGCTTTGTGATGGCCACTCCAATACCTTGACTTTGTTGTCCTTAAGCCATTTTGCCACAACTTTGGAAGTATGCTTGGGGTCATTGTCCATTTGGAAGACCCATTTGCGACCAATCTTTAACTTCCTGACTGATCTCTTGAGATGTTGCTTTAATATATACACAACATTTTCCCCCTCATGATGCCATTTATTTTGTGAAGTGCACCAGTCCCTCCTGCAGCAAAGTACCCCCACAACATGATGTTGCCACCCCTGTAATCCATTTTTGGGATGGTGTTCTTCGGCTTGCAAGCCTCCCCCTTTTTCCTCCAAACATAACGATGATCATTATAGACAAACAGTTCTATTTTTGTTTCATCAGGCCATAGGACATTTCTCCAAAAAGTACGATCTTTGTCCCCATGTGCAGTTGCAAACCCTAGTCTGTATTATTTATGGTGGTTTTGGAGTAGTGGCTTCTTCCTTGTTGAGCGGCCTTTCAGGTTATGTCGAAATAGGACTCGTTTTACTGTGGCTATGGATACTTTTGTACCTGTTTCCTGCAGCATCTTCACAAGGTCCTTTGCTGTTGTTCTGGGATTGATTTGCACTTTAAGCACCAAAGTACGTTCATCTCTAGGAGACAGAACGTGTCTCCTTCCTGAGCGGTATGACGGCTGCGTGTCCCATGGTGTTTATACTTGCATGCTATTGTTTGTACAGATGAACGTGGTAGCTTCAGGCGTTTGAAAATTGCTCCCAAGGATGAACCAGACTTGTGAAGGTCTACAATTATTTTTCTGAGGTCTTGGCTGATTTCTTTTGATTTTCCCATGATGTCAAGCAAAGAGGCATTGAGTATGAAGGTAGGCCTTGAAATATATCCACAGGTACACCTCCAATTGACTCAAATGATGTCAATTAGCCTATTAGAATCTTCTAAAGCCATGACATCACTTTCTGGAATTTTCCAAGTTGTTTAAAGGCACAGTCAACTCAGTGTATGTAACCTTCTGACCCACTGGAATTGTGATACAGTGAATTATAGTGTGAAATAATCTGTCTGTAAACAATTGTTGGAAATATTACTTGTCTTGCACAAAGTAGATGTCCTAGTCGACTTGCCAAAACTATAGTTTGTTCACAAGACATTTGTGGAGTGGTTGAAAAACGAGTTTTAATGACTCCAAACTCCCTACCTGACCTCTTGGAGGCATTTGTACACCGTTGCCTCATTCTGTATCACATTCCAATGCTATAACTTGGGGGGGACAAAAATGCAATTTCAAAATGTGGGGGGACATGTCTCCCCGTCCCCAGTGAAAGTTGCATCCCTGGTTTTTATACCCCTTTTACTTTTGTTTTCTTCAAGGCTAGTTGTTTGGTTGACCTGCATGCATTGCAACAACAAATGTCTGCTGTCAGGCTGTGTGTGACCTCTGCATGTGCTCGCTGGATGTTTATCTTTTAGACGTCTTGCTAGCAGCAAACCCCACACTTATCGCTCCCATCCACACAGCCCACATTGTAATACGATACTGCCTTGGAACAGGTCAACTTCTACTCTTTATTTCTGGAATCTGTGGTGAGAGGATATTTACTGGGATACTAAATCTCAGTGAGTGGAATCTCTCAAGGTAGTTCAGTTTCTGTGAGAACAGTTTTCCAAGTTAGTGATAGTTGTAAGTTAAGCTGTTTTGTGCTTGACTGACCAAAACGTATTCACTTGTGCATCAGACAACCGACACAGTTTCATTGTTGCTGTTAAAATGGCAACATGATATATGGATGATTCTTTAGTTTAGACCATGCTTTTTCAGCCACGATGTTATGATAGTAAGAGCTGGGGTCATTTTGAAAGTATGTCACATGAATCCTTCACAGTACCATTAAAATAATTGCTTGTTTCTCGTAATATAAACATGCTCTGCTATTAAGCTGTTTTACATTGTTAAAGTATAGTATTGTCTGGATGGGTGCCAGATAAAGGAGATAGACAGTCTGCTGCTCTCCTGCTGACCCACTGTTAAATAAACCCTCCCCTTTATCTTCACAGTTTAATAGCCAGTTAGAGATAGGCAGTCCACAGTATCAAAACAAGCTGTTTTCGACTGAAGCATAAAGAGAATATTATTTTTCTGCTTCAGTTATTGAAAGCCCTTTTTTAGTCCATTGTTACACTCGCCCCAGCATGTTGGGTCATCATTGAGAGCGACATGCATAGGAAACACGCTGAGGTGCACACATGAGGTAGCACTCCACCTCTAATCAAGCCTAGCTACCTGCTCCTCCTCGCCTCTCTGTGCCGTTCTCTCCCCAACGCATAGCCAATAAGGGAAGGAGATTACTGGTGCATGGCAGAGAATAGAGGAGCACATGAGGTGCCAGGATCAAATCTGCCACATCCACAGGAACCTGATGTCCTCAAGACCCCAGACATTCTCCACTATGGTTGAGGCTGGGGGAGGTCGGGGCTCTGGGGGATACAAATAATTATTTGAAACTTGAGGGCGTTAGATATCTTTCCTCCCTGGTTGCTTTTGAACTGTTTTCTTAAATCGCAAAATACACTTCTACTCTTGCACAAAAGTTCAGAAAAGTGAGAGAGGTCCACACAGACTAGCTAGCCCCGAAGTGCTACACCCTTTAACACTTGAAAAGTAATTGCGATATGTCTGTGTATTGATTAAGGCCAAGACACCAAAAGCGTGTAACAAGAGGACATGTATGCTCTGCCGTTCCTCTGTGTTCATAGCTGGTTTCCATCCACCTTGTTGTTCTCCATACACAGCAAGTGTTTAACAGACTTCGTTTCTGGGACTCTTTCACTCCAGGGCCACCCTGCTTCTCTCCTAATTTGTGGTCCACCCATGTCAACTGTTATTATACTCTTACATATAATTTAAGGCATGGCTATCAACCCCCTCCCCAGAATGCTCCCTTCTCATAATCTGCCCTGAGCTAGACCCTTTTGTGATAACAGACGCGTAGTTGCTGGGCAACTCATAAACACACCCACTACATGACTTTTCTGTTTGTAGCACCATTATAGTGGAAGCAGATGGGAAAGTGTGTGACCAGCTGTTGTTAGCAAGAGAGAGCGACACAGAAAAACACGCACATACACACAGTAGGAGCTCTGGGCAAGTCCTGGCACTCTGGTCTGTATTTAATAGCTATAGCATGTTGACTGTGTCACACACTAGAGTCTACATGCAGACACAGTCAACATGCAGAGAATGACCCAGTGATGTGAGCTGTTTGTGTGTCTCTGGCAGTACAGTGTGAAGTGGGAGGCAGGGAGCCAGAGAGGTATACTCATGGCAGAGCAGCCAGTGCCACGGGGGGCCCCCCTCCGTCAGTGAGGACGTGGAGTCGGGGTGACTCATCATGTGAGACGTCAGCGCTTCGTCACCAGCCGTCTGTATCTGCAAAGCAGTCAATCACTGAAACTCTGTGCTCACACTAACAAAATATCTTCAATGGGCTTTCTATCTCCTTAATTCATCACTAGCAGGCTCCATCTTACTTGTGTGATTATAACACTAAACCTATGTTTTTAAGATTAGTTTAGTAGGTCTTAATTATCACAACCAGAATTGTCTTTAATAGTAGTGATACAATAATTAGTATTCCAGTGTCGAACACCACAGGGCACAATATGTATGTTTGTATTCTGTAAAATATCTGAGTCTATATGGTAAAGAAGACTAATGATAATTATCTTTTGTATGCTCAGTTAAATGACTACATATTTCTCCTAATTGCCTGTGAGGCTTTCTCTCTGATGAGTATAATCCAGTGCCATTGCCTCTGGTCAAGTAAAGTCAAGTCCTATCTCCTCCTGTCTAATGACTGGTGCTCTGGGTCTCATCCCTCCTCATGGTGATGAGCTGAGGGAGAGAGTGTGAAGAATGGGATGGGCCAATGGCAGTGCTATATTAAGTGTCCAAGATGTGTAGCTAGAGTTGAAAAGCTACCAGTAATTTACTGAAGTTACCAGAAACTTTAATAATTAACAGGTAATATGGTAACTTTGGTAATTTATGCTTGAATAATGCCTTCAGAAAGAACTCACACCCCTTGACGTTTTCCACATTTTGTGTTAAAATGTATTATTTTTTAACGGTCTACACAAGATACTCTAATGTCTAAGTGGAAGATTCTTTTAAAAAGATAAAAAAGAAACACTAATATACAGTATCTTGATTAGATAAGTATTCTACCCCCTAAGTCAATATACAAGTCCAAGCCAAAAGTTGACACACCGAAATCATTCAAGGTTTTTTATTTATTTTACTATTTTCGACACTGTTAGGGTTTTCTTCTAACTCCTCCTCTGACGAAGAGGTGCAGCAAGGATCGGACCAAAATGCGGCGTGGTAATTTTCATACATGTTTAATGAACGAATAAACATGAACAATACATAACAACAAACGTAACAACCTAAACAGCCTATCTGGTGACAACAAACACAGAGACAGGAACAATCACCCACGAAACACTCAAAGAATATGGCTGCCTAAATATGGTTCCCAATCAGAGACAACGATAAACACCTGCCTCTGATTGAGAACCACTCCAGACAGCCATAGACTATGCTAGATACCCCCACTAAGCCACAAACCCAATACCTAACAAAACCCCAAGACAAAACACACCACAATAAACCCATGTCACACCCTGGCCTGACCAAATAAATGAAGACAAACACAATATACTTCGACCAGGGCATGACAGACACTGTAGAATAATAGTGAAGACATCAAAACTATGAAATAATACATATGGAATCATGTGTGTTATTAAACAAATCAAAATATATTTTAGATTCTTCAAAGTAGCCAACCTAGACAGTGTCACCAGCAAAGCACCCCCACACCTCCTCCTCCATGCTTCACGGTGGGAACCACACATGCAGAGATCTGTTCACCTACTCTGCATCTCACAAAGACACGGCGGTTGGAACCAAAAATCTCAAATTTGGATTCATCAGACCAACGGAGAGATTTCCACCCTTCTAATATCCATTGCTTGTGTTTCCTGGCCCAAACAAGTCTCTTGTTCTTATTGGTTTCCTTTAGATGTGGTTTCTTTGCAGGATTTCGACCATGATGGCCTGATTCACGCAGTCTACTCTGAAGAGTTGATGTTGAGATGTGTCTGTTACTTGAACTCTGTGAAGCATTTATTTGGGCTGCAATCTAAGGTGGAGTTAACTCAAACTTATCCTCTGCAGCAGAGGTAGCTCTGGGTCTTCCTTTCCTGTGGTAGTGTTAAATGGATTTTACGAGTGCACTTGAAGATACTTTCCAAGTTCTTTACATTTTCCAGATTAAGACGTGAAGGTCAGTCAAAGTAATAATAGACTGTCGTTTGTTTGCTTATTTGAGCTGCTCTTGCCATAATATGGCAAACAGGGCTTACTTCTGTTTACCCCCCTACCTTGTCACAACACAGCTGATTGGCTCAAATGCATTAAGGAGGAAATAAATTCCACAAATTAACTTAAGGCACACCTGTTAATTGAAATGCATTCCAGGTGACTACCACATGAAGCTGTTTGAGAGAATTCCAAGAGTGTGCAAAGCTGTCATCAAGGCAAAGGGTGGCTGCTTTGACTGTCACACCCTGACCATAGTTTATTTTGTATGTTTCTATGTTTTGGTTGATCAGGGTGTGATCTGAGTGGGCATTCTATGTTGGATGTCTTGTTTGTCTATTTCTATGTCTGGCCTGATATGGTTCTCAATCAGAGGCAGGTGTTAGTCATGGTCTCTGATTGGGAACCATATTTAGGTAGCCTGGGTTTCACTGTGTGTTTGTGGATGATTGTTCCTGTCTCTGTGTTTTGCACCAGATAGGGCTGTTTTCGGTTTCCGTTTGTTAGTTTAATCGTGTATAGTTTCCTTAGTAAATAAAATGAATCACAACTACACTGCATTTTGGTCCGCTCCTCCTTCCCACAACGAAACAGTTTTTTGGTTACTACATGATTCTATGTGTTATTTCATAGTATAGTGAAGACATTAAAACTATATAGAAAATAGAAGAAATAAAGGTGTTAAACTGCAATGGTTTTCACTGAGTTGGTTTATATTGAAGATATTTTACAGATTTGGGGGAGGGGGGGACAAAGGGAGCCTCAGTTTAAAATTAGTTCATTTTGTGAAATCTAGTTCAATTACCTGTTTTATCAGGTTTATCCAAATGAATCTTTCTGGCACTTTGTGATGCCATTGGACCCAATATTGCTTGATTTACAAAGCAAAAGATCAGCATAGACATAAGTCGGTCATGGCAGGTAGGCATCCTGGTGTGGGATGCATGATGAACACGTTGTCTATCCACTGGGTGATATTGTAGACATGGTGATATTTCTTTGATCACCATTTAGTCTCTGGTTCTTACCTTTTGATTTTGTTTTTTTCAATACATGCACCAGTAGCGACTTTGAAAGAAAGAAATATTTTTTCTGTAATATCTATTTTCATGACATTTATTCTATTCTCAGTGTCACACGTAAATGACTAAGCTGGACGTAGTCACAATTTTTTGGGGTCATCAGAATTCACAGAAATCTATTAGGAGATGATTGTATACTAAAGTGGGTCTGTCTCCCAAACATAGCTCAAATGTGTAGCAGTAGTGTGAGGAAGGCATCTTGAAACCTTGTTGGATGAGGATGATTTATTTGATTCATTACTACAATGTCGTGCTGTTCATTTTTCACTCACTCCTCTCAGATACATACTAAATGGCATACCACCGTTCTGTAGTTCACTGGATATGCTGGTGCCTGTCTAAGAGGAAAACTACAGCACGTAGCTTAATTTAACGACAATCCTTGTGACTGTGTAGATCAGGGATCCCCAACTTGTGGCCTACGAGCCAAAATTCTGTACTTGTTTTATTATCATTGTTGAACATAAGACTGTAAAAACACTGCCAAACCAGCTGAAGATTATTCCAATAAGAAATCTGTTCAAGTATTCCCACACAAGAAAGAGACACGTAAGTCGTATGCAAATGTAAGGTTTGAAATTATTATGTTTTAGTCAAACATATCTCTTTGAGCTTCTTGCAGTCAATTTACAGTCTACAAATTATTTGTAATTATGTTCCGGCACCCCTCCCAGCCGCTCAAGAGATATATATATAATTTTTTTAAACGCCCCGCAGCTGAATCTAGTTGATGATCCCTGATGTAGACAGTATTTGACACACTTTAGCACCCTCCACATTTAGTACTTCCTTGAATCTTGCAATTATTGGATAAACTGAGAGTCAAGCATATGCCTAACTAAATTAATCTGGTGTTGACATTTACCTCACTAATAAATATACTGAACCAAAGGTTCCTCGGACTGCACGCAAACTAACATATTTGCCTAAGTCTAGTCTTAATCAATCCTGCAGTAAAATGTATTGTTCAAAGTCCCAACCCAAAATTGCCATTTAATATCCCTGAAATGGGATGATAGCCTCTGAATTCCCCTCCAAAATAGGTCTCCTTCTGACAATACTTTCATTGAACAACCCATAATAAGGAGGATTAAGGATTTGTATGTTCCAATCAGTTAACACCAGTGAAACAGGAAGTACTGTATTCATAACGTAACCTGTAGTCACACCTTCCTTCACAACATCTCTGACATTCCAGTGATGATGTGGAGCAGTTGTTACAAACTGTACTTGTGGATCAACTTGAACATGGAATGTATGATTGGTTCATATTTCATGTACAAAATGCAGCCTAAAAATGCATAAATTGTTTGGTGCAAAACAATATTGGTGACTTTATTTAACTAGGCAAGTCAGTCAAGAACAAATTCTTATTTACAATGACTGCCTACACCGGCAGACGCTGGGCCAGTTGTGCACCGCCCTATGGGAACTCCCTATCACAGCCGGATGTGATACAGCCTGGTTTCGAACCAGAGACTGTAGTGACTCCTCTTGCACTGAGATGCAGTGCCTTAGACCGCTGCACCACTCGGGAGCCCAAAACACAACCTCCGATCAGTGTCATGTCTCAAAATGCTAGGCGATACCCATAGACCTAGTTAGCATTGGCTTGCGAAATTACATCGAATTTCCTTCGTTCTGGACACAGAAACATAAAAATGGTATCCACAAGTTCATCTGATTCTGGGGAAGTAGATAAAGGGCCTCATTGCCAAAATACTGAAGTATCCCTTGAGCCACACTGTGTTGACCCATGTCTCCCTAAACCACAGATAGTCGTCATGATATAACTGTGGTTCTAGCAATCTGCCTCCATCAGCTCGTCTCAGATCGGCCCAGCACACAACTGCCTATAAAAAGATACTGTAGCACTGTAACTAACCCCAGGCCTGAGATTGGATTCATTTAAACAGGCTAAGAAGGCCTGCTCCAGATTATATGAGGACTTTTGAAGAGCTCACCCCCAGGCAGTGGGCAGGAACTACTCTTGATGTCTGCTGTTGTTTTCTCCCTCATTGGATTTTGTGGACAAGGGAATAAAAATAAACAATGTAGTAAACAGAGGCATCAGCTCAGTTAGAGGTACATAGTTGACAGAATAAAACGTTGGCTAGTCCTTGTATCAAAGGACAGTAACAGAGGGCTGTTTTGCAATAAATGAACCGCTTAGGCGAGGCAGAAAAACAGCTGTGACGTTTCACTGAGGGCAGGATTAGAGCTAAGCTCCTTTGTGTGGTTGTTTTGATGTTGTGTCCAGAGCTGCCAAAGTCTCTTTAAAGAGCAAAACAGAAACAAATGATGTCTAGTGGACAATCCAATTGATGTGTTTATCACGACATTAAAGTGACTATCCTCAAATCTTCCACCGGGTGATATTAGCATACGATTTGTACAACACATCTATTTTTATTACTGGCTTGTACTATGGTAGGTTATCTCCATAGCAACCGCAGTGAGACACTTTCCGGGCATTTCCATCATTTAAAGACGCATGATAAAAATGGAGTGCCCTGACGTCAAAGGGACTTCTGTTTCCCCCACTGAAGTATATTTCCTTCATTCACACTGACACGGTGTCTGTTTGCCTGACAGACAACACTAGGAGTCAGCTGCAGTAAGTTTGCATTGCAGCTCTCGGTGAGACAAACAGATCAGTCATGGATGCATGCATCCCATAGAGATGACATGGGAGAGAGGAAAACAAAACCTTCATAAGTGTGGACCATTATCCAATCAAACACTATGGGATGGCAGGGGTTACACACACATTCTATTGACCTGACAAGTGTATATGAATTGCATCAAGATATTTCTCTGCTTAATTTTAATGAAGTACCGGTCACTTGCAGGACTGCTTGTGTTATAAGAAACATGCCAAGTGTTTGCTGTAGATTTTGCCTCTCCCTACAGGCCTACACTTTCGCTTTAATGGAGACTGATAACGTACCTCAACAGCCCCTGGCCAGACGATCCTGCCAATGTGACTCACTCAACCTGTATACCTCTCAGCACCACTAGCAGACTTGCTGCTTCAGCTAAATCCTTGTCCTAAGTCTCTTGTAATTTTACTGCTATCCTCTTCCATCTGACCCACCGCCAGCATACCCCACACCCACTCAGCTCAGTCACAGTGCTCAGGGTCAGCTCTTTATCAACAGGACAGTGTCAGCCCTAAAGGCTAAGTCTACCTGATGTAGGGCTTGAGTAAGTGTGTTACTATTCTGCCTTTTATTACCCCATCACATTTCAAGGCTTGACAACGGCAATCAGCCTGTAGAAATGTAGGCGATAGAACCTATTTTCTCTGGTCTCTGTCAATAGCTATTCCAAAAAAACTCAACTACACACATACCCCTCTTCTGGCTAACTGTGGGTGGCTTACTTTTCTGGGCTTTAGACTTTAAAAAATGTCAGTATATGTGTGAGAATCCAATGGCCTCTTGTGACTACAACACCGATCGGTTGCGTGCCAGGCACTGCTAGGCTTAGCCTCAGAGGACCCTGGGTTAGTGTCAAATGAGTTTGTCCCACTGACCAGCCTGTGTTTCCTGTCTTGTAATTAGGCCCTGGGGGCTCATTCACTGCGCTCAACATACCAGAGGCCGGTTATGGGGCTAATCACTCGTGCCCTGTGTGACACTGTAAACCCAGTGGAGTTGTGATCTCAAATGACAAATCTCTGACAATGCCTGTTTAGTTTGAAGAATGTACAGTTGAAGTCAGAATTTTACATACACCTTAGCCAAATACATTTAAACTCAGTTACAGTTCCTGCCATTTAATCCTAGTAAAAATTCACAGTCTTAGGTCAGTTAGGATCACCACTTTATTTTAAGAATGTGAAATGTCAGAATAATATAATTATTTCTTTCAGCTTGTATTTCTTTCATCAGTTTACATATACTCAATTAGTATTTGGTAGCATTGCCTTAAACAACATAAACTTGGGTCAAACATTTTGGGAAGCCTTCCACAAGCTTTCCACAGTAAGTTGGGCGAATTTTGTCCCATTCCTCCTGACAGAGCTGGTGAAACTGAGTCAGGCTTGTAGGCCTCCTCACACACACTTTCAGTTCTGCCCACAAATGTTCTATAGGATTGAGGTCAGGGCTTTGTGATGCCCACTCCAATACCTTGACTTTGTTGTCCTTAAGCCATTTTGCCACAACTTTGGAAGTATGCTTTGTGTCATTTTCCATTTGGAAGACCCATTTGTGATCAAGCTTTAAATTCTTGACTGATGTCTTGAGATGCTGCTTCTATAAACCCACACACTTTAACTTCCTCATGATTTCATCTATTTTGTGAAGTGCACCAGTCACTCCTGCAGCAAAGCACCCCCACAACATGATGCTGCCACCCCCGTGCTTCATGGTTGGGATGGTGTTCTTCAGTTTGCAAGACTCCCCCTTTTTCCTCCAAACATAATGATGGTCATTATGGCCAAAGAGTTCTATTTTTGTTTCATCAGACCAGAGGACATTTCTCTAGAAAGTACGATCTTTGTCCCCATGTGCAGTTGCAAACCGTAGTCTGGCTTTTTTATGGCGGTTTTTGAATAGTGGCTTTCTCCTTGCTGAGCGGCCTTTCAGGTTATGGCGGTATAGGACTCATTTGACTGTGGATATAGATACGTTTGTACCCATTTCCTCCAGCATCTTCACAAGGGTCTTTGCTGTTGTTCTGGGATTGATTTGCACTTTTTGCACCAAAGTACATTCAACTCTAGGAGACAGAACGCGTCTCCTTCCTGAGAGGTATGACGGCTGTGTGGTCCCATGGTGTTAATATTTGCATACTATTATTTGTACAGTTGAACGTGGTACCTTCAGGCTTTTGGAAATTGGTCCCAAGGATGAACCAGAGGTCTGGCTCAATTTGTTTTCTGAGGCCTTGGTTGATTTCTTTTGATTTCCCATGATGTCAAGCAAAGAGGCACTAAGATTGAAGGTAGATCTTGAAATACACTGCTCAAAAAAATAAAGGGAACACTAAAATAACACACCCTCGATCTGAATGAATGAAATATTCTTATTAAATACTTTTTTCTTTACATAGTTGAATGTGCTGACAACAAAATCACACAAAAATTATCAATGGAAATCAAATTTATCAACCCATGGAGGTCTGGATTTAGAGTCACACTCAAAATTAAAGTGGAAAACCACACTACAGGCTGATCCAACTTTGATGTAATGTCCTTAAAACAAGTCAAAATGAGGCTCAGTAGTGTGTGTGTGGCCTCCATGTGCCTGTATGACCTCCCTACAACGCCTGGGCATGCTCCTGATGAGGTGGCGGATGGTCTCCTGAGGGATCTCCTCCCAGACCTGGACTAAAGCATCCGCCAACTCCTGGACAGTCTGTGGTGCAACGTGGCGTTGATGGATGTAGCGAGACATGATGTCCCAGATGTGTTCAATTGGATTCAGGTCTGGGGAACGGGTGGGCCAGTCCATAGCATCAATGCCTTCCTCTTGCAGGAACTGCTGACACACTCCAGCCACATGAGGTCTAGCATAATCTTGCATTAGGAGGAACCCAGGGCCAACCGCACCAGCATATGGTCTCACAAGGGGTCTGAGGATCTCATCTCGGTACCTAATGGCAGTCAGGCTACCTCTGGCGAACACATGGAGGGCTGTGCTGCCCCCCAAAGAAATGCCACCCCACACCATGACTGACCCACCGCCAAACCGGTCATGCTGGAGGACGTTGCAGGCAGCAGAACGTTCTCCACGGCATCTCCAGACTCTGTCACATGTGCTCAGTGTGAACCAGTGAGCCAGTGGCGAATTTGCCAATCTTGGTGTTCTCTGGCAAATGCCAAACGTCCTGCATGGTGTTGGGCTGTAAGCCCTACCCCCACCTGTGGACATCGGGCCCTCATACCACCCTCATGGAGTCTGTTTCTGACCGTTTGAGCAGACACATGCACATTTGTGGCCTGCTGGAAGTGCAAATCTGTGCGAGCGCACAGAACAGGGCTCCGGGCAGCCGAGCGGAAATGGAGGAAAACTCGCCTCCCTGCGGACCTGGCATCCTTTCACTCCCTCCTCTCTACATTTTCCTCCTCTGTCTCTGCTGCTAAAGCCACTTTCTACCACTCTAAATTCCAAGCATCTGCCTCTAACCCTAGGAAGCTCTTTGTCACCTTCTCCTCCCTCCTGAATCCTCCTCCCCCTCCCCCCCCTCCTCCATCTCTGCAGATGACTTCGTCAACCATTTTGAAAAGAAGGTCGACGACATCCGATCCTCGTTTGCTAAGTCAAACGACACCGCTGGTTCTGCTCACACTACCCTACCCTGTGCTCTGACCTCTTTCTCCCCTCTCTCTCCAGATGAAATCTCGCTTCTTGTGACGGCCGGCCGCCCAACAACCTGCCCGCTTGACCCTATCCCCTCCTCTCTTCTCCAGACCATTTCCGGAGACCTTCTCCCTTACCTCACCTCGCTCATCAACTCATCCCTGACCGCTGGCTACGTCCCTTCCGTCTTCAAGAGAGCGAGAGTTGCACCCCTTCTGAAAAAACCTACACTCGATCCCTCCGATGTCAACAACTACAGACCAGTATCCCTTCTTTCTTTTCTCTCCAAAACTCTTGAACGTGCCGTCCTTGGCCAGCTCTCCCGCTATCTCTCTCAGAATGACCTTCTTGATCCAAATCAGTCAGGTTTCAAGACTAGTCATTCAACTGAGACTGCTCTTCTCTGTATCACGGAGGCGCTCCGCACTTCTAAAGCTAACTCTCTCTCCTCTGCTCTCATCCTTCTAGACCTATCGGCTGCCTTCGATACTGTGAACCATCAGATCCTCCTCTCCACCCTCTCCGAGTTGGGCATCTCCGGCGCGGCCCACGCTTGGATTGCGTCCTACCTGACAGGTCGCTCCTACCAGGTGGCGTGGCGAGAATCTGTCTCCTCGCCACACGCTCTCACCACTGGTGTCCCCCAGGGCTCTGTTCTAGGCCCTCTCCTATTCTCGCTATACACCAAGTCACTTGGCTCTGTCATAACCTCACATGGTCTCTCCTATCATTGCTATGCAGACGACACACAATTAATCTTCTCCTTTCCCCCTTCTGATGACCAGGTGGCGAATCGCATCTCTGCATGTCTGGCAGACATATCAGTGTGGATGACGGATCACCACCTCAAGCTGAACCTCGGCAAGACGGAGCTGCTCTTCCTCCCGGGGAAGGACTGCCCGTTCCATGATCTCGCCATCACGGTTGACAACTCCATTGTGTCCTCCTCCCAGAGCGCTAAGAATCTTGGCGTGATCCTGGACAACACCCTGTCGTTCTCAACTAACATCATGGCGGTGGCCCGTTCCTGTAGGTTCATGCTCTACAACATCCGCAGAGTACGACCCTGCCTCACACAGGAAGCGGCGCAGGTCCTAATCCAGGCACTTGTCATCTCCCGTCTGGATTACTGCAACTCGCTGTTGGCTGGGCTCCCTGCCTGTGCCATTAAACCCCTACAACTCATCCAGAACGCCGCAGCCCGTCTGGTGTTCAACCTTCCCAAGTTCTCTCACGTCACCCCGCTCCTCCGCTCTCTCCACTGGCTTCCAGTTGAAGCTCGCATCCGCTACAAGACCATGGTGCTTGCCTACGGAGCTGTGAGGGGAACGGCACCGCAGTACCTCCAGGCTCTGATCAGGCCCTACACCCAAACAAGGGCACTGCGTTCATCCACCTCTGGCCTGCTCGCCTCCCTACCACTGAGGAAGTACAGTTCCCGCTCAGCCCAGTCAAAACTGTTCGCTGCTCTGGCCCCCAATGGTGGAACAAACTCCCTCACGACGCCAGGACAGCGGAGTCAATCACCACCTTCCGGAGACACCTGAAACCCCACCTCTTCAAGGAATACCTAGGATAGGATAAGTAATCCTTCTCACCCCCCCTTAAATGATTTAGATGCACTATTGTAAAGTGGCTGTTCCACTGGATGTCAGAAGGTGAATTCACCAATTTGTAAGTCGCTCTGGATAAGAGCGTCTGCTAAATGACTTAAATGTAATATGTAAATGTAAATTTTGCAGGGCTCTGGCAGTGCTCCTCCTTGCACAAAGGCGGAGGTAGCGGTCCTGCTGCTGGGTTGTTGCCCTCCTACGGCCTCCTCCACGTCTCCTGATGCACTGGCCTGTCTCCTGGTAGCGCCTCCATGCTCTGGACACTACGCTGACAGACACAGCAAACCTTCTTGCCACAGCTCGCATTGATGTGCCATCCTGGATGAGCTGCACTACCTGAGCTACTTGTGTGGGTTGTAGACTCCGTCTCATGCTACCACTAGAGTGAAAGCACTGCCAGCATTCAAAAGTGACCAAAACATCAGCCAGGAAGCATAGGAACTGAGAAGTGGTCTGTGGTCCCCACCTGCAGAACCACTCCTTTATTGGGGGTGTCTTGCTAATTGCCTATAATTTCCACCTCTTGTCTATTCCATTTGCACAACAGCATGTGAAATGTATTGTCAATCAGCGTTGCTTCCTAATAAGACAGTTTGATTTCACAGAAGTGTGATTGACTTGGAGATACATTGTGTTGTTTAAGTGTTCCCTTTATTTTTTTGAGCAGCGTACATCCACAGGTACACCTCCAATTGACGTCAATCAGGTGGGCCTCCCGGGTGGCGCAGTGGTTAAGGGCGCTGTACTGCAGCGCCAGCTGTGCCACCAGAGACTCTGGGTTTGCGCCCAGGCTCTGTCGTAACCGGCCGCGACCGGGAGGTCCGTGGGGCGACGCACAATTGGCCTAGCGTTGTCCGGGTAAGGGAGGGTTTGGCCAGTAGGGATGTCCTTGTATCATCGCGCACCAGCGACCTCTGTGGCGGGCCGGGCGCAGTGCGCGCTAACCAAGGTTGCTAGGTGCCTTCGTCTCTCCCGAGCCCGTACGGGAGTTGTAGCGATGAGACAAGATACAGTGCCTTGCGAAAGTATTCGGCCCCCTTGAACTTTGCGAATTTTTGCCACATTTCAGGCTTCAAACATAAAGATATAAAACTGTATTTTTTTGTGAAGAATCAACAACAAGTGGGACACAATCATGAAGTGGAACGACATTTATTGAATATTTCAAACTTTTTTAACAAATCAAAAACTGAAAAATTGGGCGTGCAAAATTATTCAGCCCCTTTACTTTCAGTGCAGCAAACTCTCTCCAGAAGCTCAGTGAGGATCTCTGAATGATCCAATGTTGACCTAAATGACTAATGATGATAAATACAATCCACCTGTGTGTAATCAAGTCTCCGTATAAATGCACCTGCACTGTGATAGTCTCAGAGGTCCGTTAAAAGCGCAGAGAGCATCATGAAGAACAAGGAACACACCAGGCAGGTCCGAGATACTGTTGTGAAGAAGTTTAAAGCCGGATTTGGATACAAAAAGATTTCCCAAGCTTTAAACATCCCAAGGAGCACTGTGCAAGCGATAATATTGAAATGGAAGGAGTATCAGACCACTGCAAATCTACCAAGACCTGGCCGTCCCTCTAAACTTTCAGCTCATACAAGGAGAAGACTGATCAGAGATGCAGCCAAGAGGCCCATGATCACTCTGGATGAACTGCAGATATCTAAAGCTGAAGTGGGAGACTCTTTCCATAGGACAACAATCAGTCGTATATTGCACAAATCTGGCCTTTATGGAAGAGTGGCAAGAAGAAAGCCATTTCTTAAAGATATCCATAAAAATTGTTGTTTAAAGTTTGCCACAATCCACCTGGGAGACACACCAAACATGTGGAAGAAGGTGCTCTGGTCAGATGAAACCAAAATTGAACTTTTTGGCAAAAATGCTAAATGTTATGTTTGGTGTAAAAGCAACACAGCTCATCACCCTGAACACACCATACCCACTGTCAAACATGGTGGTGGCAGCATCATGGTTTGGGCCTGCTTTTCTTCAGCAGGGACAGGGAAGATGGTTAAAATTGATGGGAAGATGGATGGAGCCAAATACAGGACCATTCTGGAAGAAAACCTTTTGGAGTCTGCAAAAGACCTGAGACTGGGACGGAGATTTGTCTTCCAACAAGACAATGATCCAAAACATAAAGCAAAATCTACAATGGAATGGTTCAAAAATAAACATATCCAGGTGTTAGAATGGCCAAGTCAAAGTCCAGACCTGAATCCAATCGAGAATCTGTGGAAAGTACTGAAAACTGCTGTTCACAAATGCTCTCCATCCAACCTCACTGAGCTCGAGCTGTTTTGCAAGGAGGAATGGGAAAAAATTTCAGTCTCTCGATGTGCAAAACTGATAGAGACATACCCCAAGCGACTTACAGCTGTAATCGCAGCAAAAGGTGGCGCTAAAAAGTATTAACTTAAGGGGGCTGAATAATTTTGCACACCCAATTTTTCAGTTTTTGATTTGTTAAAAAAGTTTGAAATATCCAATAAATGTCGTTCCACTTCATGATTGTGTCTCACTTGTTGTTGATTCTTCACAAAAAAATACAGTTTTATATCTTTATGTTTGAAGCCTGAAATGTGGCAAAAGGTCGCAAAGTTCAAGGGGGCCGAATACTTTCGCAAGGCACTGTAGTAGCTACTAAACAATTGGATACCACGAAAAGGGGGTAAAAATAAAATAAAATAATTGCCTATCAGAAGCTTCTAAAGCCATGAAATAATTTTCTGGAATTTTCCAAGCTGTTTAAAGGCACAGTCAACTTAGCTTATGTAAACTTCTGACCCACTGGAAATGTGATACAGTGAATTATAAGTGAACAAACAATAGTTGGAAAAATGTTGGAAAAATGACTTGCGTCATGCAGAGTAGATGTCCTAACCGGCTTGCCAAAACAAAAATAATTTGTGGAGTGGTTGAAAAAACGACTCCCGACTTCAACTTCACAGCTGTTTATATTTTGGGGTGAAAGAAAAAAGACTTGTGATGTTAATGGAACTTCAGCTGTATGCTACACAGTCCACCTTATGTAGCCTGGCAACAAGGGGGCAGCCAATTTTTTGCTTTTGCCTTTCATCTTCCGACGCATTGACACAGCTGGTGATGTCGTTATAAATTACACTTGTCAAAACTATACCATAACGTGTACATAATTTGAAATATATACTTTTCTGGTGAGAAAAATTATTTACATTTCAAACAATTGTTTTCTCCAGTGGAGGCTCCTCAGAGGAGGACCATCCTCAGTTAATCTCATAAAAAAATATATTTTTAAACATTTAAAAAGTTATCCTTTTAAGACAAACTTATACTAAATATATTCACGTCACCAAATAATTGATTTAAACACATTGTTTTGCAATGAGGGTCTACAGTAGCCTCTACAGCACTGTAAGGTAGCATGGTGTAGCCGGACAGCTAGCTTCTGTCCTCCTCTGCGTATATTGACTAAATACAAACCTAGGAGGCACATGGTTCTCACCCCTTTCCATAGACTTACACAGTAATTATGACAACTTCCGGAGTACGTCCTCCAACCTATCAGAGCTCTTGCAGCATGAACTGAAATGTTGTTCACCCAATGAAAGGATCAGAGAATGAATCTCGTTCTGAAAGCATAAGCTACAGCTCGCTAGCACTGCAGTGCATAAATTGTGGTTAGTAGTTTACTCAAGGAGAGGCAAACAGTTGAACAAACACATTTCTTTCACTTTCAGTTTCACTTAGCTAACAAATGCAGCTAGCAAGTTGATCCTACTCAAACAGAGGGGTGCTGTGTTAACTAGCTGGTTATGACTATTCAAGACAACACTGGACAACACTTCCAAGTCAAGGTAAACTTTTGGTTTGACTAATTCATTGCCACCGGGGCCCGCCTGTGTAACTGCTAAACTGCTTGATTTAAACACATTGTTTTGCAATGAAGGTCTACAGTAGCCTCTACAGCTATACACTAACGTTACTGCATGACTGTAGCGGGTTTACTAATGTGTTAGTTCTATTAGCTATGTTGAGTATGAAGTTACTTTAGCTAATATGGTGACAACGATGTAGGCTGTGCGTAGCGGTTATGATAGTGTTTGGCTTGGAAAGGTATTTTCACCTGGTCACGTACAGATGTGTTTTGCTTTGAAGTCCACAAATGGAGGGAAAAGGTGAGAGGAGAGTACAGATGCGTGAAGGAATTCAACGTGACTGCTATGAAAGTGAACTGTGTTTTACGGGTGATTAGGGGTGTTGAAAAACTTTTTTTTTTTTGCAACGGAAGCAAGATACCTGCATCTGTCCAATAGAAACTCTTGTTGGCAACTTTTGAACTAATGATTACACACTTGATGCGCTAGATGCAGGCAAGAGTGTGCAAGGCAGTATTGAATGTGTCACTGTCTGTACATGTGTCACTTCAAATGTGTCTTGACATGTGTACAACTGCGTTGCAAACCTTTCATAGGCTAGGTTTTAGCAACCTCATGATAGGTGTAGGGAAAATTCTAGTATCATGTAGAAGCCTAACCCTATCAATGTTACATTTAACTGGGTGAATGGAATATGAATGACAGTCATCCAATATGCTGTAATTGAAACAAGGCCATGCTCATGAAAAACAAAATTGTCCTCCCGCATCATAAAAGGCACCGACCCCGATTCCCATAGACTTAACATGGTCAGTTAGCTAGCTTTGTAGCACAACAGATTACAAATATCCAACCTTATGTTATCGCCTACCTAATGTTATCTACATCAAAACATCTTTGGGGGTAAATAGATTGAGATAAGTCATCCTGTCAGAGAGATTGACATAGTTATCAAAATGCCACGCCAGGGTAAGTCTACACGAAGCATATTTGAAGTGTTTCTAAAATTCCCTATGGGAACAATTAATGGAGATTCCACTGTGTGTCTCTATAGGTCGTGGCTGTGGTTCATATTCTATTGATGTGGCTGTGTTTTAGGAGCACACCGCACCAGTGCATTAATCAACCAGTGAGTTTACCCTAACTAACTGGATGCCTGTAGCACAGTGATCTGCTTTTCTTAGCTAGTCAAACTGGCTGGTGAGAGGCTGTGTTTGTTTCTTCAATACAGTCCAGTGTTACATAATGTAGCCTTTGGACTATTGTGAAATGTAGTGAGATAAGAGCAGAAAGGGAAAACTCCAAGGCAAAGAGAATCAAATCACTGTTCTAGTTTGTCTATTTATACATTCTCAGCAATTGTCATCCGTCCTGGTCAATGGATTTACATGGAATGTGTGACCAGAATGAGAAAACAAATAAAAATTGTCACTCATGAAGGTGAAATGCAATGACATCAGTTGTTGGGCTGCTATATAAATTAATAAACTATTCACATTTCCATTGGTTTATCACATAAATAAATCATTATAATGCCAGTGAGGACTTGTACAGAAAGGTGATGGACAGATTCATGGCAGATCATGAAAGGATACTTCCTCTGTAGTAAGCTCCAAAGAGGACATACAATGTGTGTTTCTCAATATGCATACAACTGTGCGCCACACTCTTGCTCCAAGTATATTCTCCATGGACATTCTCTTGAGTATGTCCTTGTGAGGATGAGTGTGGAGAACGCATAAAACACTACATTTGAGAAGCACTCACACTCCCTTACTGTATTACCTCGTGCTGCATCTCTCCGTTCACTGAACCTTCTTCCAGCCTGGACAATGGCAACAATAGACAAAACAAGATATACACAAGCAAACATTTTATTAAAAAATTATCAGCTAGATATACAGTATGTGAATCGTTGTAATCTAGCCAGCCAGCTAACTAGTTAAACAGGAAAAATTGACCTAAAACGAATGTTATGCAAGGTACAGTAAATGTCAATTCTTCGTTGGTAGCGAGCTAACAATTCTTTGTGGCCAGCTAGCTAGCCCAATTGACTTACCCATCCACTGAACCTTCCTTCTTGCCATTGTCCTGGCTATAGAGACGAAACAAGATACAAAGCAAAGGTTTTACTTCATAACGATGTGAATCGTAACATTGTCATTCATTCATCTGGTTAGCTACAATGAATTCCATTTTATTTTTGTGTCAAATCACCAATTGGCAACCCATCCCTCATGGGATTAATTGACAAACAAACATTACAATAATTTACTGTGATAATTATGCTAATTATTTTTCCTGTGTTCTCTGCAGTGCAAATAAATTGTAAATAAGCTTACAAACAATAATTTAAATTCAGAAAAAATAAAATGAAGGCATTTGAACCCAGTCTGGCACAAAGAAGATTCATGTGGGAGACAAGTCCCTCTATGCCTTGCAAATTAAATGAATCCCCCAAAAACATGAACTGCATTTCAGCACTGCCACAAAAGGACTATAGTGGGACTAAAGGACTAAATATACAGTGCATTCGGGGCGGCAGGGTAGCCTAGTGGTTAGAGTGGTGGACTAGTAACCGGAAGGTTGCAAGTTTAAACCCCCGAGCTAACAAGGTACAAATCTGTCGTTCTGCCCCTGAACAGGCAGTTAACCCTCTGTTCCCAGGCCGTCATTGAAAATAAGAATTTGTTCTTAACTGACTTGCCTGGTTAAATAAAGGTAAAATAAAAAATAAATAAATAAAAGGACCTGCTGACATGTCAGTGATTCTCTCGTTAACATAGGTGTGACTGTTAATGAGGACAAGGCTGGAGATCACCGTCATGCTGATTGAGTTCGAATAAGAGACTGGAAGCTTCAAAAGGAGGGCGGTGCTTGGAATCATTGTTCTTCCTCTGTCAGCCATGGTTACCTGCAAGGAAACACGTGCCGTCATCATTGCTTTGCACAAAAAGGGCTTCACAGGCAAGAATATTGCTGCCAATAAGATTGCACTGAAATCAACCATTTATCGGATGCTCAAGAACTTTAAGGAGAGGGGTTCAATTGTTGTGAAGAAGGCTTCAAGGTGCCCAAGAAAGTCCAGCAAGCTCCAGGACCATCTCCTAAAGTTGATTCAGCTGCGGGATTGTGGCACCACCAGTACAAGGCTTGCTCAGGAATGGCAGCAGGCAGGTGTGAGTGCATCTGCACACACAGTGAGGCGAAGACTTTTGGAGGATGGCCTGGTGTCAAGGGCAGCAAAGAAGCCACTTCTCTCCATGAAAAACATCAGGGACAGACTGATATTCTGCAAAAGGTACAGTGATTGGACGGCTGAGGACTGAGGTAAAGTAATTTTCTCTAATGAATCCCCTTTCCGATTGTTTGGGGAATCCGGAAAAAAGCTTGTCCGGAGAAGACAAGGTGAGCGCTACCATCAGTTCTGTGTCATGCCAACAGTAAAGCATCCTGAGACCATTCATGTGTGGGGTTGCTTCTCAGCCAAGGGAGTGGGCTCACTCAAAATGTTGCCTAAGAACACAGCCATGAATAAAGAATGGTACCAACACATCTTCCGAGAGCAACTTCTCCCAACCATCCAGGAACAGTTTGGTGACGAACAATGCCTTTTCCAGCATGATGGAGCAAAAGTGATAAGAGGCTCGGAGAACAAAACATTGATATGTTGGGTTCATGGCCAGGAAACTCCCCAGACCTTAATCCCATTGAGAACTTGTGGTCAATCCTCAAGAGGCGGGTGGACAAACAAAACCCCACAAATTCTGACAAACTCCAACCATTGATTATGCAAGAATGGGCTGCCATCAGTCAGGATGTGGCCCAGAAGTTAATTGACAGCAGCTACTGTAGATTGACAGGGCGGATTGCAGAGGTCTTGAAAAAGAAGGGTCAACACTGCAAATATTGCCTCTGCATCAACTTCATGTAATTGTCAAAAGCCCTTGACACTTATGAAATGCTTATAATTATACTTCAGTATTCCAGTTACATCTGACAAAAATATCTAAAGACAATGAAGCAGCAAACTTTCTGGAAATTAATATTTGTCATTCTCAACTTTTGGCCACGACTGTACACACGTGCCTGTAAGGTTCTGCTTTTCTTTGTCAACCTTCTGTTTTTATTCTTTGTGTTCTTGAACGTAGCCCTGTCTTTCATTTTTGTTCATTGATTTCACCTGTGTTCGTTTCTCAGCTGGTCTCATCAGCTCCCGATTTAGTTCAGTTCTTTCTGTTTGCACGGTTGGTTTTTGACCATTGCCTGCGACCACGATTCCTGCTTTCGAAGGCTTAAATAAACATCTGCCGCACTCTGCGTGTGAATCAATACCATTTTCTCCATGAGTATTCATTAGTGTCATTTGTCAGAAGCAAATTTTTATAATTTAATTATAGTTAGCCCTTTCTTTTATTCCAGGCTTTATCTAAATATTCCGCAAATGGAAATACACAATGGACAAAACAATTTCAGTTTCTTTTCATTGCTCAGCCACAATGCCAGGGTATATCTGGTGTGCTTTCTGTAATAAGAGCAAGCGTATATCGTAGTAAAAACGGAAATAGAGGATCAAATTAGTTTAATTCTCAATTTCTTTGAGGTCACAATAGTTAGTCTTTCTTCTTCCGTTTCACCACATACCGCCTGTTTCAATATGCAGGGGTAATATCCCTGATGTTACCTGTGCACTTGACGATCTCTTGCATTTAGATAGGTTATACATAATATACAGTGCATTCGGAAAGTATTCAGACCTCTTGAATTTTTCCACATTTTGTTACAGTACAGCTTTATTCGAAAATGTATTATTTCCCTTATCAATCTACACACAATACTCCATAATGACAAAGCGAAAACAGGTTTTTGGAAAATGTACATAAGTATTCAGACCCTTTCCTATGAGACTCAACATTGAGCTCAGGTGCATCCTGCTTCCATTGATCATTGAGATGTTTCTACAACTTGGAGTCCACCTGTGGTAAATACAATTGATTAGAGATTATTTGGAAAGGCACACCTGTCTATGTAAGGTTCCACTGTTGACAGTGCATGACAGAGGAAAAAACAAAACATGAGGTCGAAGGAATTGTCTGTAGAGCTCAGACAGGATTGTGTTGATACACAGATCTGGGGAATGGTATCAAAACATTTCTACAGCATTGAATGTCCCCAAGAACACAGTGGTCTCCATCATTCTTAAATGGAAGAAGTTTGGAACCCCCAAGACTCCTCCCATAGCTGACCGCCCAGCCAAACTGAGCAGTCGGGAGAGAAGGGCATTGGTAAGAGATGACCAAGAAACTGATGGTCAATGAAAGAGCATCAGAGTTCCTCTGTGGAGATGGGAGAATCTTCCAGAAGGACAACCATCTCTGCAGCACTCCATCAATCAACCCTTTATGGAAGCCACTCCTCAGTAAAAAGCACATTACAGCCCACTTGGAGTTGGGCAAAAAGGCAGCACCTAAAGGACTCAGACCAAGATTCTTTGGTCTGATGAAACCAAGAGTTAACTCTTTGGCCTGAATGCCAAGCATCATGTCTGGAGGAAACTGGGCACCATCCCTACGGTGAAGCATATTGTTGGCAGCCTCATGCTGCGGGGATGTTTTTCAGCAGCATGGACTTGGAGAATAGTCAGGATCGAGGGAAAAGATGAACAGAGCAAAATACAAAGAAATCCTTGATGAAAACCTGCTCCAGAGTGCTCAGGACTACAGACTGGGGCAAAGGTTCACCTTCCAACAGGACAACAATCCTACGCACACAGCCAAGACAACACAGGAGTGGCTTCAGGACAAGTTTCTGAATGTCCTTTAGTGGCCCAGACAGAGCCCGGACTTGAACATCTCTGGAGAGGCCTGAGAATAGCTGTGCAGTGACGCTCCCCATCCAACCTGACAGAGCTTGAGGAGACCTGCAGAGAAGAATGGGAGAAACTCCCCAAATACAGGTGTGCCAAGCTTGTAGCATCATACCCAAGAATACTTGAGGCTGCAATTAGTGCCAAAGCTGCTTCAATAAAGTACTGATTAAAAAGTCTCTGAATACTTACGTAAATGTAATTTCAGTGAAATAAGAAAATAAAAACAGTAGCAAATGTCTAAACCTGTTTTTGCTTTGTCATTATGGCATATAATGTGTTGATTAATGAGGGGGAAAAAACTATTTAATCAATGTTCGAGTAAGGCTGTAACATAACAAAATGTGGAAAAGTCAAGGGTCTGAATACTTTCCGAATGCACAAACGATTCACCCTTAAACCCAATTTGAGAACCTTTTGTTCTTCCAATGTCATTTTAGAGAATTTATGTCCAACAGGCCTCACAACGTGTATGGCGTTGTGTGGACAAGCAGTTTGCTGATGTCAACGTTGTGAACAGAGAACCCCAAGGTGGCGGTGGGGTTATGGTATTGGCAGGCATAAGCTATGGACAATGAACACAATTGCATTTTATTGATGGCAATTTGAATGCACAGAGATACGAGATCCAAAGGCCCATTGCCATCACCTCATGTTTCAGCATGATAATGCACGGCCCCATGTTGCAAGAATCTGTACACAATTCCTGGAAGCTGAAAATGTCACAGTTCTTCCATAGCCTTTGTATCCCTCATTTACTCAGGTGTTTCCTTTATTTTGGCAGTTACCTGAACATCTACATATGCTAAATATGAATATTCCACGACAGGGATGGGCACCTCCAGTCCTAGGGGACCTGATTGGTCTCACACTTTTGCCCCCAGCCCCAGCTAACACATCTGACTCCAATAATCAACTAATCATGATCTATAGTTTAGAATGCAATTAGTTTAAATCAGCTGTGTTGTCTAGGGATGGGGAAAAAGTGTAACACCACTTTGGCCACCGAGGACTGGAGTTGCCCATTCCTGTTCTACGAGCTAGTCACCATCACTAATGGTGGAGTCTGACTTCTAAGGTTATTTCCTCTTTTGTCTACTCATCCAAAGCCTAAACAGATAAACATCTTTGAATGCCCCTACTTCCTCCAGTCCCAAGGGATCCATCTCATGTTTCCAAGGCCATAGCTCATCTGCTACATGCTCCTGCATCATGTAACACTGGATGTAGTCCCTTGGGAGGAGAGGTGAAATGGTAACCCGATTCCACCTGACGACACAGGCACAGTGATCGTGCTCCCCTGCTCAGACATTGCATGCATCACCAATGGTTGCGTGCCACGTCATCGACTGTGTCATCAACTGACTGATTGCTATAACATAATGATGTGGTTAGCTGAAACTTAAAATACCTATCCACGCATTGTAAGATCTGGCATGCGTCATCAATGCCTGGGCAGAGGAACGCGCCCAAAGACTGGTACTTTACTAATTATGTTAAACAGACAAATTGTGTTATTGACACAACCAATTTGAATAATTCATGATCTGACACACCACAGTGCTATCACCTTGCAATACAACTACCAGTACCAGACCTTGCTATGACAACTGGACTGGTATCAGATTTCATTTACAATCTCTACTTTCTAGAACTGAATTTCTAACATGATCCGATTGGCTTGTTTCTTTCTCCTTTTAAAATGAATTGAGTTTTACAACTTTATTTTGGTATATGACCTTGACATACTTAAGACCCTAGAAATCAGAATTGCACCTTCCAATTATGCCTTTATATTGAATGAGGGATGATAATAAGACAGGGCTTACTACTTTCACTATAATTAAGCAAGGGGTGTGCACTGTACCATCTAGATGTTGACATATGGTATGGGAATTGTGGAGCTCTCCTCCCAACTCCCGAAGTCAACCTACTGCTCTCTCTGCTAAACGTAATCAATTAAGTGAGCCCATGTCATGCACGCTCCATTGTGTGCTATAGGGTCGCAGGTATCAACTGCAGAACCAATTTAACTTTCCTTCTGAGTGACTCTTGCGTAAACTGAAGACATCAGTAATTTACAGGTGTAACTCACAGGTGGACCAGATTACATTTCTTGCCAGTTTGGAGGGATTGGAATACCCTCCCAAGTTCACAAATCCTAGGGCTTGTGGTGACTTAGATATGAAACTTTAATTCACTGTAGTAACACTACCTTGGTAGAGAACAGCTGTCAAGTGTGAACCGACAGGAATATATATATACAGTACCAGTCAAAAGTTTGGACACACCAACTCCTTCAAGGGGTTTTCTTTATTTTTACAATTTTGTACATTGTAGAATAATAGTAAATACATCAAAACTATTAAATAACACATAAGGAATCATGTAGTAACCAAAAAAGTGTTAAACAAATCAAAACATTTTTTATATTTTTGATTCTTCAAAGTAGTCACCCTTTGCCTTGATGACAGCTTTGCGCACTCTTGGCATTCTCTCAACCAGCTTCACCTGGAATGCTTTTCCAACAGTCTTGAAGGAGTTCCCACATATGATGAGCACTTGTTGGCTGCTCTTCCTTCACTCTGGAGTCCAACTCATCCCAAACCATCTCAATTGGGTTGAGGTCGGGTGATTGTGTAGGCCAGGTCATCTGATGCCACACTCCATCACTCTCCTTCTTGGCCAAATAGCCCTAACACAGTCTGGAGGCATTTTGGGTCATTGTCCTGTTGAAAAACAAATGACAGTCCTACTAAGCGCAAACCAGATGGGATGGCGTATCGCTGCAGAATGCTGTGGTAGCCGTGATTGTTAAGTGTGCCTTGAATTCTAAATCAAACTTCCTCCTCCATGCTTCACGGTGGGAACCATACATGCAGAGATCATCCATTCACCTACTCTGCGTCTCACAAAGATGGTCTCATCAGACCAAAGGACAAATCTCTACCGGTCTATTGCCCATTGCTTGTGTATCTTGGCTCAAGCAAGTCTCTTCTTATTATTGGGGTCCTTTAGTAGTGGTTTCTTTGCAACAATTCGACCATGAAGGCCTGATTCACGCAGTCTCCTCTGAACAGTTAATGTTGAGATGGGTCAGTTACTTGAACTCTGTGAAGCATTTATTTGGGCTGCAATTTCTGAGGCTGGTAACTCTAATGAACTTACCCTTTGCAGCATAGGTAACTCTGGGTCTTCCTTTCCTGTGGTGGTCCTATGAGAGCCAGTTTCATCATAGCGCTTGATGGTTTTTGCGACTGCACTTGAATAAACGTTCAAGGTTTTTATAATGTTTCGTATTGACTGACCTTCATGTCTCAAAGTAATGATGGACTGTTGTTTCGCTTTGCTAATTTGAGCTGTTCTTGCCATAATATGGACTTGGTATACCACCCCTACCTGTATACCACCCCTACCTTGTCACAACACAACTGATTGGCTCAAACGCATTAAGAAGGAAAGAAATTCCTTAAATTCACTTTTAACAAGGCACCTGTTAATTGAAATGCATTCCAGGTGACTACTTCATGGAGCTGGTTGAGAGAATGCCAAGAATGTGCAAAGCTGTCATCAAGGCAAAGGGTGGCTACTTTGAAGAATTTCAAATATAAAATATATTTAGATTTGTTTACACTTTTTTGGGTTACTACAGGATTCCATATGTGGTATTTAGTAGTTTGATGTCTTCACTATTATTCTGCAATGTAGAAAACTAAAAAATAAAGAAAAACCCTTGAATGAGTAGGTGTGTCAAAACTTTAACTGGTACTCTATATACACACACTTCCATTCACCCAGAAGAGTGTATACTCTATAAACACACATTGCTTCCATTCAGCCACAAGAGCATTAGTGAGGTTTGGCACTGATGTTGGGCGATTAGGCCTGGCTCCCAGTCGGCGTTCCAATTTAGCCCAAAGGTGTTTGATGGGGTTGAGGTCAGGGCCCTGTGCAGGCCAGTCAAGTTCTTCCACACCGATTCAACAAACCATTTCTTTATGGACCTTGCTTTGTGCATGGGGTCATTGTCATACTATAACAAGAAAGGGCCTTCCAACAAAGTTGGAAGCACAGAATCGTCTGTAATGTCATTGTATGCTGTAGCGTTAAGATTTTCCTTCAATGGAACTAAGTGAACAGACCATTATTCCTCCTCCACCAAACTGTACATTTGGCACTATGCATTGCGGCAGGTAGAGTTCTCCTGGCATATTTGTCCGTCGGACTGCCAGATGGTGAAGCATGATTCATCACTCCAGTGATGTGATGTGACTATCATTAATGTGATTACTGCTATTTATTTAATAATGACCTACTACGTTTAATTATTACTCGATTAAATTAATCATGTAACAATTAACTCATTAGGAATTTGGGGCACCACAGCAGAAGTTCTTTACCGAGTTACTATCTTCCGACTTAAAATCTAAATATTCATAAATATCTCTTACATCAATAACAGACAATTATTAATTATTACCTCATCAGTCTCATTCTGAATGTCACAATGTCCCTGGATCCGCAAGAACCCTAGCCCTTTTGAACATTCAGTACTTCACAAATTGATTTAATCATTTATTTATTAACTAACTAAATAATAACACAGAATACCATACACACTTACATGAGATAAAAGTCCCTAGTGGACTGACACGATATGACAGCTTGTTACACAATGGAAAGGGGGTGGGGAAAGATAAAGAGTGGGAGAGACAAAGAGAATGGAGTTGTCATGCTTACATACATTTGGAAACTATGCTCGTCGTAATATGAATACTTTGCACATGAACGGCCGCTCATTTGGAAAAGAAATGCAATGTATATATTTACGCATAGATGTCTTTGTCGTCTCTCTGTTGAACTTGATGGTTCTATGGGAAGGGGTTTGATGTAAGTCTCTGGTTGTCCACCTAAGGTCGCAATGACCTTCTTAGTAGGCCTCTTTGTCTTGGAGTGTTCTTAGAATGGATACTTCAGGTGTACCACACGGTGGTGAGAGGAATCAGTTCTTTCCTCCCATCTTTGGTCAATTGCTCTAGACTACTTTACATACCCAGCTGCAGACTGTGAGTGTTTGGTCTAGTCTTCAAATTCTTCACTCATTGGGAGTTTCAGAGGGTCTTACCATTTTCTGGTCTTGTAGTTTTAACCATTTCAATGTGTGGACCACATCCTCACATTCTCTGGATTGTATTTCAAGTCTCAGCGAGTCCTTTTAAGCACTCTGGCCTTGGAGGGCTGTTCCATCATGTGGAAACGAACTCTGACCTCATTAGGGGCGTGACTTTGTTAGTGTGCAACAGACATGAAAAACCATTATCTTATTAGAAGACTAAACTCAAGTTTCTATCTTTTCAAACATAGTTTCAATCATTCTTCATATTGTATTATCATCCTATTGGGTGGAAACTTTAAGGCTAGAATGTGTTTCCTTCCTCAGTTACAGTATTTCCATTATAGTCTTGCTGATAATGTTTACATCACAAAATAGACATTCATTTTCCATATTCCATCCATCATCATTCCCAAAATTTGGATGTTGAAATATATTGTCCAGTGACCGTTGTTTAAGTGTTGGCGGCGAAGTCTCTCTGTGTAACAAAGGGATTTTTTTACTTTTTAATACTGCAGGGCAAGAGAGAGAAAGTTTACAACCGGCATTAAGTCATAAAACCATCCCAACTCCCCACTTCCTCCCTGGTGGGAGAGAGGGGGGGGGGGGTCTGGCTATCTGTCAGCCCTGTGCCGAGCTGATCTGGCGCCTATGATCCTCACCAAGGAAAGAGAGTCATGACTCCAGAGAACGCGTTTCCACTGCTCCAGAGTCCAATGGCGTTGAGCTTTACACCACTCCAGCCGACCGTTGTCATTGTGCATGGTGAACTTAGGCTTGTGTGCGGCTGTTCGGCCATGGAAACCATATACTGAAGCTCCGACGAACTGTTGTTGTGCTGACATTGCTTCCAGAGTCAGTTTGGAACTCGGTAGTGAGTGTTGCAACCGAAGACAGATGACTTTTACGTGCTACGTGCTTCACCACTTGGCGGTCCTATTCTGTGAGCTTGTGTGGCCTACCACTTCGTGGCTGAGCCGTTGTTGCTCCTAGACGTTTCCACTTCACAATAACAGCACTTACAGTTGACCTGGGCAAGATGGCATCCTATGATGGTGCCACGTTGAAAGTCACTGAGCTCTTCAGTAAAGCCATTCAACTGCCAGTGTTTGTCTATGGAGATTGCATGGCGGTGTGCTCGATCTTATACACCTGTAAGTAAAAGGTGTTGCTGAAATAGCCAAATCCACTCATTTGAAGAGGTGTCCACATACTTGTGTGTGTGTGTGTATATATATATATATATATAAACATACACACCATACACATATACATATACATACAGTTGAAGTCGGAAGTTTACATAAACTTAGGTTGGAGTCATTAAAACTCACTTTTCAACCACCACAAATTTCTTGATAAAAAACTATCATTTTGGCAAGTCGGTTAGGACATCTACTTTGTGCATGACACAATACATTTTTCCAACAATTGTTTACAGACAGATTATTTAACTTATAATTCACTGTATCACAATTTCAGTGGGTCAGAAGTTTACATACACTAAGTTGACTGTGCCTTTAAACAGCTTTGAAAATTGCAGAAAATTACATCATGGCTTTAGAAGCTTCTGATAAGCTAATTGACATAATTTGAGTCAATTGGAGGTGTACCTGTGGATGTATTTCAAGGCCTACCTTCAAACTCAGGGCCTCTTTACTTGACATCATGGGAAAATCAAAAGAAATCAAAAGACCTCAGAAAACAAATTGTAGACCTCCACAAGTCTGGTTCATCCTTGGGAGCTATTTCCGAATGCCTGAAAGTACCATGTTCATCTGTACAAACAATAGTACACAAGTATTAACACCATGGGACCATGCAGCCGTCATACCTCTCAGGAAGGAGACGCGTTATGTATCCTAGAGATGAACGCACTTTGGTGCGAAAAGTGCAAATCAATCCCAGAACAACAGCAAAGGACCTTGTGAAGATGCTGGAGAGAACGGATACTAAAGTAACTATATCCACAGTAAAACGTGTCCTATATCGATATAACCTGAAAGGCTGCTCAGCAAGGACGAAGCCACTGCTCCAAAACCGCCATAAAAAGCCAGACTACGGTTTGCAACTGCACATGGGGACAAAGACGTACTTTTTGGAGAAATGTCCTCTGGTCTGATGAAACAAAAATAGAACTGTTTGGCCACAATGTCCATCGTTATTTTTGGTGGAAAAGGGGGACGCTTGCAAGCCAAAGAACACCATCCCAACCATGAAGCACGGGGGTGCAGCATCATGCTGGGTGGGTGCTTTGTTGCAGGAGGGACTGGTCCACTTCACAAAATAGATGGCATCATGAGGAAGGAAAATTATCAACATCTCAAGACATCAGTCAGGAAGTTAAAGCTTGGTCGCAAATGGGTCTTCCAAATGGGCAATGACCCCAAGTATACTTCCAAAGTTGTGGCAAAATAGCTTAAGGACAACAAAGTCAAGGTATTTGTGTGGCCATCATAAAGCTCTGACCTCAAACCTATAGAACATTTGTGGGCAGAACTGAAAAAGTGTGTGCGAGCAAGGAGGCCTACAAGCCTGACTCAGTTACACTAGCTCTGTCAGGAGGAATGGGCCAAAAGTCAACCAACTTATTGTTGGAAGCTTGTGGAAGGCTACCCGAAAAGTTTGACCCAAGTCAAACAATT
Source organism: Oncorhynchus masou masou (assembly GCF_036934945.1). NCBI lineage: Eukaryota > Metazoa > Chordata > Actinopteri > Salmoniformes > Salmonidae > Oncorhynchus > Oncorhynchus masou. The sequence goes on from NC_088242.1 coordinate 70,526,284, forward strand.
TAAAGGCAATGCTACCAAATACTAATTGAGTGTATGTAAACTTCTGACCCACTGTGAATGTGATGAAAGAAATGACAGCTGAAATAAATCATTCTCTCTACTAATTATTCTGACATTTCACATTCTTAAAATAAAGGGGTTATCCTAACGGACCCAATATGAGGAATTGTGAAACTGAGTTTAAATGTATTTGGCTAAGGTGTATGTAAACTTTGTGTGTTTGTATATATATATATATATATATATATATACAGTGCCTTGCGAAAGTATTCGGCCCCCTTGAACTTTGCGACCTTTTGCCACATTACAGGCTTCAAACATAAAGATATAAAACTGTATTTTTTTGTGAAGAATCAACAACAAGTGGGACACAATCATGAAGTGGAACGACATTTATTGGATATTTCAAACTTTTTTAAAAATCAAAAACTGAAAAATTGGGCGTGCAAAATTATTCAGCCCCCTTAAGTTAATACTTTGTAGCGCCACCTTTTGCTGCGATTACAGCTGTAAGTCGCTTGGGGTATGTCTCTATCAGTTTTGCACATCGAGAGACTGAAATTTTTTCCCATTCCTCCTTGCAAAACAGCTCGAGCTCAGTGAGGTTGGATGGAGGGCATTTGTGAACAGCAGTTTTCAGTTCTTTCCACAGATTCTCGATTGGATTCAGGTCTGGACTTTGACTTGGCCATTCTAACACCTGGATATGTTTATTTTTGAACCATTCCATTGTAGATTTTGCTTTATGTTTTGGATCATTGTCTTGTTGGAAGACAAATCTCCGTCCCAGTGTCAGGTATTTTGCAGACTCCATCAGGTTTTCTTCCAGACACAATCATAAGTTCATTACAGTTACCAGCCCCAGAAATTGAAGCCCAAATAAATGCTTCACAGACTTCAAGTAACAAACACATCTCAACATCAACTGATCAGAGGAGACTGCGTGAATCAGGCCTTCATGGTCGAATTGTTGCAAAGAGAGCACTATTAAAGGACACCAAGGAAGTGTGATGGTGTGGGGGTGCTTTGCTGATTACACTGTCTGTGATTTATTTAGAAATCAAGGCACACGGAACCAGCATGGCTACCATAGCACTCTGCAGCATTACACCATCCCATCTGGTTTGCGCTTAGTGGGACCATCATTTGTTTTTCAACAGGATAATGACCCAACACACCTCCAGGCTGTGTAAGGGCTATTTGACCAAGACAAAGAGTGATGGAGTGCGGCATCAGATGACCTGGCCTCCACAATCACCCAACCTCAAACCAATTGAGATGTCTTGGGATGAGTTGGACTGCAGAGTGAAGGAAAAGCAGCCAACAAGTGGGAACGTCAAGACTGTTGGAAATGCATTCCAGGTGAAGCTGGTTGAGAGAATGCCAAGCATGCCAAGAATATGCAAAGCTGTCATCAAGGCAAAGGGTGGCTACTTTGAAGAATCTAAAATATATTTTGATTTGTTTAACACTTTTTTTGGTTACTACATGATTCCATATGTGTTATTTCATTGTTTTGATGTCTTCACTATTATTCTACAATGTTGAATAGTAAAATAGTAAAAATAAAGAAGAACTTTTGACTGGTGCTCTACCTAGCTATCTATCTAGCTTAGATCACAGTGCCAATTCCCTGTCGATCAGATAGCAGATATTGGTTGTCTTCTAATACATATTGCAGGTGAAGTCACCAATCGATATACTGTCCAATCAAACAAGATGTAACCGAAACAACTTAAAACTTAGTTGTGGTATTGGAAAATGACTGGCACATGGGTAATGACTTCAGACAACCATTCTGGTGATGTCAACAACATGAGTGATATGATATGCACTGACCCAGCATATTTACACACAATCAAAGTGAGATGTTGATGCAGATATTTAGGCTATCCATCCCTATTGCTCCGGTCTGGGTGTGATTAAAGGTTTGTGTATGTGTGTGTATTTGTTTTTGGCAGGGAGACAGATATTCCAGCCTGGGCCCCCTTACTCTACCAGCTGCAGCTCCTGGACATCAGAGAGAAGCCCGACCCTCTGATTCTCCCCATTTCGGACCGTATGCGCATCGGAAACCAGAAACGAGAGCGTGGGAACTTCCACTTCCAGAGGGAGGAGTACAGCATGGCTGCCAGGGCCTACTGGATGGCTCTTGATGTCCTTACTACACATACTAGAGGTAATCCTTTCTTTCAACACGTGTGTCATGGTACTCACGCACAGGGGCACGTGCCCACTCAGATTTGTCTTGTTAATAAATAAATAAATACACTTTTTTTCTGTAATACTACTAGCCATCTACAGATGTAGGATCTTAATTTGAGCCAGTTTGCTAAATCAAGAAAATAATCCTGTGGGAATATGAAATGTGAATTATTATATGGATTATAATGAATGGACATTTTTGTAGGGTTTGATACATTTTTCGTAAGGGAAAATCAAATGTAATTTCAAATTGGAAATTAAAAACTTCAGAATACTTTTTAAAACTCATATACACTACACATTTTAAAATGTCATGCATTGAAAGAAGGTTCTCCTGCAACAGGGTGATCAGATGAAGTTCCTACATCTGTAGCAATTTTATGATGTTGGCTTTAGCTAGCCGAGATAGGTTTCCAATCCCTCAACCTCATAACTAGCTACCAAAAAGACATTTCAGGATATCAATCAAGTTAGTTATCTTAGCTGGCATGACTGCTGGCAAGGTTGGTAGACTTTAGAAAAGCAAACAATTACTAAATGTACTGAATAAGACTCATATTTTTTTTACAGATGCAGAGAAGCATATCTTTTAAATTTGTTAAAATATACCAATTTTAGTATATAATTAAGCATAATGATTATGCCTTTAGATTGCAGGAAAAAGCTATTTCAGGTGTTTGAAAAATTATAAATTCTGCAACTTCCGTCCCACCCCCAGCCTTCCTCACATACTTTGTGCCCCCTCAGATTTTCGGGTCGCCCGACGCCCTGCGCACAGCTTTTAGTTAACTAGCACACTTCAGAAAAATACAGTGTCCACATTTCCAGCAGCCAATTGCCTGATAGTCTCTTCATGGCTTACTGGTCATCCATCTCAGAACTAATCATGCTATCATAATGAGGAGCATATCCAGCAGAGGTCACTGTCATGAGAAATGTTACTGTTGATTCTTAATCAAACCTAATAAACGTTCATGTTAATTCAAGGTCCTTAATAATGTTCATTGCTGGAAAGGCAGGGTGGACCCAAGAGAGACATTTGACAGAAATTAGTCAGTGAGGAGAAGAGCGTGGGCTGCATCTAAATGTATCAATGATGATAGGCCAATGGCTACATTTTACTCAGCACTTAACAAGAAATGAATATATTCAATGCAAAAAGACTGCGAATTTTGCAGGTTAGCATTTTTCATCCTGAATCTTGTTCTGGAGGCAGCTCTGCAGATTGTGGCTGCGCCAGCAAATGACCAAAGTCATAAAATCCTATTTTAAATCTAACCCTAACCTTAACCACACTGATAACCCTAACCACACTGATAACCCTAACCTTAAATTAAGACCAAAAAAGCACATTTTTGTTTTCATACATTTTTACAATATAGCCAATTTCGACTTTGCAGCTGGCCCATCTAGCTGAAATCACTCATTCTGCCTCCAGGGCAAGATTCATGACAATGCTTGAAGTTATCAAATGTGGTAATGCAACAGAATATTTAATACATGGTGAAAAAACTCCATCATTGAATATCTGCATTAGAATTATCACTGAATATCCCAACAGATATAGGTTTCTCTCCCCCCTGTATGTGTAGAACAAATATATATAAATAGAACTTGCATCAAAACACTGATTTACATCTCTCGTGATCATTCACACTTAAATACACAATGGCAATGCACCAAACTTTGGATTATGATGACTTCTTCCTGGATTTTAGTGAGATGAATTAACTTTACCGTCTCTATAATATACTGTAAATCCTTGAATAACTGCTCCTTCCTCCCAATCTAATCTTAACATAGCTCTGCTAAAAACAGTCCCTCACAGATCTTAGACTAAAAACTCTCACTTCAGCTGTAACAGAGAGACTTCCAAACTCACAGGAGTGTCAAAGTCAGCGCGTCCATAATGGCGCTAACAATGGATTTTTACTGAGGCAAACAAACACACAGATGTCCTTACAGTACATCAAATACCCAAAGCCTCTCCTCCCTTTAGTTCCTGTGAGTATATAATTCTCCCTAACACCCAAAGACTGGGGCTCCAAGGACATATACATGACAATAGCCCAGGTGTGAGGCTTTGTGGCCTGTGTGCCCCCCCCCCCCCGCCCGTAGATGGTAGTAGTGATGTGCTGTTGGAGGGGGAGGAGGAGGAGGTGCAGGACTACCGGGTGAAGTGTCTGAACAACCTGGCAGCAGCTCAGCTGAAATTGGAGCAGTACGATGACGCACTACACACCAGCCGGGATGTTCTGTCCCTTGATCCACAAAACGTCAAAGCCCTCTTCAGGACAGGAAAGGTGAGGGACACACTGTAACATTACCTGTCCTTCACAAGTCTACGGTGCCTGGGTGGAAGGGGAATTCTATTCTAAAACCATATTCAGACATTTTAGATGGGTGTAAAGATGTACTGCCATTCAACATGTACTACTGAAACATGTACAGTATACAGCTGAAGGATGATTGTTGATTTAGCTGTTCAGATATATTGCAATCTATTTGCAGCTTCTGTCAGACAAGAGCGAGTACCAGGAGGCCATGGAGATACTGAAGAAGGCCCTGAAACTGGAGCCATCCACTAAGGTGAGATAGCCTATTTAAATGAGGTTCTCAACACCTCCACCTCTCCCTCGCCTCTAGACTGCTAGCGAAATCCACCCCCCACAAACAGATAAAGGGTCAATGTCACTACAGGTCCCTGAAATCATTGGCCAATCATATGACACTAGGCCAGAGATTCATGATTTTATTTCAATAATATTTTGTAAAACTGCACGCAATACTCAACAAGTTCTTAAACCATGTCTAGAGTAATGTGACTCACAGTTCACAATAAGTTTACAGAGTTATGTACTATTGCCCAATACTGCCAATATTGAAGTAATGCCAAAAATGAACAACCTTATGGCATGGGTTTGTGTTGTATTTTACAGCACTTAGTGTTGGATTTGCACAATATAGTTCAGAAAAGCAAAGTCAGCCAAAGGTATTAGAGCCTAACACTTTGCAGATATCATTGTGTGGTGTTACTTCCACAGCCCCAGTGAAGACCTGTTCTGTCTTGCTCCTAGTGCTGTCTGCTAAACTCTCTACTCAGCCACAAAAGATTTAAGACCCTGATGTCACACATTGAGTGATAAAGAAAATCAACATTTTTATTAATTTAACATGTTTTATTACTTCAGTTAGTTCCAACTCATTATGCTAAACAACTCCAATGCTACCAAAATACAAAGTGTGAATAACAACATTTAGAAACGTTTGCCCTTGTGGGTAGACTTCAGAATATTGTGTGTTTAAAAAGTTTTTTTAACCCATGCTCTGAATGTGTTTTTCTGTGGCCTCAGCCCCACTTGGCCTGACCTGCAGTGTGCACTGCTGTCATGGTGAGACAGTCTTGTCTAGACAAAACTAAAATATCTGCTGCTTTGGTAATTACACCCTTGTCTTGATGGAGAATAAAGAAATCAGATCTCTAAAGGGAAAGATTAAGGTGTGTGGGTAAGGCATTGAAAAACAGAAACATGATTCTGAATCAGAATTCTATAGAAAAGCCATTTTGGGCTATAGGTTAGACCAATAACCAAGGGTTGGAACCAGTTCAGGGAACAGAACGGAACCGAAATCCGGAAAATACCAATTTTTCAAGGAAAAGAAACAAAAGTGATCCATACCAGTATTTTAAAAGCATGGGAACCAGTTAATAATGTTATTTTATGTTCCAGGCAAATCTTTGCCAGTGTGTGTGTTCAGCCTAGCTTCCTGTATTCCCAGTCATGTGAAATCCATAGAGTTGGGCCTATTGAATTTATTTCAATTAACTGATTTCCTTATATGAACAGTAATGCAGTAAAATCTTTGAAAATATTGCATTTATATTTTTATTCAGGGTAGTTAGAGAATAATAGATTAACTTTGTCAATGATAGTTAAGGATACTACAGGCCTATTTATCACGTTTCACATTGAATTTTTTAACTACAAAAAAAAGGTAAGAGGTGTGTTGTTAGCTAGCTCAAAGGACATTCAAAGTTTCTCCATAGAAGCTGCTCCTGCTATGTATAATTCTGTGGACCTAGCTATTAAAGCGCGCCAGATTGTATGTCGTCCTAAAACCCGGAAATAAATTACCTCTGGTTCGTTCAGCCATCCCTATGGAAAGAATGAAAGGGGAAAGAATAGGGTTTTGGAATAAACACCGAAAATAAAGTTAACAGGCTTAGGAGATCCTTTACGTTTTGTTTCATGAGATAATAGCAATCAGTTAACATGGCCTTTATTAATTATGAAGCCTTTCCATTTATGTTTTATTATTACATAAATTCTTCAAAATCCTCAAAAAGTGAGTAAACTGATGAAGAGTATCTAGAACATAACGTATAAGATCTCCTAAACGTGTGTTTACCACATACCTAATTTTCCCTATAGGCTTTGTGCAACAAACCATGGTAGAGTTGGTGCCGACAAAAATACGCCCTTACATTCAGATAATGCATAATCATAACAATTTGCCCAGCGCTTCAAGCCTACCCCTCAACCCTTTCTCGGGTAATAGCTAGAGGGGATCCGGATTTATTTTGTATTTTATTTTGCATTTTAGCTAACCCCTCACCCTTTTCCTAACCTGCTGCATAAATTCTCCTAACCTGCTACGAAAAGTCCAATCTGACGTTAATTTGACAAAAACTGGATCCCTTCTAGCTAAAAACCCCTCTCGCTCTCTACCCACCCGACAAATTGCAATCGCATTTTACGCCATAGGCTACACTTGTCTGTCCATCAAGCATGTGAACAACTGGTTTGCCTGCTCTATCCGCATTGATTGGTGAAGTAATTTAATGAGCTAAATTAAGAAGAAAAAAACGGTTGATTTCACAGGTTAAAAAAGGAACAGAAATTAACGATATAACCGGTGCCTTTTAATTGTTTTCCGGTTCACAACTTTATTTGGCTGGTCGGAACAGTGGAATGGAACGGGAAAAAAGTGATGGTTCTGTTCGGAATTAAACGATTGGGAAATAATTTCGGTTTCAACCCCTGCAAATAACAGTTCGTGTTCAGGTTACACATCCCCCCATTAGGTTACCAAGAACCTATAAGGGTCAAAATGCAAAGAAATGCGAAACAAAGTAGGCTACAAAAAACAAGACAACTTTGGCTATGAGAGCTTAACAGAAAACTGGTTAATATTTGTTGTGTAATATTTGTTGAAAATACTTGTTATGCATGAAAGATAAACAAAATTTGATTATCAACGGGATCTGATTCAATTATAAAGTCCAACTATGGCTTGAGCCTGAGATTGAGGCATTTAATATGATCAATGCTGCCATCTACTGGACAACTTCTAAACTACAACCTCATACTCATTGACAATCCACTCCGCCCTCTTTCCTGCTAAAATACTAAACCTAGACTACCTTACTGCTGACATAATAAATTGTATAAGACTTTGTATAAGGTTATTAGGATAAGTTGTAACTTGTTTCTCCTACCAGAGTGCCAAATCTAGGACCAAAAAGCTCCTTAACAGCTTCTACCCAAAAGCCACAAGACTGCTGAACAACTAAACGAATCAAATGGCCACACAGGACTATTTACATTGACCCCCCTCGCTTTGTTTTTACACTACTTATTTCTACTCGCTGTTTATTTTCTATGCATAGACACTTTGCAAATGACCTCGAATAACCTGTACCCCCGCACATTGACTCGGTACCGGTGCCCCCTGTATATAGCCTTGTTATTGTTATGTACATTTCTTGTTACTTTTTGATTGGTTAGATGTTTTACCTTAGTTTATTTAGTAAATATTTTATGAACTCTATTTCTTTCACGGTAAGGTCTATACCTTTTGTATTCGGCGCATGTGACAAATACAATTTGATTTGATCCCCAGGCCATCCATGTTGAGTTGTCCAAGCTAGTGAAAAGGCAATCAGGAGGCAAAGATACCCAGAAGTGGCAAGCCAAACCTGCCCAGCTCCTCGGAGACAATATTGCCCCATTTCTGACTCCTTCTAAAAAGAAGCCACCTGTAAGCCACAACTTTCCCTGTGTGAAATGTTTTGGTTTCATTCAGTTCACGAGAAAAAAAAACATTTGACTGTTTGTTGACATTGCGTCACTTGGTGTTTCAGGGAATTTCATGGACGTTCCTGCTTGGTGCTCTGGTGGTGGCCTTGGGCAGTTTAGTGACGTCAGTGGTTCTCACTGCAAGAAACTGACATCCTCTACAAAGGAACTGTCCTCTACACAAGTCCAGCTCATGAATACTAAACTGAGTTGTCTACTGTGAATAAAATAAAGATTGCACTGAACAATAAAATACCTGTATCAATGTTCACTGACATGCTGTAGCAGCACTGACATTTGCACCCCAGATTGTGTTTGAATGTAACAGAGTAAACTAATGGCACTTTTATTTTTTTGAACAATGAACACAAAATAGCTTTGTGTTGTAATCGTTTAGTACAGTTATTAGCTGATAAATGTCACCAATTCCATAGAAAAATGCCCAAATTCCAAAACTAATTCTGGAGTAGTCACATGGTCAATGTTCCTCCACAAAAGATTGAAGAGAGCAGTATTCTCGTGTTACAGCTTTTAAATGTATTGTATGGGGTTTCTGCAATAACAGGTTGCGTCCAAATGAATAATCTATGTCAATGGAAAATCTAATAAAAACAATTGTAGGCCTACTGTCCGTTGATACAGAAACAACATCAATAAAGCTGCACTGTCATAGCTATGTTCCAGTCAATGTGGTAAATTCAATTGATTGCACATTATTTGGAAAGGCACACACCTGTCTATATAAGGTCCCACCGTCGACTGTGCATGTCAGAGCAAAAACCAAGCCATGAGGTTGGAATTGTTCGTAGAGCTCCGGGACAGGACTGTGTCGAGCCACAGCTCTGGGGAAGGGTACAAAAAAAACCCACAGTGGCCTCCATCATTCTTAAATGGAAGAAGTTTTAAACCACCAAGAATCTTTCTAGAGCTGGCTGCCCGACCAAACAGTGGTGAAGGGCCTTGGTCAGGGAGGTGACCAAGAACCCGATGGTCACTATGACAGCGGTCCAGAGTTATTGGAGCTCTGTCATAGATCCTGTATTGAGATCAAATGTTTTATCGATGAGAAAATCCATCTCCTTCCATCTTCTCCCTCTGCCGGCCACTTTGGCTTCCTCTCACTACCATATTTGGGCGGATGGATGCTTCACATTTATACATCTGGTGAAATATCTGTCTGTAGCTTTACTGTTGGAGGAGTACCAAAATGACTGTGCGACCTTCAATATAGCGTCCCCTGTCAGTCCTCCAGGGTTTATACACATCATTGAATAATGCCCACTAAATTTTCATGAAGTCTAATATTAATAAATATCTTTTATTTTTTTGTACATTTGTATCTAAAATCTTAATTAAGAAAAATCACATTCCAGTTGCAAATACCCTTTAATATCTATCATAACATATTTGTAGTCAATTACTAAAAATGTATAGAATCACTGAGAAATACAAATACAAACATAATTTGAAGCTATATAGTTATTTTACAGTTGAGTGGCCTGCCAACCACCATAACATAATCTCTTTGGTTATTTTTTGTTAAAGAATCTAGTATATTTATGATATTTCATAATCTTCAAAAGCCACTGGGGAATTCAAATCAATGATACAATTTTGCATTTTTAGGTTTCATAGTACTTTTATTGATTATCACGGTATGAGTCATAATAACCATAACACCTAGTGGTCAAACAAGGAAATTGTTATTTTCCACCATAAATTCTTCCCATAGGGGATTTTAGAAACACTTAAAATAAGGTCTGTGTTTGAAGGTGTAGGCTTACCCTGGCGTGATGTTTTGATAATCGTGTAAATCTCTCTAGGACAAGGTGACTTTAATCAATATATTCGCCTGCAATTCCACTCCAAAAAATGAAATGCTAATTAGCTGCTAATGTGGTTGTCATAAACAACTACACATTCCATGATGATCTGGATGAGACTGCCGAATCGAGTCAGAAGTAAGAATATCTGGATTCATTATTTTTATTTAACCTTTTTTTTATTATCTAATGTTAGCTAAATTTCGTAATGAATACATTGGCGACATTTCTTTAATGGACAATTATGTGAACTGTCTTGTGCAAGTTTTAAATTGACAATACCTGCTAGCAAAGTTAGCAGCTAGTTGACGTGGTGTCTATTTTCATGCTAATTAGCATTTTCGAATCTGAGAGTAGAGTTGAATATGTTGATTAAAGTCATCTTGTCTAAGATATATTTACATTGTTATGAAAACAAATGGTGTGGAAAAGATTGGAACCATTTCCCCACTGTGGGGCTCTATTGCCGCGTCAAAACAACTGGTAACTCAGAAATTTCCGACCTCAGCGTGTTCAAAACAACTGGGAACTCGGAAAAAACGAGCTTCAACTGGAAAACAATATATTTGAACGGTCTTCCAATGCGGGAACTCTGGCCTCTTTCTAGAGCTCCTACTTTCTGACCTGAAGATCACCGACGTCATCATTTGTTCCTGTATTTTCCGAGTTCCAGTTGTTTTGAATGCGGCATAAAGTACTGATATTATGCAGACGTCAACTTCAAGAATACCGCTACTCTCGCGATGTCTCGTATTAAAGCGTTCAGTCGCAGTAACGTAAATCGAATATTGTCGGTGCACAGCTGGCAGGCTTGGCAGCCTTCTCCACACCGTTTACCTAGAAACAACAACATGACAAGTGAGTATATTGCTATATTTTATTTACTAGCTACTAAGCTAAAGTTGTGTTCGTTGGTAGCTTAGCTAGCTACGTATCGCGCTTTGCTGTTTTAAAGAAATAAAATCAGAGACAATCAACGCTAGGTAGCTAACGTTAGCGATCTATGTTTGAACTAGATAAGTGGAAAAAAAAACAAGTTAATATAGCTAACTAGAAAGTATAGTGTAACATTGTTTTCTGTTACCATACACATGTTTTAGTGCCATGAAATGTATCATTTTTCATTATTAACTGGTAAGAAGGATCTGATTTGTATTTAACGTAACGTTAGCAAGTTAGCGAGCTAACTGTCTAGGCCCGTGAAGTGCCACGCACAATAACAAACCAGGCTAAGCAATTGCCTAGCCTTATGCGTACGTACATTTATCGATCAAACAGTTATTTTCGTCTTCTCCATTCGTTAACTGTTTTATCTAGCCAGTTACGTTACCAAACGATCAATACAGGGTTGTAGATGGCCCCTAGCTAATGATGCTTGGTTTTTAATTTATTATTTAAAATGTAAGACATAAGCAATGACTCTGCAACTGTACTCTCCTCACCTGGGTCTTTCAAATCGATTTCTTTGCAGGGGGGAATCAGCGTGACCTTGCTCGTGCTAGAAATGCCAAAAAACAAGGGAATGACAAGGGAAAGAAGGCTGATGATGGCATGTCTGCAGCTGCGAGGAAGCTGAGGTAAGTCACTAATATTGGCTTTTAGGAAGTTCTCCTGGTATACAGGTGAGAATCTTTCACTGAAACCAGGACACGTTTTTAACATGCATTTCGTTTTTATTTAACTGTTTTTATTTGGTTTAACAATTTGTTTTGTCTGTCTTCTTTAGGGATGCAGAGATAATGCAACAGAAGCAGAAAAAAGCCAATGACCCTAAGCCGGCCGACGAGAAAGCCAAATAGCAGGATACAAAGCCCAATCACAACTATTCTCAGATACCCAGATGTTACCCATTATTGAAAGATGACCAGGTCTTGCTTTTGTCCCATAATCTGGGGTTTAGAACCAGTTTGTAATATTTTGTGGTGGTGGTACAGTATAGTTTGGGAAATGAATAAGGACTAATGCGTATGCCTATTCCAATACACAGGTCGAATGTTAATCAGTATTTACAATGTAAAGAGCAGGAATTTCAAACTCCACTACTTGGAATTACAAAAAAGCTTGTATTTTTGTATTTCCTCATCTAGATTGTTACACAACTAGTGGTTTATGGTTTCTATACCATGTTTATTGCTTTTATATTGAGGATGAACATATGCAGTGCTGTAAGATTAATCAAATAAACTAATGAAAGATTCAATCTGGGGAATATTAATTTAACAAATTATACCACACACCTCTGTACAGAAAGTTTATTCAATTAAAACAAATAAAATCAGCTGACATAAATACTGAAAGCACCCCATTGTAAAATGTACTTGTTTCTAACCACATCATTAGCATTGTAGTTTCAACTGAGCCTTTCTGAATACAGTAAATTCCTGATGTGTACAACCGATACACGCAAACTATTTAGGAGCCGTACACATCCCATTCAAATACATTCATTGGAGATCTACATGCTCCAGGTCAGTTGTGCCATTAATTTTATTACATTTAAAATATGAATTAGACATATCTACAGTAATCTCAGGAGATTTGTTACACAAAACAGCTCTGCATGACAAGTTCTCAATGGCAAAAGCTGTGGTGCTAAAATTGTCTCCATCCTCCCAAGTCTCCAGTCAGATGCATTCCATAGGGTGAAGTGTTGGGCCTCCATGGTTATACTCTGCAGCAGTTGGTCAGAGCTTTCTTTGAACTGCTTAAACTCAACTTCACCTGTGACTCTGATTGCCGTCTCAGTTTCACATTTTTCTTAACTTCTCTGTGTTAGGAAAAAAATGGTAAGAGCTCAGTTATAGTTTAGGTATTGGTGGTAGGGATTGGATGGGAAGATTAAGATTCTTACCTTGCCAGGTGAAGTACTGCCTCCACTATATTAGTTCCCTCTTTAGCACTAGTTTCACAGAACAGGGCATTGTATGTCTGAAACACATGTAATATTGTGATTTAATATCTATTTGATGGACCCATGAACAGCTGTTATTTTGACTGGTAAAGGAGATTGTACCCTTGCCAGCCTTTCCCCATCAACAGTGCTGACACAGCTTCCCTCTGGTCGATCTTCCCGCAGGTCCACTTTATTCCCAATCACACACATTGGGAGTTGCTCATCTGTGGATTCCTGGGATAACAAGGGCACTTTGTTTTTCACTAAGTTCCTGATTTATGTGTAATCATAACAGAAAAATACATTATGGTCTCAAACTGAAATATAAACAACCATTATTTTGGCATTCCATTCCCTCAAGGACCATAAAACCCATCCACTGTGATTGTTACCTGAATCTGGTCCATCCACTCTCTGACATTAAGGAAGCTGCTTTCAGAAGTGACATCATACAGCAGTAAGACTCCATGGGCTTTACGGAAATAAGACCTGGCAATACTGCGGAACCTACAGTAATAGGGAAATCCCATTTAGTTTTTGATATTACATGACCATTTGGAATCTTCAAGCACTTCAGATTAACAGCCACATCACCAAAGATACATTATGAAACAACTTTGATTAGGCTTTTAGTATGTCAATGTACAGAAACATACCTCTCTTGTCCAGCAGTATCCCATATCTGGAGGTTTGTTTTTTCTCCATCCACCAACATCTTCTTGATTTGGAAATCAACTCCTAAGAACAACATTGTAATGGAAACAGCAATACACTTTCTGCATTGATTCTACCACTACTAAAAACGTATTGTACATGTACTTACCCAACGTCGTCTGAATATCTCCCCTGAACTCATTGAGACTCAACCGCAATAGAAAGCTGGACTTCCCTGATCCTGCATCTCCCGCCAAAACTAACCGGTACATGGGACCAGGGCACTCAGGGCCACCAGTGTCAACAAGGTCTGCTTCTGTTTGCTGAGGACCAAGTAGCATTACTTAGGTTATGGAAAATAAAACAGATACCATATTTTTATTTTACTTCACCAGGTAGGCCAGTTGAGAACAAGTTCTCATTTACAACTGTGACCTGGTGAAAATAAAGCAAAGCGATACAAACAACAGTCACACATGGGATAAACAAACGTACAGTCAATAACACAATAGAAAAATCTATATACAGTGTGTGCAAATGTAGTAAGATTAGGGAGGTAAGGCAATAAATAGGCTCTAGTGTCCAAATAATTACAATTTAGCATTGACACCGGAGTCATGTGTGCAGAAGATGAATGTGCAAGTAGAGATAATGGGGTGCAAGGAGCAAAACAAATAATATCGGGATGAGGTAGTTGGGTGGGCTATTTACAGATGGGCTGTGTACAGGTGCAATGATCGGTAAGCTGCTCTGACAGCTGATGCTTAAAGTCAGTGAGGGAGATATAAGACTCCAGCTTCAGTGATTTTTGCAATTCGTTCCAGTCACTGGCAGCAGAGAACTGGAAGGAAAGGCGGCCAAAGGAGAAGTTGGCTTTGGGGATGACCAGTGAAATATACCTGCTGGAGAGCGTGCTACGGATGGGTGCTGCTATGGTGACCAGTGAGCTGAGATAAGGTGGGGCTTTACCTAGCAAAGACTTAGAGATGACCTGGAGCCATGGGTTTGGCGACGAATATGAAGCGTGGGCCAGCCAACGAGAGCATACAGTTCGCAGTGGTGGGTGGTGTATGGGGCTTTGGTGCGGATGGCACTGTGATAGACTACATCCAATTTGCTGAGTAGTGTTAGAGGCTATTTTGTAAATGACATCGCCGAAGTCAAGGATCGGTAGGATAGTCCGTTTTGCAGCATGAGTGAAGGAGGCTTTGTTCCGAAATAGGAAGCCGATTCTATATTTAATTTTGGATTGGAGATGCTTAATGTGAGTCTGGAAGGAGAGTTTACAGTCTAACCAGACACCTAGGTATTTGTAGTTGTCCACATATTCTAAGTCAGAACCGTCCAGAGTAGTGATGGTGGGCGGGCAGGGGCAGCAATTGGTTGAAGAGCATGCATTTAGTTTTACTTGCATTTAAGAGTAGTTGGAGGCCACGGAAGGAGTGTTGTATGGCATAGAAGCTCGTCTGGAGGTTAGTTAACACAGTGTCCAAAGAAGGGCCAGAAGTATACAGAATGGTGTCGTCCGTGTAGAAGTGGATCAGAGAATCACCAGCAGCAAGAGCGACATTGATGTATGTATACAGAGAAAAGAGTCGGCCTGAGAATTGAACCCTGTGGCACCATCATAGGAGACTGCCAGAGGCCCGGACAAAAGGCCCTCCGATTTGACACATTGAACTCTATCTGAGAAGTAGTTGGGAAACCAGGCGAGGCAGTCATTTGAGTAACCAAGGCTGTTGAGTCTGCCGATAAGAATGCAGTGATTGACAGAGTTGAAAGAGAGAGGGTACAGATTGTCTAGCCCAGCTGATTTGGGGTCCAGATCTTGCAGCTCTTTCAGAACATTAGCTATCTGGATTTGGGTGAAGGAGAAGTGGGGGAGGCTTGGGCAAGTTGTTGTGGGGGGTGCAGAGCTGTTGACCGGGGTAGGGACAGCCGTAGAAAAATTCTTATTGAAATTATCGATTATCGTAGATTTATCAGTGGTGACAGTGTTTCCTAGCCTCAGTGCAATTGGCAGCTAGAAGGAGGTGCTCTTATTCTCCATGGACTTTACAGTGTCCCAGAAATCTTTGGAGTTTGTGCTACAGGATGCAATTTCTGTTTGAAAAAGCTTGCCTTTGCTTTCCTAACTGCCTGTGTATATTGGTTCCTAACTTCCCTGAAAAGTTGCATATTCGATGCTAATGCAGTACGCCACAGGATGTTTTTGTGCTGGTCAAGGGCAGTCAAGTCTGGAGTGAACCAGCATATACCAATTTCACATAAGCCTCCCTACACAATGTCTTACTGTGCTTCAAAACTGAGCATCTCAGCTCAAAGCCTTACCTTCATTGGGAAAGCAGACAAGCGTCTCCGGATGGATGACGCAATGGAACTAGCTTTGCTGGGAGCTACAGACAGTATTGCCTGACCTGCTTCCAATTTCACATCTGATATCTGGTGCAGAAATAGGTACATTCATGTATTAGAATGTGAAACGTACTAATAAAATAGTTGGTCAACCCTTGTAGTTACCCTTACCTCAATGTCTGAGGGCACATATGAGTAACTGTGGTGTACTGTTTCTGTAGAGTCATCACTGTCAGACTCGCTGCCTGAGCTTTCAGTAGTGTCCATAGGCAAGGACACACCGCTGTCCGGGTATGTATCAGCCCAGCTGGCTACATGGGAGTTGGTCGTTTTACTGGATCCTACAGTTGTGTGCGCTCCCTCTGAACTGGACTCAACATAGGGATGAAAAAATGTCAACATTAGTTAAGTGGTCAATTAATAGGTCCAGATTTCTTGGATAAGAATATAGTATGTGTACTTTATAAGCGTGCTTTGTCGAACTGGCTTCATTCTTCGAGCTGGGATTTCATTGTTGGGGGATAGCTGTGGGGAGGAAGACTTGTAACACTAATGCCTTATAAATGTTGTATAAATGTAAATATAAAAATGGGTAATGTGAGTCTTCTTTATCTTGAGTGAAAACAACCAAACTTACCCTCCTTTTACTTGATGCCACATCGTTGACTAAGGCAGAGCGCAAGCCATCATTGCTGTCATACAGCTTTTTGTTCATGGCCCTAATAGGAAGGAGTTGATGTAGAGAACATTTCAGATGCTGAACTAATCTTTTAGCCTGCCACCTTTAGAGTAGAGTCAGCGTTCATTACAATGAGCATATGGTGTGCACTGCACGGATGTGCATGCATGACTCAAAGCTATGCTTGACTACGATACAACAAAAACAATCATGAAAGGACATACTGTACTAATGAACAATCGGGTCAGACAGACTTACTGGAGAATTTCAATGTGACTGGAGTAAGACTGGTATTCAATAACCATCTTTTTCAGTTCATCACTTTCTCTGTGAAAATAGACAAATACAACATTTCTTATCAACTAGTCTGTATTTACTGAGTTGGACTTGATCCACTGGACTTGAACGTGAAGTCGGTGATCTCACCTCTCATGCTGAAGCTTCTGGTCTGCATACATGTTCTTCAGCTTGTCCATCTCTACCTGCAGAATGGAGATGTTTGTCTGCGCTTTGAAGAGAGAAGTCCGTAACTGCTCCTTTTCCTGAGGATACATAATGTAATATGTACAACATTACTGGAAAGTGCACAGGAAATAACGTTCAGGGCATTCGGAAAGTTTGCAGACCCCTTCTCTTTTTCCACATTGTTGTTGTGTTACAGCCTTATTTTAAAATGGATTAAATAATAACATACGCACACAATAGACAATGACAAAACAGCTGAAGAAAGTTTAGCAAATATAAAAAATAAACTTATTTACATAAGTATTTAAACCCTTTGCTATGAGACTTGAAATTGAGCTCAGGTGCATCCTGTTTCCATTGATCATCCTTGAGATGTTTCGACAACTTGATTGGTGTCCACTTTTGGTAAATTCAATTGATTGGACATGATTTTGAAAAGACACACACCTGTCTATATAAGGTCCCACAGTTGACAGTGCATGTCAGAGCAAAAACCAGGCTATTCAGAAAATTCATTCATCCTTAGAGCTCCAAGACAGGATTGTGTCGAGGCACAGATCTGGGGAAAGGTACCAAAAAAGTTCCACAGCATTGAAGGTCCCCAAGAACACAGTGGCCTCCATCAATCTTAAATGGAAGAAGTTCGGAACCACCGAGCCTCTGCCTAGAGCTGGCCTCCGGTCAAACTGAGCAATCGGGGGAAAGAAGGACCTTGGTCAGGAAGGTGACCAACAACCTGATGGTCACTCTGACCGAGCTCCAGACTTCCTCTGTAGAGATGGGAGAACCTTCCAGAAGGACAACCATCTCTGCAGCCTTCCACCAATCAGGCCTTTATAGTAGAGTGGCCTGATGGAAGCCATTCCTCAGTAAAAGCCACATGTCAGCCCCCTTGGAGTTTGCCAAAAGGCACCTAAAGGACTCTCAGACCATGAGAAACAAGATACTCTGGTCTGATGAAACCAAGATTGAACTCTTTGGCCTGAATGCCAAGCGTCATGTCTGGAGAAAACCTGGCACTATCCCTATGGTGAAGAATGGTGGTCGCAGCATCATGCTCTGGGGATGTTTTTCAGTGGCAGGGACTGGGAGACTAGTCAGGATCGAGGAAAATTGAACAGAGCAAAGTAGATAACCTTGATGAAAACATGCTCTAGAGCACATAGGACCTCAGACTGGGGCGAAAGTTCACCTTCCAACAGGACAATGATCCTAAGCACACAGCCAAGACAATGCAGGAGTGGCTTTGGGACAAGTCTCTTAATGTCCTTGAGTGGCCCAGCCAAAGCCCGGACTTGAACCTGATCGAACATCTCTGGAGGGCTGAAAATAGCTGTGCAGTGATGCTCCCTATCCAACCAGACAGAGCTTGAGAAGATCTGCAAAGAAGAATGGGAGCAACTCCCCATATACAGGTGTGCCAAGCTTGTAGCGTCATACCCAAGAAGACTAGGCTGTAATCGCTGCCAAAGGCTCTTCAACAAAGTACTGAGTAAGGCTTATTTCAGAATAAGGCTGTAACGTAGCAACATTTAGAAAAAGTCAAGGGGTCTGAATACTTTCCGAATGAGACTCAAGATACAGTTGTCTAACTGATTCAACATACCTGAGTCAGTTCACTTATTTGGTTCTGTAGTTTGTCAACATCCTGCCTGGAACTGTTGAGTTCAGATTCCCCTTGGGACTACAATGAAAAGGTTTCCATTAAGATTAAGCATCAATTGAAATCATATTCACAATTAAGACTGCCTGAATCTAGCTAAATAAAGTACTGCAAACATAAGCGTAGCAATCCTAGGGAAAGATTAAATAACCTTTCAACACCAACAATAATAGGTCAATAGATGAAATGTTACAAAACCTGTTTCAAATAGATGACACCTACCTTTAACAACCTGTCCATAACAGTATGCAGGTCTGCCACCTCATTCTCATGCCTTCTCTGGAGTGCCGCCATGACTCCCTCCATTCTCTTATGCTCCTACAGACAAGAAACCCAAGGAGAGACAACTTTGCTCATTGGCTCTGAACTAAAAGAGGGGCTTTCACAAAACTGTAGAAAGGGGTCTTTGTGAGAGTTTGAGCTAACTGCTCTCCCTTCTCTAAAAGGTACTTCCCCTACCACAAATATGCGGATAAAACACCTGTGCCGAGGCCCCTCTTGAAATTAAACAGTTTAATCTTAATTTCCAACAAACTATTTGCCCAAGTCTATTATATTAAACTTTTTCTCACCATTAAAACAAAAAAAATTATAAACATTTACTAAGGTATGTTTTCAATGACACCAATGCCTTTTTAATGACTTAGCCTGCTTTGTTTGTTTTTAGTTCTTAAATACTTGAGAGTGAATTACATGTTTTATTTCTAGCACAATGTGTAGAATATACTGTAGTAACTAAGTCCTCATAATACATCACTTACCTCTTCTCTCACCCTGACCTCTACACAGGCAAGCTGCTGCTGCATGTCCTCCTCCAGCTCTGTCAACTGACTGGTGTTCAGCTCCTCTGTTCTGTCGCCACACAGAGGTACATACCATTTACATGTCTGCCCTGGTTGTTCATCAAATGCAAAACAACTGCCCAAACACTAGTCCAGCAAAAGTGATGAGTCAGAAGGTGAAGGTGAGGCACGGTTTGCAAGCAATAACACATCTTCAAACACAGCAGCAACACAGCACACAGAACTACACCTTTTGGTTCTCATCTAGTGGTGAACTTTGAGCGGGCGGGACACTATTCAGTTAAATGTGTTTTATCATAATAAAAAGTGACAGCACTTGGTCCAGCCAGTCAAGAGACTCATGAGGGCCCCTAGGAGGCAAATACCACAGGTGCACAAGACTGAGATTTGCAGTGTGAGATTGAATGAATCAAAATACAGCACGTCTCGCCACTGATTAGCAAACATTCTTACAGGCACATCCATTTGCATAAGGGTTAAGATTAGGCCTAAATGGAAATATAAAAAAGGGACAACTAGGTTTACAAGTGGAAAATGGACTAGCAACTCATTTAAGAGTACTTCCTTGGGTGAGAAATGTAATCCCTATCAAGAAATGCAGCCTCCGAACTGCGAAAGCAACTCCACCCCATCTACAGTGGCAAGAAAAAGTATGTGAACCCTTTGGAAATACCTGGATTTCTGCATAAATTGGTCATAAAATTTGACCTGATCTTCATCTAGGTCACAACAATAGACAAACACAGTATGCTTAAACCAATAACAAACAATTATACATTCATGTCTTTATTGAACACACAGTGTAAACATTAATTTAATAACTTGTTGACTCTCCTTTGGCAGCAATAACCTCAACCAAACGTTTCTGTAGTTGCGGATCAGACCTGCGCAACGTTCAGGAGGAGTTTTGGACCATTCCTCTTTTCAAAACTGTTTCAGTTCAGCAATATTCATGGTATGTCTGGTATGAACTGCTCTCTTGAGGTCATGCCACAGCATCTCAAATCGGGTTGATGTCAGGACTCTGACTGGGCCACTCCAGAAGGTGTATTTTCTTCTATTGAAGCCATTCTGTTGTTGATTTACTTCTTACTTCGTTGTCCTGTTGCATCACCCAACTTCTGTTGAGCTTCAATTGGCAGACAGATAGCCTAACATAACATAATCCTGCAAAATGTCTTGATAAACTTCGGAATTTATTTTTCCGTCAATGATAGCAAGCTGTCCAGGCCCTGAGGCAGCAAAGCTGCCCCAAACCATGATGCTCCCTCCACCATACTTTACAGTTGGGATGAGGTTTTGATGTTGGTGTGCTGTGCCTTTTTTTCTCCACACACAGTGTTGTGTGTTCCTTCCAAACAACTCAACTGTAGTTTCATCTGTCCACAAAATATTTTGCCAGTAGCGCTGTGGAACATCCAGGTGCACTTTTGCAAACTTCAGACATGCAGCAATGTTTTTTTTGCACAGCAGTGGCTTCTTCCGTGGTGTCCTCCCATGAACACCATTCTTGTTTAGTGTTTTATGTATCGTAGACCCGTCAACAAAGAGGTTAGCATATTCCAGAGATTTCTGTAAGTCTTTAGCTGAAACTAGGATTCTTCTTAACCTCATTAAGCATTCTGCACTGTGCTCTTGCAGTCATCTTTGCAGGACAGCCACTTCTAGGGAGAGTAGCAACAGTGCGGAACTTTCTCCATTTATAACACTTCTTAATCTTAGGTCTTCTGAGATCTCATTTGTTCGAGGCATGGTTCACATCAGGCAATGCTTCTTGTGAATAGCAAACTCAAATTTTGAGAGTGTTTTTTATAGGGCAAGGCTGGACTCCAGGTTAGCTGACTCCTGACAGTTTATGGAGAAGTCATTAGCCTAGCGGTTCACATACTTTTCTCAACCTACACTGTGAATGTTTAAATTATGTATTCAATATAGACAAGAAAAATACAATAATTTGTGTGCTATTAGTTTAAGCACACTATGTGTGTATAATGTTGTGACTTAGATGAAGATCAGATCAAATTTGACAACCAATTTATGCAGAAATCCAGATAATTCCAAAGTGTTCACAACATGCAATTGTGTCTGATTATAATAACCTTACTGTGGGAAGCATACTGGCGCAACCAATACTTAAATTTTGTAAATGTTAACTGTTTAATAGCCCAAGCCTGATCTTGATTGAAACATTGTTGCATGGATGTCCCACAACATAAACACCACATTGTGTTTTTGGTAACACAAACAGGCAAATTACAAAGTTAACTGATATATAAATTTGTTCCATTCGTGAAGAGAACATAATTCAGACAATATAGTTTGGTAGATTGTTTCTCAATATATTGTTTTCCTCTTATTGAGGAATCTGAGCAAGAGATGCTGCTATGACACAATCCCTACCTTCTCAAACTGGTTTCCAGCTGCTCACTCTCAAGCCTGTGGTCCTTGCTTTCACTGACAAGAGCATCGACAAGTCCCTCATATTGTTGCAACAACAAAGGTTCTGAGATGTACATGGCTTGGTGAAGTTCAGCCAACTGATCCCGCAGTCTGAAAGATGAAAGATTATGGATAACCATCATTTCTACATTTGACATAGTTATAAAAACAGAGGGATGAACGCATAACGAACATCTACATATTACACCCACAGTCTACTGTAAGAGCTGTAATAGCAGGTGCAACTTTCTGTCAAACAATTGACACCAACCACCATATTTACCTTCCTGAGAGGAGACCGTTTGCATCGTCCATCCTGCTCTGGAACTCTTCCCAGGGACTCCCTTGACTTTGAGGAGACGCTCCAAAAGAGGCCAAATCCAATGTTTCTGAAACCTCTTGAAACCGTGATGAAAAATTGCTGTAATTAATACATCCATCTTCACTAGCGCCGAATTTGTTGAATAAAGTTTTGATTTCGTCTTCAGGCACATTCAGCTCTCGACAAACAACTGTAAAGTCTTCGTATTCAATCACACCAGATTTATTAATGTCACACGCTGAAAACAGTCTCTGGAGGCTGGGTTTGTCCATGACTTCGTATTTCGAGTTTAAAAGTTACATGAAGTCCGCCTTGGGAAATAAACCCTTGTGTAAAATAAAATCGATGGCTAGCAACAGGTGCAATACGTGACCATTTGATCCCCACCTTTATTTGTGTAGCCTTATTCCGCACCAGTGATCAGAATTTTAGCCCTTCAGTATGAAGTGATGAAGGCAGTAATACTTTTCCCACGCGAATGATAACTATATTCACCAGTTGACTGCTGTACAGTCAAAAAGCCACTGATTGGCTTAGCCGGCCTGAAATGGGCGTGACAGCGCTGGGGCCAAGACATCAGACTGAGAATGTGCGTCACCTGTACTTGGCTATTTTTTTTATATTTTTTTACTGTTGTTAAAAATGTCAGTGTTTGTACACGTTGTCATGCAACTCACATACTTGTTTTTTTTTATTGAGGTATCACAAATAAAGTTTAAACAAAATACACAATTTACATGTATAAAACACTCATATAAAATATTTAAATGAAATGTATCTCAACAATATTTTCAAATAGTATATGATGTATTTGCACAGGGGTGGAGAATAATTGTATATTCATTGCTAGGATGTGGCAAGTATTCTACCTATGACACCAAAGTAGGCTATTTTCCTTTCAGGTGTGGACTGCACTCTTTATCAAGAATACTTGTCTGCCTGCCATTGTTACATGGTACGCATACTCAGTAATTAACTCCACCCTACCATGTGATATCCCTAGCCATACTTATTTTTACTACTGTGACAGAAACACCACTACTAAAAAAAACCACAGAACTACACTATTAGCTTATTTGTTTTACATGATAATGCAAGAATTAGGCTCACATAAAAAAAAGACTGAACAAGTTCAACAGGAACTTTCCGTGCTGTTCTTTGCATGTTTTTATTTGAGTCTGGTGGAATGCGTCAGCAAACGCTGTGCTCCACCTTAATGTGACTAATGTGTTGACAGAAGACACAGTCACTGTTAACATTTTACTAATCAAAGAACAGAGGGGATAAAAATGGCTCACACATACTGCTTTTAAAGAACATACCAATACCAACATTCCTTACTGTAATGACAGAAATCCCTTTTTTACATTACAATAAATCTTCTGAAAGTTGTTGATAATATTGTGGCCACACAGTGGCAGTGTAAGAGCAGAATCAGGCAAGTCTGGAACTACTTCTTACACCAATACAGTATTTGGATCCATATAGCAATGACTGAACCTTTATGATATAGACAGATTTTGAACATTTGTTTGATTGGTGTATTGCTTCATAATCAAGTGCAGCAATGTGACAAGCACAACTTATGTCCTGGATCCTGTCTAAATTGAGGTTATTCTCTAATTTCATGTAGCATTACAACTATAGAGTTCATGAACCATATAGGAAACTAATTGTATCCATTTATCTTTATTTAAAAAAAATGTACATAAAGTGCTTTTATGTACAGAACAATAAAAACAACTGAAACAGTAGTGATGTATAATATAAAAAAATACAGTTCACAAGAGCTTTTTACATTGGCAGCTCAATTTACAAAGCATTTTAACATACAAACTTAAAAGACATGTTGACATGAGTCAGAGATACTTGTTACACTGTCACAATTAGAAGGCTTGGCTGAAGTGGTTCTTCAACTAACAGAGGTGCCTTACTGCAAATCAGTAGAAGCTTATAACAGCAGTCTCAAATCTTATGTAAGTATATATTCATTTGGAGCAGTGATCAAACAAGAGATTTGTATGCTGCATGTCTGAACCTATTATGCTAGATATTCAGGCTGATTTTGTTCTGCATTCGGCTAATGTATTATTGAGTTTAGATAACTTTACTCATCTGATCCAAGCTGTCATTTCTTCACTTGCAATCTTTGTCACAAAATAAAAAATAATCATGAAATGTTCAGTTGTCAAGACAATGTTTCAACTCCTTCTCCTCCCATCTTTGTTACAATTGGAGTCATTGAAACCCTGATGGAGTTCACAAGTGTTGTGGAGACCTTACCAGTATGGGATTTCTGTACAGGTTGAGACTATAATTCCATATACAGGGGTTTGCAATAGTGTCAACACAGAAATACATTGTGACTGAAGTTGAAGCCATTCTAACAGAGTTGTTGTACTGATACTGGCATTCACTCAGTGTTGTAATTGTATTGTTGGGCATGCCCAGTAGAGTCCTACAGTCTATTCTGTCGTACATATCATGCAGGTGATGCTGCTGCTGCTACCAGGTTATCCATGTGACTAATTAATGTCACAAGGACAGGAGAACACATTTAGTATCCCAAGATGTACAATTCGATTATTTAACTTTGCTTAAAAGGCATGAAAAAATAAATTGAAAACCTAATACATAATTCAACAAAATCCTAATTTGTATCCCAAACTAAGTCTTTCCAACATTCTGTGCAAAAACAACGCATTCTCAAGGTGTTTGCTGGTTCTGCACTTTCACCACAATGATACAACTTTCACCAGTCTTCTCCAATACAATACAAATGTACATTATATACAATCAGCCAACATGGCAGTCCTTTAGCAGTATGCTTTTTGCACAGCTACTTTGTCATTTTTTTAAAAATTGTCCCTTATACAAAATTCAATATCTAGAATAAGCTTAAATAAACAGTTTTACTTAGAAATCATTTTGGAATACTTGTATCACCACATTCCACAACACAATGTTGCAAGAGTTCATATTTACCACAATTTTGCACTGACATAGCAACATCTATGGAATACGAAATTGATATTCTTTCATTTTAAATGTAGAATTATTATTTATTTCCCATCATGAACAGCTGAAAACATATACCTGTTATTGGGTATTGTAATGCCTGAATAAAGCCCTTGCTTTTGGATGATAAAATATTCTGCATGTTCTATACTTTAACAATATCAGTTTCTATAGTAGTTTTTTTTAAACACACACATTCCTCCATTGACTGGTCCATAACTGCTGTGTGACCTTTCACTCCATGTTGGTAAAACCCATTTTACAGTCATTAGTGTCATTAAACCAGAGGTGATGGTTGTAACTATGACAGCTTTCACATGCACTACGTTATGAATGGCCTAAGAACATACTGTTCGGTACAGTACATGCTGAATCAGTCAGGCCCATTAAACACAAGACATTGATTTGACATGACAGTTGTGTTGGATAGGATGAAAACAGAAGATGCATGATTTAAAAACAAGTTATATTTGGCACAACAATCACTTTGTTTACATAAATTAACACGCAGGAGCTTGGTTGCCTCTGGGTGTGTCTCATCAACGACACTAAGAGCTCCATAACCCACTGGCTGATTCTCTGTTGTTGCCACTCTTCCTTTGGCTCTTCTAAACTCTGCTGTCTACTGGTCTCTGAATAACAGGACCAGAACAGAGCTATCTAAACAATGTGGTGAACAGGTTTTTATAGTCTCAGCCCACTTTAACTTGGTGACTGAATTTGGATTGAAGGAATCAGTTCCTGACTGGCACTCTGAACTAGTCATTAACCATTTTATACTGGGACTTCAGCCTAGTTACATCAACTCCAGGCCTAGTGATAGTCTTTATCTCATCCCATGCCTCTATGACACAGAAATGGCTCAAAATCACTTGCATACTAAATTGCATGTGAGTATGCCTCTTATTCTCTGTAATTAAGAATGTGCTTGCAGTCTCAAGATCAGATTTCGGTGTGACCTTTCACCCCACTTCACATGATGTGCTTTGCATAGTCTGTCTGCTCCACAATGAACAATATGTTAATACCTGGTCTAGGGTCTTCCCGAATGTCAAGAGTACATTTCAAACCTGTGAATGTCAATCTTACACAACTTAGGCACCATATCCTCCAATACTTTGGGACTTACAAACCCCATCTGTGCCACTCTGGTGGAGCAGAGCAGTGGGCCTCAACAATACCTCTCCAGTGTTATGTTATTCTGTTGTGTGTTGTTTTAACCTCACCTCATTCCAGGTGGTCACTACCTCTTTCATTCCTTCCTCATTGGTTCCTCTCCATGTCTCTCTGGTACTGCTAGCCCTTCTCTTGACCAGTGGATACCATTCTAATGCCTGTCTGGTTATGCTGCTTTGAGGTTTATGTACAGTTTAAACTGCCTTAAATTAATAGGGGCGGCAGGTAGCCTAGTGGTCAGAGCGTTGGGCCAGTAACCGAAAGGTTGCTGGATTGAATCCCGAGCTGACAAGGTAAACCTCTGTTGTTCTACCCCTGAACAAGGCAGTTAACCCACTGTTCCCCGGTAGACCGTCTTTGTAAATAAGAATTTGTTCTTAACTGACTTGCCTAGTTAAATAAAGGTGTAAAAAAATTGCTGTTATAACTAAGTCATAGGCCTAATGATCTAATGTTTGAATACGAGGTTGTTTATTCCACTGCTATCCATGCACTGAGTCTGTCTCAGTGCAGGGCTAAGCCCATGCTTATGGATGTAGGTGAGAGAGTTAAGGGTCAGTTCTTGACCCATAGAGTATCTCTCTACTTTCAATTCAATGCCAACAGAGTATTTGGACGGATTGAGTGGCAAAGCATACAAACATGACTAAACCATATACAAATTGTTACAGAAGGACAATATCAGCTGTATGTGTCCTATACCCACCATGAGCATAATTCCACGGCTTCAATAGTCTGAAGGCAATCTGTATCAGCTTCTCTTCATTGTGCTTCAGATGCACTAGAGAAAGAAGAGTCACTGAACAAGGAAATAAGAACTGACTATAGGGACAAAATGAAAAAGACAAATGTGCAAAATCAGTGTAATGAAATGTCCCTCTTTGTGAAGAGGTTGGCGGTTTTCAGTGTTCCCTCCTTTAGTGTTTTTCTTTTCTTTCACTTACAGTCCCCTCTTTCCTTACAGTTCAAAGTTAGTCACTCTGCATTACAGTTTTATCTCCTGCTCAAGTTGATCAAAGCCGTCCTCACACAATGGAGTCTTTGATCTCTGAGCCCAGTCTCACCCGAGGCCGCGGGCAGGTGTGCGAGATCTCTACAGTGCTCTCCTTCAAGTTCAGAGGCCTCTTCTCTGACTCTGAGAAGCTCTTGCTGTTGTCTGGTGATGAGCATTCATGTGACGGCGTGTTGCAGATGTAGTTGTCATTGAGGGTCTGGTAACCCTTGTGGTCTGACACAGATGCTGGAACTGTGTTGTTGCCATTCAGAGGCAAGTTTTCTGCTGGCTTCCCCACTATCCTGGGTTTCTTCTGCTGCATGTTAGGACACTCACCCTCCTTCAGCATGGACTTCATGCGGTCACGGTTCCTGTAGACCACAAACAGGGAGAAGACCACCAGGGAGAAGCCCAGCAGGGCACACACTACAATCAGCTCGTTCCAGTAGGTCTTGGTGTTGATCTGCGGTGAGCGGGTCTCTCCGGGTAGGATGATTGGCTCCTCCTGGGGGACCAGAGGGGTGCGTGAGTGGCCGATCAGGGTGGTGCTCTCCTGTCTGGCTTCACCTCTCACACAGTAGTTGGCCAAGAGTTGCCTGAAGCCCTCCTCCACTGACCAGCACTCATAGGTCTCCTGTCTGTCAGCCTGGGCCACCACCACTAGACCTCCCTCAGGACTGGGGTACAGGAAGTGACCTGCACCCTCACTGTACTCCCACTTCCTCTCAGCCAGGTTGGAGCGCAGCTTACAGGGCAACACTTTGAATGTGTTGGCTGGGATCATTATCACCTGGCATGAAGACATCCCTGCAGACAACAAAAGGAAGGGCTTTTTCATTTTTCATTTGTGAAAGCAAGTCCATCCCAGGTAGTTTGAACAAACTGCATTATTATATTACTGTGGTAGCTGAGTAGGAGTGCACTGAGAAGGAATAAATTAAATGAGCTGGGTACGAATAATGATGGTAAGGGAATATTGGAATAAAATTGTCAGCAAAATGTTAATTTAAATGCAGCAGTCCCAGAGTAGAGCACAGTGGTACAGTATAGAGCCGAAAGGATTTAGTCCAGCAGGAGCAGATGGTATGGTACCGTACTTACGTGTGGGTGGGGGTTTAACAAAGCGAGGGCTGGGCTGTGTCTTGTTGCAGATAACTGATGTGTCTGCCTCGTCCACATCCTGCTGCCAGTGGCTGAGAAAACAGACAACAGTAAATCAGAGAAATGGGTGTCTCAGAACAGCTCTAACTGGCACTATCAATCTACACATAGATGGTCTTGACAGACTACAGTGTTAGTCTGCACATATAGCATGTAAGCAGACAGCATTGAGCATTTTCCTGTATTGTCACTTTTTCTTTGGAGTAGTCAAATGTTCTGGAAAGTTTTCAGTCATTATGAGAGCTTAGCATCAAAATAGTTTATACCTATCTCTTACATGCCAATACAAGGCTAGTATCTATTTGATGAGTAACACCTACATCTCTCTGAGTGGACCATGGAAATGTCAAGTATAATGGTTGGTGGTCTGGATGAAACATACCTATCTGGTGGAGCCAGCCTGACATCCAGGCACTGCCTCCCTGTCCAGGCACAGTAAGGGTCTCTGGACAGGACACACTCTCCACAGCTCTGGTAGTTGGAGCAGTTAGCCACAGGGACCTCTACCAGGCCAGAGTAGGAGGACACAAACAGCAGGCCCTGTAGAGAGACCAGACAGTCAGTCAGATGCCAGGGAGGAATAGCCCTAAGTCATGTATTCACACACAGTTACCCCTCTTTAATATAGTATCAATACCATCCCCTCTACGAACCCAATGCTGGAGTAACATCACAGATTAACAGCACAGACTACCAGCACAGACTACCAGCACAGGCTACCAGCACAGGCTACGAGCACAGAGTAACAGCACAGAGTAACATCACAGAGTAACAGCACAGAGTAACACAGGACAAGATTCATGATGGGTCACACGCCGTTTACAACCCATCTGTTTTCAGTTCCCCTGAGAGGAAGTTGCGTGCAATTATCCCAATGAATGTGAGCTGAGCTCCCCTTCAAGCTCCGGCTCTCTTCACGGCTCATGGGACCCCTAAGCTGATAGAGCTGACATTTAGTGAGTTCAATATTACTACCACTATGAGGAGATGCTTCAGAAATAAACAGAGTTCCCACTCTACACTCTGTACTGTACCTTCTCAGACTCCAGTTCTATGTGTTCTACAGGCTGGGGGTCAGTGAAGAGCACCATCTCCTCAATGATGTGCATCTTGTTGTTGACATTAATGGCTTTGTGGAGTCTTCCGTCATCTGCCAGAGACATATGACAGAACAGTAGATGGTTAATGTCTGCTAGAGCTCTGCCTCTCATACAGAACAGGAAAGGGGGAGAAGTTCTGTCAGCAGAGCCTGTTTACAGTACCTGTTCCAATGAAGAGCACATTGTAGTGTTTGTGGATGGCCTGGACCCGGTGGACAGCTATCTGGGTGTAGCGGACGCTGCGTTTCAGCAGGAGGGGCTGGCTGCGGATCACACTGTCCATCAGGAAGTGGTCCTTGACAAAGTTCAATACCTTGTCAGGCATGTGCATGGAGGAGGGGATGCCCTGGTCCCGGGCTGCATTAGTGATGCACTGTGGAAGAAACACAGGGAGTCTCATAAGCACACACTGGGCTACAATACACACTACACAACCATACTACGGCCCCATGCCTACTCCCCCATCAATATGTGTTTGTATCCTTCAGTTGATGTGGCCATGATAACGCTGCCAGGAAATGAAAGTAGCAGCGGCTTTTTGATAACATCAGGCCTTCTGGGAAGAGGGCAGCCAGTGACAGCAGAGAAACAGATAACTTCGCTGCTTAAGCACTGATGTTCGGGCCAGATTGGTGATGTGACTAAGGCAGGCTAGAACACATCAGACCTGCACACACAAGGTTGGCTAAAGTTTACTGTAGACTTCCAAATGGAACAATCTTGCACATACAGTGCCTTGCGAAAGTATTCGGCCCCCTTGAACTTTGCGACCTTTTGCCACATTTCAGGCTTCAAACATAAAGATATAAAACTGTATTTTTTTGTGAAGAATCAACAAGTGGGACACAATCATGAAGTGGAACGACATTTATTGGATATTTCAAACTTTTTTAACAAATCAAAAACTGAAAAATTGGGCGTGCAAAATTATTCAGCCCCTTTACTTTCAGTGCAGCAAATTCTCTCCAGAAGTTCAGTGAGGATCTCTGAATGATCCAATGTTGACCTAAATGACTAATGATGATAAATACAATCCACCTGTGTGTAATCAAGTCTCCATATAAATGCACCTGCACTGTGATAGTCTCAGAGGTCCGTTAAAAGCGCAGAGAGCATCATGAAGAACAAGGAACACACCAGGCAGGTCCGAGATACTGTTGTGAAGAAGTTTAAAGCCGGATTTGGATACAAAAAGATTTCCCAAGCTTTAAACATCCCAAGGAGCACTGTGCAAGCGATAATATTGAAATGGAAGGAGTATCAGACCACTGCAAATCTACCAAGACCTGGCCGTCCCTCTAAACTTTCAGCTCATACAAGGAGAAGACTGATCAGAGATGCAGCCAAAAGGCCCATGATCACTCTGGATGAACTGCAGAGATCTACAGCTGAGGTGGGAGACTCTGTCCATAGGACAACAATCAGTCGTATATTGCACAAATCTGGCCTTTATGGAAGAGTGGCAAAAAGAAAGCCATTTCTTAAAGATATCCATAAAAAGTGTTGTTTAAAGTTTGCCACAAGCCACCTGCGAGACACACCAAACATGTGGAAGAAGGTGCCCTGGTCAGATGAAACCAAAATTGAACTTTTTGGCAACAATGCAAAACGTTATGTTTGGCGTAAAAGCAACACAGCTCATCACCCTGAACACACCATACCCACTGTCAAACATGGTGGTGGCAGCATCATGGTTTGGGCCTGCTTTTCTTCAGCAGGGACAGGGAAGATGGTTAAAATTGATGGGAAGATGGATGGAGCCAAATACAGGACCATTCTGGAAGAAACCTGATGGAGTCTGCAAAAGACCTGAGACTGGGACGGAGATTTGTCTTCCAACAAGACAATGATCCAAAACATAAAGCAAAATCTACAATGGAATGGTTCAAAAATAAACATATCCAGGTGTTAGAATGGCCAAGTCAAAGTCCAGACCTGAATCCAATCGAGAATCTGTGGAAAGAACTGAAAACTGCTGTTCACAAATGCTCTCCATCCAACCTCACTGAGCTGGAGCTGTTTTGCAAGGAGGAATGGGAAACAATTTCAGTCTCTCAATGTGCAAAACTGATAGAGACATACCCCAAGCGACTTACAGCTGTAATCGCAGCAAAAGGTGGCGCTACAAAGTATTAACTTAAGGGGCTGAATAATTTTGTTCGGGTGGTGTTCGGCGGTCGACGTTGCCATCGCCGATACATTTTCCATTTGTTTTGTCTCCTTTTCCCACACACCTGGTTCTCATTGCCCTCATTATGTGTTGTGTATTTAACCCACTGTTCCCCCCATGTCTTTGTGTGGTATTGTTTATTGTAAGTGCTTGTGCACATTTTGTTTTACTGGTGCGCATCGGGTTATTGTGCCCATACTTTGTATTTCTTAATCCATTGGTTTTACTATTAAACTGCTAAAGCTATTATCAAGTTCTGCTCTCCTGCGTCTGATTTCTCAGCCACCAGATACGCACCCCATACGGAATACCACACCATCGACATGGAGTCAGCAGAAGCAGATTCCCCTGGTATGGGGATAGATGAGCGCATCCAGGAGCAAGTGACGATGATCCAACATCTTGGCGTCGCGATGGACCGCATCATGCAGACCATGGACCGCTGGGAGAGACAGAGAGTTCCTCCAGCGCTCCCACCAGCACAACTGGGGTTACCACTACTCGTCCCTCCTGCATCCGGTCCCAGTGGGATGCGTCTCGACCTTCCCAGGGAGTATAATGGGACGGTGGCATGGTGCCAGGGTTTCCTGTTACAGCTGGACTTATACCGTTTACCCGGCTCCCTCGTGAAGGGAGAGGGTGTTCGTCCTCATTTTGTGCCTCTTGGGGAGAGCTCTGGAGTGGGCTAACGCTGTATGGGGAGAAGGAGATACTGCGCTGGATTGCTTCGAGGAGTTCACCCGCCGCTTCCGGGCAGTCTTCGACCACCCGCTCGAGGGTAGAGTGGCGGGTGAACGTCTATTCCACCTGCGGCAGGGGACAAGGAGCACACAGAAGTTCGCTTTGAACTTTCGGGCCCTGGCCGCCGGAGCGGGATGGAACGACAGGGCCATGATCGACCATTATCGCTGCAGTTTGCGCGAGGACGTCCGTCGAGGGTCGACCTGCAGGGACACCACCCTTACTTTCGACCAGCTGGTGGACCTGTCCATTCGGCTGGATAACCTGCTGGCTACCCGCGGACGTCCAGA
Organism: Oncorhynchus masou masou; assembly: GCF_036934945.1. Taxonomy (NCBI): domain Eukaryota; kingdom Metazoa; phylum Chordata; class Actinopteri; order Salmoniformes; family Salmonidae; genus Oncorhynchus; species Oncorhynchus masou. The sequence goes on from NC_088242.1 coordinate 70,559,315, forward strand.
TCGGGTTCTGTCGGTTCCATCCCCCAGCACCACCACTCCGATGCCCATGGAGCTGGGAGGTGCTGCGCTCAGGAAGACCTGAAGAGGTTCTGTCTCGTGCACCATTTGTGGCCGCACGAGACGGTCGGTGCCGGGTTAGTTCCTCTGGGAGTCGAGGCAGCAGGCAGGGCAGTCTGGCGTCACCTCAGGTGAGAAGGCACCATTCTCGCCCAGAGCTTTCTGTTGCACAAATGTTTTTGTTCGTTACGTTTCCTGAATTTTCCCCACATTCCCAACATAAGGTGCTCGTCGATTCAGGCGCGGCTGGGAATTTTATAGACAGATCATTAGCCTTTAGTTTAGGGATCCCCACTGTTCCTGTAGGAATGCCCTTCGCAGTTCAAGCCTTAGATAGTTGACCATTAGGGTCAGGGTTGATTATGGATACCACTGCTCCTCTGGGCATGGTGACGCAGATGGGGTCACACGGAGAAAATCAGTCTCTTTCTCAATGACTCTCCTGCCTTTCCAGTGGTGCAAGATCTACCCTGGTTAGCTTGTCATAACCCCACTATTTCATGGCAACGGAGGGCTCTCACAGGGTGGTCGTGAGAGTGCTCGGGGAGGTACTTAGGGGTTTCAACAGGTGCTACTACGGTGGAAAGTCCAGACCAGGTCTCCACCGTGCGCATTCCCCACGAGTATGCCGATTTGGCTCTCACCTTCTCCAAAAAGAAGGTGACTCAATTACCACCCATCGACGGGGGGATTGTGCGATAGATCTCCTGGAAGGCGCCGCATTTCCCAGGAGTCACGTGTATCCCCTGTCACAGGCAGAGACAGTGGCTTTGGAAACATAAGTCTCCGAATCCCTGCATCAGGGGTACATTCGGTCCTCTACTTCACCCGCCTCCTCGAGTTTCTTTTTTGTGAAGAAAAAGGAGGGAGGTTTGTACCTGTGTATTGACTATCGAGGCCTTAATCAGATACAGTGGGGCAAAAAAGTATTTAGTCAGCCACCAATTGTGCAAGTTCTCCCACATAAAAAGATGAGATAGGCCTGTAATTTTCATCATGACAGACAAAATGAGAAAAAAATCCAGAAAATCACATTGTAGGATTTTTAATGAATTTATTTGCAAATTATGGTGGAAAATAAGTATTTGGTCACCTACAAACAAGCAAGGTCCTGGAGTTGTCTGTCATAGTTGAAGTTTACCTATGATGATAATTACAGGCCTCTCATCTTTTTAATTGGGAGAACTTACACAATTGGTGGCTGACTAAATAATTTTTTGCCCCACTGAAAACTGTGAGATACAGTTACCGGCTACCTCTAATCGCCACGGCGATTGAGTCAATGCACGGGGTGCGCTTCTTCACCAAACTTGATCTCAGGAGTGCTTACAACCTGGTGCGTATCCGGGAAGGAGATGAGTGGAAGACGACGTTCAGTACCACCAAAGGGCATTATGAGTACCTTGTCATGAAGTACGGGTTGATGAATCAGTCTTCCAAGCATGTGTAGATGAGATTTTCAAGGACCTACACGGGCAGGGTGTAGTGGTGTATATTGATGACATTCTGATATACTCCGCTACACGCGCCGAGCATGAGTCCCTGGTGCGCAAAGTGTTTGGTCGACTGTTGGGCATGACCTAAATGCCTGTTCTTTCAACAGTCCGTCTCCTTCCTAGGGTATGGCATTTCCACCTCGGGGGTGGAGATGGAGAGTGACCGCATTTCAGCCGTGCGTAATTGGCCGACTCCCACCACGGCCCCTTTATACCTGGGTGCAGCGGTTTTTAGGGTTTGCCAGAGGTTTATCCGGGGTTTTGGTCAGGTAGCGGCGTGGAGACATTGGCTTGAGGGGGCTAAACACCCTTTTCTCATCTGGACTGACCACCGCAATCTGGAGTACATCCGGGCGGCGAGGAGACTGAACCCTCGCCAGGCAAGGTGGGCCATGTTTTTCACCTGTTTTGTGTTCACCCTTTCTTACAGACCAGGTTCCCAGAATGTGAAGGCAGACGCACTGTCCCGGCTGTATGGCACAGAGGAGTGCCTGGTGGCACTGGTAGTGTGGGAGTTGGACAAGGACATTGAGCCCGCTCCACTCCAGTGTCACGCTGGGCGTCTGTATGTTCCATCTGCTGTCCGTGACCGGTTGATCTATTGGGCCCACACGTCACCCTCCTCTGGTCATCCAGGCATTGGTCGGACGGTGCGCTGTCTGACTGGGAAGTACTGGTGGCCCACTTTGGCTAAAGACGTGAGGGTTTATGTTTCCTCCTGCTCGGTGTGCACCGAGTGTAAGGCTCCTAGGCACCTGCCCAGAGGGAAGCTACACCCCTTACCCATTCCACAACGGCCATGGTTGCACCTGTCGATTGATTTCCTGACTGATCTTCCCCCATCACAGGGAAACACTACGATCCTGCCATCTCCTTCCTACAGCCCTACAGACTGCGGAGGCCTTGTTTTCTCACGTCTTCCGGCACTACGGGGTGCCTGAGGATATGGTGTCTGATCGGGGTCCCCAGTTGACTTCGAGGGTCTGGAGGGCGTTCATGGAATGTCGAGGGATCTCGATCAGTCTTACCTCAGGTTTTCACCCCGAGAGTAATGGACAGGTGGAGAGAGTTAACCAGGATGAGGGTAGGTTTCTGAGGTCCAATTGCCAGGACCGGCCGGGGGAGTGGACAGATTTCGTGCCCTGGGAAGAGATGGCCTAGAACTCGCTCCGGCACTCCTCCGCTAACCTCTCCCCCTTCCAGTGTGTATTGGGGTATCAGCCGGTTCTGGCTCCTTGGCATCAGAGTCAGACTGAGGCTCCTGTGGTGGACAACTGGTTCCGGCGCTTGGAGGAAACTTGGGAAGCCGCCCATGTTCACCTTCAGCGCGCCATGCTGCGACAGAAAGTTGGTGCAGAGCGTCACCACAGTGAGGCCCCAGTGTTCGCACCGTGGGACCGGGTCTGGCTCTGAACCCGAAACCTGCACCTCCGTCTGCCCTGTCAGAATCTGGGTCCCTGGTTTGTGGGGCCATTTAAAGTCCCGGGGAGAGTGAACGAGGTTTGTTACAGGTTACAGCTTCCCCCCAATTACCGCATTAACCCCTCGTTCCATGTGTCTCTCCTCAGGCCGGTGGTGGCTAGCCCGCTCCTGGAGTCTGAGGTGAGGGAGGTTCCTCCACCCCCTCTGGACATCGAAGGGGCCCCGGCGTACTCGTTCCATACGGGAACCGAGATGTCGGACGAGGGGCCTTCAGTACCTAGTGGACTGGGAGTGGTATGGTCCGGAGGAGAGATGCTGGGTTCTGGTGGAGGACGTGTTGGATCCTTCAATGCTGTGAGAGTTCTACCGTCTCCGTCCGGATCGCCCTGCGCCTCGCCCTCCGGGTCGTCCTCGAGGCTGGTGTCGACGCGCCACTGGAGCCACGCATCAAGGGCGGGGTACTGTCACCACTTCTGCCGAAGTCGATGCCTCTCCTTGTTCGGGCGGTTTTCGGTGTTTGACGTCACCGGTCTTCTAGCCATCGCCAATCCATTTTTCATTTTCCATTTGTATCGTCTCGTTTTCCCACACACCTGGTTCTCATTTCTCTCATTATGTGTTGTGTTTTTAACCCTCTGTTCCCCCCATGTCTTTGTGTGGTATTGTTTATTGTAAGTGCTTGTGCACATTTTGTTTTACTGGTGCGCGTCGGGTTATTGTGCCCATACTTTGTATTTCTTATGTCGTTGGTTTAACTATTAAACTGCTCCGGCTATTATCAAAAATGTCAAAATGAATTAAAGATTTCTTGAGTTATCTTAGATCATTTCGGACTATTTTGAGGAAGTGTACTGGCTGATACAGCGTTTCATGAAGATGGTGCTCCTAACCAACTGTTAACGAGTCCGATGAGCCCGACGTGAAGGACATACTGCTTTCCGGGAACAGACCCAAATCCCTGTAATTTGCGTGAAGAGAAGGCAGAGAAAAAGAGTTCACATCGTCGGATGTGGCTGGGCTTGCAAACCATTACAAACTACAAAGAGAAGCACAGCCGAGAGCTGCCCAGTGATACGAGCCTACCAGATGAGCTAAACTACTTCTATGCTCGTTTTGAGGCAATTAACACTGAAATATGCATGAGAGCACCAGCTGTTCCGGACAACTGTGTGTTCACGCTCTCCACAGCCGATGTGAGTAAGACCTTTAAACAGGTCAACATTCACAAGGCCGCAGGGCCAGACGGATTACCAGGATGTGTACTGCGAGCATGCGCTGATCAACTGGCAAGTTTCTTCACTGACATTTTAAACCTCTCCCTGTCCGAGTCTGTAATACCAACATGTTTTAAGCAGACCACCATAGTACCTGTGTCCAAAAACAAAGTTAACCTGCCTAAATAACTACCGACCCGTAGCACAAGTGCATTGAAAGGCTGTTCATGGCTCACATCAACAAAATTATCCCAGAAACGCTAGATCCACTCTGATTTGCATACCGGCCTAACAGATCCACAGATGATGCAATCTCTATTGCACTCCATACTGCCCTTTCCCACCTGGACAAAAGGAACATCTATGTGAGAATGCTATTCATTGACTACAGCTCAGCGTTCAACACCATAGTGCCCTCAAAGTTGATCAATAAGCTAAGGACCCTGGGACTAAACACCTCCCTCTGAAACTGGATCCTGGACTTTTTATTTTTTTGTTGTTGAATTTTACCCCCTTTTTCTCCCCAATTTCATGGTATCCAATTGTTAGTAGCTACTATCTTGTCTCATCGCTACAACTCCAGTACGGGCTCAGAGAGACAAAGGTTGAAAGTCATGCATCCTCCGATACACAACCCAACCAAGCCACACTGCTTCTTAACACAGCGCGCATCCAACCAGGAACCCCCCCCTAACCCGGACGGCGCTATGCCAATTGTGCGTCACCCCACGGACCTCCCGGTCGCGGCCGGTTAACGACAGAGCCTGGGCGCGAACCCAGAGTATCTGGTGGCACAGCTGGCGCTGCAGTACAGCGCCCTTAACCACTGCACCACCCGGGAGGCCTGATCCTGGACTTTCTGACGGGCCGCCCCTAGGTGGTAAGGGTAGGTAACAATACATGCGCCTCGCTGATCCTCAACACAGGGGCCCCTCAGGGGTGCATGCTCAGCTCCTCCTGTACTCCCTGTTCACTCATGACTGCCCGGCCAGGCACAACTCCAACACTATCATTAACTTTACGATGACACAACAGTGGTAGGCCTGATCACTGACAACGATGAGAGCCTATAGGGAAGAGGTCAGAGACCTGGCCGTGTGGTGCCAGACAACCTCTCCCTCAACATGATCAAGACAAAGGAGATGATTGTGGACTACAGGAAAAGGAGGACCGAGCACGCCCCCATTCTCATCAACTGGTCTGTAGTGGAGCAAGTTGAGAGCTTCAAGTTCCATGGCGTCCACATCAACAAACTAACATGGTCCAAGCACACCAAGACAGTCGTGACGAGAGCACGACAAAACGTATTCCCCCTCAGCAGACTGAAAAGATTTGGCATGGGTGCGTACGGCCCAGTACCCCACCGGGGCCAAGCTTCCTGCCATCCAGGACCTCTATACCAGGCGGTGTCAGAGGAAGGCCCTAAAAATGGTCAAATACTCCAGACACCCTAGTCGTAGACTGTTCTCTCTCCTACCGCACAGCGAGCGGTACCGGAGTGCCAAGTCTAGGTCCAAGAGGCTTCTAAACAGCTTCTACCCCTAAGCCATAAGACTCCTCAACATCTAATCAAATGGCTACACAGACTATCTGCACCCCCCCCCCCCCCCTTATGCCTGCTGCTACTCTATTATTATCTATGCATTGTCACTTTAATAACTCTACCTACATGTACATATTACCTCAATTACCTAGACTAACCGGTGCCCCCTGCACATTGACTCTGTACCGGTACCTCCTGTATATAGTCTCGCTATTGTTATTTTAATGCTGCTCTTTAATTACTTGTTCCTTTTATTTCACCACACAGAAGGCACTGCAACACAATGCTTCAAGGCAAACGCGACGTTGTATTTGAAATGAATGTACTTCTGGTGTACCAAATGCAACTGCACTATTGGTGTGATCGAGGCGTAATGCAGGTTAGTGATACTGTGTCAGCTGTCCAGCAGAGGGCAGTGGACACTAACTCACCGTTCCAGGCCGTGGCTCAGGGACAGGGTGGTTGTATGTGTACCACTGCTGGGTCTCCCGGTTGACCTCCCGGTAACGGCCATTGAAGGCCCTCTCCACCTGTTCCATGGTGAAGGCACACACTGCTGAGCTGCCAGAGGCCCCTTTATACCTGGGAAAACACCACACAGCTGTTAGGCTGCATCACATTCCTCTTCCCCCAAGTCATCCTATTCTTTACTCTGACAGTAGTGCCGAACTAATATAAAGTACGTGATCAATAATGTCTCCAATACACCATAGACGAACAGAGGGAATGGAGGTGTGGCTGTTTGCCCACGACTGGGTTAATGATAGTCTGCTATAAACTGTATGGAAAATGTTGTTGAGGAGATGAGTGTAATACCAACCAACCCAGACACAGAATATTTCATTACCCAAATCAATAGAAAATCCTACACACTCTCGCATATGTACTGTATGTCTTGGTGACAAAGTGTTTCCTCACCACTGTGAAGTGAAGACCCCATAGAACACGGTGTTCTTCCAGTCTCCTGGGCGGGGCGTCAACACAAACATGTCCTGGATGATGTTGAAGGGGAAGCCATCGTCAGGCAGCGAACAGAGGAGCTGTGCTTTTAGGAAGGTGGTCCATTTCTTCTGCAGCACCCGCTCTCCTCCTTTGTCACCCTGTAATACAAATCAGAGCTTTGTTAAAGTATATGGACCTGCAGTCACAGTAACCCAGTGTCCAGTAGAGGGCACAAGCATGTACGTTTAAACTGTAAACCCAGTAGTTGAAATGGTGAGAATGCATAATAATCTGATGTCATGGCAAACAACTTGCCTAAATATTATGATGGTTTACATTCTGCTTGGTATACATGTTCAACACCTGTTGTATTCGGCACGTGACAAATACAGTTTGATTTGATATATGTCTGAAACATTATTCTCCCCAGTTGTTTACCTAGAAACGAGGCACTGTTTGAATTGGCATAAATGAGAACCAATATTGTAAAACCACCAAACTGAGTACAACGGATTGTGGCTATAACACATCTCCCCTGGGGGAGTGGAGTTCTAGGTCAAGAAAACAATAAAAGACATCACAACTGGATGGAAGAAAAACACTGGGGCACTGGGGAGGCCAAATGCTTTTCAGTGAGAGCGAGAGAACAGGACACTGCTCACACACAATGCCTCTCCACGGACACTACCACTCTGAACCGGTGCCTGTGGCACTACCCTGCCTGGTGGGCTGTGGTCATCTATGGGAGCATGATACTTGGTTGGCTTGAGAAGCTAAAAAAAGTAGCACAACTTTTCCATTAAGAAATTATTAATTCACTTAGATCACTCCAACCTCGGCATGAAAGAGATTATTTGTGAGCCTTACAGCTATGAATGCTGTACCTATACAGATAGCTGGATGTACAGGGAATGTGTGGGGACATACAACTGAAAAAAGGAATATAATTGTCTGTTTACATTCACTTGAGTCTGTGGCTCAGAGTGCAGCAATTACTCCAATTCTTGTCTGGGACATAGATCTGAGGAGATTGAAAAGGCTGAGGGAGGAACGGTAAGTCATCTTCACAGAGCACTGTTCAGAGGACTAAAAAGAAACCAAAAGAAGTCTAGTCTACATAACCCAGAGCCCTGGAAGATGTGCCTTCATCTGAGTCCCCCTCTGCCCAACATTAATCAGAGGAAATGACATCAGTGAATGGTAAAGGGAAATGACACGTGACTAATGCTGAGTTTCAGAAGCAATTACTTTCTGTATTAACCCAACCAGATAATGAGCTACATGTATTCCCTGCTCTGCTCCCCTGGGTCTACCTAGTTATTATTAAAACCAGAGAGAGTGTGTACCTAAAGTCTCTCCTTCTGAATATTGGACAGAAAGTGCTCAATTCATTATCCCTTACATAAGCCTCCCTATCCAACACGCAGGTACTCAGGGCCAGGTTGAATTTCCAGAGTTTCAGTAATAAAAGTAATACCAGCTTGTTGAGGTTTTTCTGTTTTCTGCACAGCTGTATACATCCACAATGCTCCACCCATCAAAAGTTTTATTTTCAGTATTATTGTAATTCTGTATTTTTGACAATGACTTGTCTGCAGTTTCACCAACACATATTGCACCATCCAAACCTTTACAAGGGGAATTCTCTAACAAAGACACTATAGTGGTGTGTATGGCGTGAGGATAAGAAAGACTAGGAGTTGTAGCTAAGATACTCTGTACTCTGAGTTCAAATCTCCCCTGTGATTGGCCTGCACACCACCATCCTGTGTTTCATTTTAGAGGAGAATCAAGGGTGTGTCCTGCAGTCTCATTCTAACAGTGGCAGACACACTGGTTACCATTTGCCACTCAGTGTAAAGACATACACCTTCAGACAGCTACTGTAGAGAAGCCTTTCTGCTTGCAGTCTGCAGAGCCTGGTATGTATAGGCGGTCAAAATCCTATTACTAGAAGCTGTCTGCTGCCTGTTTGAAAAATATAAACAAGGAAAAATATCCCTCCATTGGAACTGCAATGTATGGGGCCTCTTAAAATGCAAAAGATGCCTGCTAAGTGTAGACGGCTTTAATGAGTTTAGCTCGTATGGCCGAGGTGGAAATTAAATAAAAAAGGCACGGAAGCAATTGAAAATGACTTGTGAGCTGGCCCCAAAGCAGAGCTCTATTTCACATCTCATCATGGTAAATATTTTCAAATTAAGTTTGATAATGGGCTTTGGTGGATTCATTCCGTTTGTTTGTTATATGCGGGAGGACAAGGTGCTGCCTTCAGGAGGACAAGGTGCTGCCTGCAGGAGGACAAGGTGCTGCCTGCAGGAGGACAAGGTGCTGCCTGCAGGAGGACAAGGTGCTGCCTGCAGGAGGACTCAGTCACACAGCTCCTCCCTTCACTGTATGCACCTCACTCTGTCCACTCTGGCAGCACTGAACTGGTACTGCTGATCTCTTCATAAAACAAACAAAGAAATGAAATGCAATATTACAAGATGCTTTCCCGGAAGATTGACTGCTGGAAATGCAAAGCCTGGGAGGAGGGGTGTTGCCCATAAAACTGTCAGTTAGTATTTCACACTGTATTTGGATTGGCCATACTACAGCTGGGATAAACAAGAGGCCATGACCATGCTGTCAAAGTGAGGGCAGATTCTCTGGTCACAGAGAATAGAAGAGGTTCATTAAATTATTGTGGAGAAGAAGTATCAGTCAACAACAGACCAGTGGTATAATGATTGGAAACCATTCCTTTCAGGTTCAAATTCTGGGAACTGAAATAAAGTGTTCCGGCTGTTCGTAGTACACCCTTGTCTGCAGGTACGTGCAGGAAAGAGGTGGAAAAGGAGAAGGCATTTTAGGTCTGCTGTGAATCCTAGCTGAACGCTAATATTTGCTGAAATGTGATAAGAGTAGAGGAGGAGGGCCCAAACAGGGGGAACTCACAGGAGGAATGTTTTTATGTAACAAGAACCCCTGTGTCCCTCCCACCCTGTGAAACCAACCACTTCCACCCTTAAATCCCCCACCTCACACACACATGCATACACCACATAGAAGTGTAAACACACACTTCTCCCACTCTGATAGAGTCCATCAAAGTGCATCTAAATCGGTGGGGTTGAGGAGAGCCTTGCTCAAGGGGAAAGACACTCTTTCGACAGGCCATCACCGTTGAAGCGTCACTCACCTTACACACGCGAGCGATGCGTGACACAATGGTTTTGTCAAAAAAATCGAACTCTTTTCCTGCTTCGCTGAAGAAGAAGTAAATCTTATCGTCGTCGCCTACTGGGTTGCCTTTGGGCAGGCTCTCCTGGATGTAGGCAGAGCCCACGAAGGCTGGGTCTGGAACAACAACAAAGAAACCACAGGGTAAAATGTAAACCTAGAACTATGCATTCTAGTACACGGACATGCCTTTTACATCCACAAACGTCTTCTGGTGATTCAGTGATTTTGCAACAGGAACTACTGCATGTTGAAATTAACAAAATACCATGGAAATGCCTATAGTTCTTCAAAGCTACGGTAATTTTCATTTATCATGTCCAGCCTGAGGTCTTCAAATACTGATTGTATGTTTAGAGGGAAACAATTTATGCGTGTATGTTTACCTTATCATCTAGCTTCATATACAAACAGTAGACCATGACATGAAGCAGTTACCAGATAGCTTGCTGCCTGAAGATCTGAACTTACCTTGGAGCCAGTTCAAGGAGTTTTCTGTTTTCAGGGCAGCGCCTTGGCCCAGGCTCTTGTAAATGATAGGTTCATTTCCTTGGAAATTACTGACCGTACCAGCATACAGTTCTCCATCTATAATGTAAGGAACAATAAGATGAAGACAAACAATATCTGGACCTAGAGCAGGAGCCTCTGTGTAACAAACCCTGGAATCTAGAAGGGAAGAGTTGTCTGCTAGTATATTTACAGTATGGAAGACACTAAGGATGGTAAAATATACATTGCAGCTACTCTATATAAAATATTTTATAATTGATAAATCAGTAATTAAGCATGTCTACATTATGTCTATTATTTGTATGCATATATTGACTTGTATACAGTATGTATTGTGTACACAGTCTTATGGAAGCCAAACATATTTCCCTGACAGTAAATAAGTGACCCATATTGTGAACCTACCGGCCATGATGGCAGTGGACTTGTACTCAGGGTTGAAAGGGCAGCGGCTGCGTCCGTCCTCTGTCATTATCTCTCCAGTCTGGCTTCTCACCAGGGTGAAGTCAGCTGTGTTCTGGAGAGGACCCAGAGAGAAAGAGCCTTGAGGAGAAGTAGGGCTGTAATCTACACTGACAATTCCCACTGCCTGCTGGCCACTCTGTTCGCTACTACAGCGCTGTAGCACAAATTCTGGGGCGGGAACCACTGTGTGGTCACAGTCGGTCACTTTGGGGTGGGTCAAACCACACCCTGTGGTTTGATATGAGTGTCTCTTGTGTGTGTTCGCAGGTGGGAGGAGTTAGCCAAATCATTTAGCCAATTAGCTTCAGCGGCTGGTGTGCAACCGTGGGAAAATTGGTTTGACTTTGGATAGCCTATCTCTGGGGCTGTTTAGGGACCGTCAGTAAATTACAGAATGTAAATGGGACAGTATGTTCATGTTGCACAACTTTTAGTGGTCTCATTAAATGCTTTCAATATTTGTATATGAAAATGTATAGATGGTTTGAAGTTTTTAAGTTATTGACATTTGAAGCTATTGACCTTTTAATATATTGTCCGATGTACATTGGGCACCTTACTGATGGCCCCTAACCAGCCCCATAGCGATATCGAATGTCAAACCAAACTGACAATGGGCATTACAATCAGCTCGGGTGCAGCTGCGATCCGAATGTATGATTATGTGGGTGCTGCCATCTGTGGGCAGGATTGGAATAAACTCAACCCAAACTGTTACGCTACCCTTCATTTTTTCCATTATCTTGCAAATCTCACTTTTGAATGAGAATGACTTTATGACCAAATTTATCCTATTTTCACATTGTAGTACATTTTAATAAATATTTGGACTCATATTTATGCCACATATTCCATTTTCAAATGAGATATAGCTTTTTAGGGGCCGTCACTGTTTAAGTAAATGTTATTATACAATTCCTTTTAAAAGCGATCTGGTGATGGGGAAGACGATGAGTGCTGCTTCCAGAAGGAATGGACATAACGTTGTATACTGTACTTTATATCTCTCTGTGTGGGCTGAGACTCAATGGTTGTGATAAGAGAGACACTCGGGAATCCTGGTTCACAACCTAAAGTTCAGCCAAGATACTTCCCTTCCTCCCTTAATGCCCCCCCCCCATACTGAAATAGAACAAAGGGGAAAGGGACACACATTTGAGATGTTCTTTGACTGTCAATATTTTTAAATGGAAATGTCAATGTTATTCTGAATTGCCTCAGAGACTTGTCTGCTCCATCAGCAGAACACTTTTAAAGATGCACTTCCTCTCAAATCTGTGTTCCAAAAAGTCTTCATTACAACCCAGAGCCACACATGCTCACTAAACATCTGTAAGGGGTATAATTGGAATACACTGATTTCAGGTGAACAAAAATGCAGACTCCAGGGGGATAATCGCATGGAGAAGAAAACATGTACCTTGATTGACAGTGTTAAATACATGGCTAATTACACCTCTCTCCAACACACAGGCATGGTGGTTCTCTCTCCAACACACAGGCATGGTGGTTCTCTCTCCAACACACAGGCATGGTGGTTCTCTCTACAGCACACAGGCATGGTGGTTCTCTCTCCAACACACAGGCATGGTGGTTCTCTCTACAAACACACAGGCATGGTGGTTCTCTCTACAGCACACAGGCATGGTGGTTCTCTCTCCAACACACAGGCATGGTGGTTCTCTCTACAAACACACAGGCATGGTGGTTCTCTCTACAACACACAGGCATGGTGGTTCTCTGTACATCACACAGGCATGGTGGTTCTCTCTACAACACACAGGCATGGTGGTTCTCTGTACATCACACAGGCATGGTGGTTCTCTCTACAACACACAGGCATGGTGGTTCTCCCTGAAGCACACAGGCATGGTGGTTCTCTCTACAGCACACAGGCATGTTGGTTCTCTCTACAGCACACATGCATGGTGGTTCTCTCTACAACACACAGGCATGGGGGTTCTCCCAGAAGCACACAGACATGGTGGTTCTCCCTGAAGCAACACCCAGGCATGATGGTTCTCTCTACAACACACAGGCATGGTGGTTCTCTGTACATCACACAGGCATGGTGGTTCTCTCTACAACACACAGGCATGGTGGTTCTCCCTGAAGCACACAGGCATGGTGGTTCTCTCTACATCACACATGCATGGTGGTTCTCTCTACAACACACAGGCATGGTGGTTCTCTGTACATCACACAGGCATGGTGGTTCTCTCTACAACACACAGGCATGGTGGTTCTCCCTGAAGCACACAGGCATGGTGGTTCTCTCTACATCACACATGCATGGTGGTTCTCTCTACAACACACAGGCATGGTGGTTCTCTCTACAACACACAGGCATGGTGGTTCTCTCTACATCACACAGGCATGGTGGTTCTCTCTTCAACACACAGAAATGGTGGTTCTCTCTATGACACACAGGCATGGTGGTTCTCCCTGTAGCACACAGGCATGGTGGTTCTCTCTACAACACCCAGGCATGGGGGTTCTCTCTACAACACACAGGTATGGGGGTTCTCTCAACAACAGACAGGCATGGTGGTTCACTTTACAACACACAGGCATGGTGGTTCTCTCTACAACACACAGGCATGGTGGTTCTCTCTTCAACACACAGAAATGGTGGTTCTCTCTACAACACACAGGCATGGTGGTTCTCTCTAAAACACACAGGCATGGTGGTTCTCTCTACAGCACACATGCATGGTGGTTCTCCACTTCACACAGGCATGGTGGTTCTCTCTATGGCACACAGGCATGGTGGTTCTCCCTGAAGCACACAGGCATGGTGGTTCTCTCTACATCACACATGCATAGTGGTTCTCTCTACAACACACAGACATGGTGGTTCTCTGTACATCACACAGGCATGGTGGTTCTCTCTACAACACACAGGCATGGTGGTTCTCCCTGAAGCACAAAGGCATGGTGGTTCTCTCTACATCACACATGCATGGTGGTTCTCTCTACAACACACAGGCATGGTGGTTCTCCCTGTAGCACACAGGCATGGTGGTTCTCTCTACAACACCCAGGCATGGGGGTTCTCTCTACAACACACAGGCATGGTGGTTCTGTCTACATCACACAGGCATGGTGGTTCTCTCTACAACAGACAGGCATGGTGGTTCTCTCTACAACACACAGGCATGGTGGTTCTCTCTACAACACACAGGCATGGTGGTTCTCTCTACAACACACAGGCATGGTGGTTCTCTCTACAACACACAGGCATGGTGGTTCTCTCTACAGCACACAGGCATGTTGGTTCTCTCTACAGCACACATGCATGGTGGTTCTCTCTACAACACACAGGCATGGGGGTTCTCCCAGAAGCACACAGACATGGTGGTTCTCCCTGAAGCAACACCCAGGCATGATGGTTCTCTCTACAACACACAGGCATGGTGGTTCTCTGTACATCACACAGGCATGGTGGTTCTCTCTACAACACACAGGCATGGTGGTTCTCCCTGAAGCACACAGGCATGGTGGTTCTCTCTACATCACACATGCATGGTGGTTCTCTCTACAACACACAGGCATGGTGGTTCTCTGTACATCACACAGGCATGGTGGTTCTCCCTGTAGCACACAGGCATGGGGGTTCTCTCTACAACAGACAGGCATGGTGGTTCTCTTTACAACACACAGGCATGGTGGTTCTCTCTACAGCACACAGGCATGTTGGTTCTCTCTACAGCACACAGGCATGGTGGTTCTCTCTACAACACACAGGCATGGTGGTTCTCCCAGAAGCACACAGGCATGGTGGTTCTCAACATCACACAGGCATGGTGGTTCTCCCTGAAGCACACAGTAATGATGGTTCTCTCTACATCACACAGGCATGGTGGTTCTTTATATAACACACAGGCACGGTGGTTCTCTCTACATCACACAGGCATGGTTGTTCTCTCTACATCACACATGCATGGTGGTTCTCTCTACAACACACAGGCATGGTGGTTCTCCCTAAAGCACACAGGCATTGTGGTTCTCTACTTCACACAGGCATGGTGGTTCTCTACTTCACACAGTCATGGTAGTTCTCCCTAAAGCACACAAGCATGGTGGTTCTCTACTTCACACAGGCATGGTGGTTCTTTATACATCACATAGACCTTGACGAATTGTATGCTGTATGCTGCAGCTGAGTAAAACATGTAACACTTACTATGTATGCACAGATTGGGCTGAAGGCGTACGTTCCACACACGTATAGATGGGTACTGTTCACACGCAGTAAAATCTTGATGTAATTGAAGCAATCCGTCTGCATTAAAGGCACAGGAGAGGAGAGAGCATCGTTAATATGATTCATATGTTCCCACAAACTATTCTGGAGGGAGAGTTACTCAGGTTGAATGGAGTAGCTCGTTAGGCGACCCTCCAAGCATATTCCCACATTACTTGGCCGGAATTAATTGCTTTCAAATAGCCTGGGAGGGCTGTTGGCAGCAGTGTGACAAACATCTGAGTGACTGTCTCACACAGAAAACAGATTAGAGTGTCTTCATCAAGATCCTGGTCTATGAGCCTCTGTACCACAACCACCAATCAATAAACCATAAATGAATCATACAATATGGCCTTCTGATAATATACTTCCCACAGAATTGAGGTTTCACCACAATCACAGGGGATTGGTTTGATGGTAGACAATTTATCTGGCTGTAACAAAATCACTCAGGCCTCCACTGCTGAATGGATATGTACTTAAATTAGAGCTTCCACTGCCTCTGACTAAGTTCATTTTCAGTACTATAGCAAAACAAAACAAGCCTAAGGACTGGAATGGAAGTGTAAATATTGTCACTAGAGTTCCAGACATGTTGCGCAGTGTACTCACCTGTAGGTCTTTGCCTTTGAAACTGCACTCGTCTCTCTTCATTTTCGGGGTACTCCATGTAAGCTGCAGGAGAGGATATATAATAAGATATATAATTCACACACACACACACACGCGCACACACACACACACACACACACACACACACACACACACACACACACACACACACACACACACACACACACACACACACACACACACACACACACACACACACACACACACACACACACACACACACACACACACACACACACACACACATTACAGTACTTATAATAAGATATATAATTCACACACACACACACACGCACACACACACACACACACACACACACACACACACACACACACACACACACACACACACACACACACACACACACACACACACACACACACACACACACACACACACACACACACACACACATTACAGTACTTATAATAAGATATATAATTCACACACACACACACACACACGCACACACACACACACACACACACACACACACACACACACACACACACACACACACACACACACACACACACACACACACACACACACACACACACACACACACACACACACACACACACACACACACACACACACACACATTACAGTACTGTGATGATGTGTATCTGAGAGCATAGAGGGTATTACATACCACCTCTAGAAATACAAATGTTTCAATATTCACACACAGACACACTCGTGCCCACTTACATTGCGTTGTAGTTTGACTCTGCTGATATCAGAGAGGTTGAGGGCGAAGAGCTCCTCTCGTGCTCCAACATAGAGCATGTTATCTTCCTTACTGAGGAGCAGAGACGTGTAATTGAAGACTCCACCCACAGAGAATCTCTTGGCTGATCTCTCCTTTGCATCTGGGGAGAGAGGAAAAACAGAAAGAGGAGTAGAAATATTAACCTTACTGCAGTGGGCTAAATCAGGGTCAAAGAATGTTTCTTGGTAAGTCTTAAACAAACCTGCTATGAAACTCAAGTATACACCTCACACACATGGGGTTGGTTTAAAAAGAAGAAGACACCTGTACCATGTCAGATATAAATGCATTCCATGTTGGGTTTGCATACCAATATTACACTTTATAGACATCACAGAAGACTGAAATAACACCAAAACGTTTGACATAGAAACATCAGATTTTCTGCACTAAAAAAAAGAGTTTATTCATTATGAAATTATGAAAAATATGAATAACATTCCATTCATGAGGCCACTGGAGGGCAATTTGGTCATTTGACTGCAGGAAAGGACTACCGAACAGAATGTATTACTGCAATATGAGCCTGCAAAGAGCATTCAAAGAGCCTTCTGGGCAAGAATGGGCAAGAATTAAACATCAAAACTGCAGTGTGTGTGTGTGTGTGTGTGTGTGTGTGTGTGTGTGTGTGTGTGTGTGTGTGTGTGTGTGTGTGTGTGTGTGTGTGTGTGGTCACATAACATCATGAGCAGGATAAAGACAGATGTTGTGTCTTAACCAGAGACACCAGCACACCATGTCATTACTGACGGTGTTCCTTCAGGCTGTATACCTGTTCCCATGACAACAACACTGTCTGGCCTAGCAGGCTGTCTCTCTCCATCGCTACAGGGGAGCTACAATAGAGATGGACAGAGCCTGGCCTCCTGTATGCGTGTGTGTGTGTGTTCAGTTAACAGTATACATTAGCAGCCTCCAGTCTTATCACCCGCTCTCATCACCTCTGGAGTGGGCTGCAGAGAAAGAGAGCGAGAGCCGGCACCCAATCTGTCTCTCACCATCCTGACACCCCTTGAAAAGCCCTCACTCTGTCTGCAGCCTGTAGCCACGTGTCTTATCATTGACTCTCTCTCTAAGCCTTCAGCGTTGCTGTCAAAGCTTCACAATCAGCGCACTGTTGCAGAATGGAAGCCTTTAGAGCTGGCCACGGTCAAACACTTTGTCTTTACACAAGTCAAATCAAATCAAATTTTATTTGTCACATACACATGGTTAGCAGATGTTAATGCGAGTGTAGCGAAATGCTTGTGCTTCTAGTTCCGACAATGCAGTAATAACCAACAAGTAATCTAACTAACAATGCCAAAACTACTGTCTTATACACACAAGTGTAAGCGGATAAAGAATATGTACATAAATATATATGAATGAGTGATGGTACAGAGCAGCATAGGCAAGATACAGTAGATGGTATTGAGTACAGTATATACATATGAGATGAGTATGTAAACAAAGTGGCATAGTTAAAGTGGCTAGTGATACATGTATTACATATAGATGCAGTAGATGATATAGAGTACAGTATATACATATACATATGAGATGAATAATGTAGGGTATGTAAACATTATATTAGGTAGCATTGTTTAAAGTGGCTAGTGATATATTTTACATCATTTCCCATCAATTCCCATTATTAAAGTGGCTGGAGTTGAGTCAGTGTGTTGGCAGCAGCCACTCAATGTTAGTGGTGGCTGTTTAACAGTCTGATGGCCTTGATATAGAAGCTGTTTTTCAGTCTCTCAGTCCCAGCTTTGATGCACCTGTACTGACCTCGCCTTCTGGATGATAGCGGGGTGAACAGGCAGTGGCTCAGGTGGTGGTTGTCCTTGATGTCCATCATTAGCAACATGGAGAACATTCTGTCATGCAAACAACGCCTACTAAGTGATTCTCAGAGGACATTACTGCCTTATGGATTATAAGCCAAATACTTCTAGGTAGTGTGTAGTTCCCTCCCGGCCTGCTAACCCCACCACAGACGACAGAAGGTGTGAGAGGGTTCGCTTCCCCAGGGGAAACTACAGGCTAATAGCAGTGCATCAACGGCGCAACAGGAGGCTTTTTTACCACAAAATCATGCTGCAAAACAACAGGATCCTCTCTAGTCTACATAGCAAAAACCCAAGCCCACCAGGACTGCTCCCTCCCTGTCTGTGATTACAGGATGTAGTATGATTGGCACTCTATGCTAGTGCCATTTACCCTCTCTCCTTCCTTCTCGCCTCTCCTCCATCTTCCCTCTCTCACCTCATTTCCTCTCCTCTCTTCTTCTCTCTCCCTTTCGCTCCTCTCCTCCCTTAGATCGTTGGGCAAATTTAACAGTGATTTCCCCATGCTAAGACAAAGGCTGGAGCTTGAACCAAAACAAGGGGATAGAAGAATTTCCACAGAGGAGGGCATCTACACAGTTAGAGTTAGATCACCACTGTCATATTCTCTGAGCACTGCTGAGGGAGGCACAATGAGGTGTCCAGTGTCCAGGGCACAGCTGGGAGCTGAGGGGGGTCTATAACTGGCGGCAACGGTGAGAGACATTTCTGGAGAGATTCATTTGAAAAATTAGAAGCTCAAACTGTTTGGGCATAGACCTGGAAAGTATGACAGAACTTTGCAAGCTATCTCTGCAGCATATTGCAACTCCTCCCCCTTTGTGTGCTAGTGTTATTTATTCGAGGTACTCCTCGCTCTTTTGTTTGGGTTTCAACGCTGTGTTTTTGTTACGTGTTTGTTTGGTCTTCATCCTCGTGCCTTTACATGGCACGCCATAATTTGGGCATCATTTAAAAAAGTATTACGCATTCCTGCGCCTGTCTCCCGAATCTCTTCATGCCAACGTGACAACAAGGATATGTGTGTCCAGAATACAATTATTTCCATGCATCAGATGGCTTGCATTGATGAATTATTCATTGAGCATACTAAGATAATTGCTCATAAATCCAAGATAATATTCTGGACTGATCCAAGAAAATGACCCTATAAAATGTATCAACGATTTGAGCAATTCAACACATTTCCAGGAAATGGTAACATATGGAGTGTGAGGCTTTTGGCAGAAGAGGTGCAGCTGCAAGGAGGGCTATAAAAAAACCCAAGGGAGTAAATATATTGGATAAAGATATAATAGAAGATATAATAAATATTGACAGAGTCTGTCTGCCTGAATGTGCTGGTGCTGCTGTTAAGGATTTTGTTTAAAGGTGCTATTACAATGGCATAATTTAGGAGATAAATACAACATAATTGCTGATCTCAAAGGGACAAAATATGATTTGGAAATAAAATAAAATTTCTAGCCCTGGGACAACAAACCCCAATAGTGAACTGGAAAAACTGTGGGTCAGTGTCTGTCTGTAGACTATCTCCCCCAGTCACCATACAGACAGACAGTCACCACAGTCTCTTTCAGACAGACTACAATCTATTGTTGTTAGAGCGTCCGAGGTTGACTCCCGGGGGCCATCCCATGACAACGCAGGCAGCCATGGAAACGCTGTGCTGTACTCTACTCTGGGAAGAGAAGAGGTCTTGCCTGTTTAGTGTTTAGAGGAAGCAGAACCATTCAAGAGCTGCTAGTGTCTTCTGGAGCTTGGGAGACAGGGGGATGTCAGCCGGAGCTAAAGAAGGAGAGGGTGTTGGGGAGGGCAGGTAAGTGGGCACAGTGTAAAAAATGAATAGTCACAACAAACTATATCACAACTAGCATGCACTCACCTTGTTGAGCACACTCTCCCTCTCCCTACCCTGCATGGCCTGTGCCCCCGGCAAACCAGAGCTCCACAGTACTTTTATCAAAGGGACATCTCATTATTGAGTCCCACAATGTCAATGACGAACAGGGGAAATCAAGCTAATAGAGGCTGGGTTCAAATAGCAATACACTTACGTTGGAGAGGAGACATGGCTATCTAGGCTAACAACCTAGCACGTGTGCAAAGGGAACTGCATTGACAGGTGTTGTTAAAATGACCACAACACTGTTTTCTGCTATCACAACAGGGTTTGTCACTGTTTTGAACATTCATTTGGATACAAGTACAACATTGGTGCATATCACAGTTCCCGGTCTCCGTTTCACAGACTGGCTCAGAGTTCATTCAACACAGTCCTATTTAACCTGCTGGCTCTGACTGAAAGACACAGCCTCCACCTGACACAGCTGCCAGTCACACCTTTCTCTTCCTGTGTGCCAGCTCTCTCACCGTATCGCTATACCCAAGCCCCCGTCTGTCCGTCCTTCCTTCCATCCATCCCACACCCTCAGAGAGAGCAGCTTTGTGTGACTGGGAGCACTTCCTGTGTGACCCCACAACCAAACCACACAGACACACCACACATACACACCAGTGCTCCTTCAGCAGGACACACAATAAGATGCAGTTAGGGGGGATGGCTCAACCACGGGCAGCTGTAAGCAATATGAGATCTTTACAATCATTATGTAATTAAATGTCATTTTTGCAAATTACACTGCTAAATGGATTGTAATATCCACCCTGCCTTGTTCACTAATCCATTTAGGGGCAAATTAGCAATGTGGGATTTTTGGGAACCCTAGTCTACATTTTGTTGCCATGGATTTCCCAACGGCTCTGAGTTCCAACAGCACAAAGTTAATTATGAGCACAGAACATCCCGTCTAAAAGGCAAACCTCAACTAGCCTGTACCCCTGCACACTGACTCGGTACCGGTGCCCCCTGTGTATAGCCTCTGTATTGTTATTGTTATTTTTAATACTTTTATTTGAGTCTACTTGGTAAAAAAAATATTCTTCTTGAACTGCACTGTTGGTTAAGGGCTTGTAAATAAGCATTTCACGGTAAAGTCTACAGTCGTGGACAAAAGTTTTGAGAATGACAAAAATATTAATTTGCACAAAGTTTGCTGCTTCATCGTCTTTAGATATTTTTGTCAGATGTTGCTATGGAATACTAAAGTATAATTATAAGCATTTCATAAGTGTCAAAGGCTTTTATTGACATTTACATGAAGTTGATGCAAAGAGTCAATATTTGCAGCGTTGACCCTTCTTGTTCAAGACCTCTGCAATCTTTCCTGGCATGCTGTCAATTAACTTCTGGGCCACATCCTGACTGATGGCAGCCCATTCTTGTATAATCAATGCTTGGAGTTTGTCAGAATTTGTGGGTTTTTGTATGTCCACCCGCCTCTTGAGGATTGACCAAAGTTCTCAATGGGATTAAGGTCTGGGGAGTTTCCTGGCCATGAACCCAAAATATCTATGTTTTGTTCTCCGAGCCACTTATCACTTTTGCTTCATCATGCTGGAAAAGGCATTGTTCATCACCAAACTGTTCCTGGGTGGTTGGGAGAAGTTGCTCTCGGATGATGTGTTGGTACCATTCTTTATTCATGTCTGTGTTCTTAGGCAAAATTGTGAGTGAGCCCACTCCCTTGGCTGAGAAGCAACCCCACACATGAATGGTCTCAGGATGCTTTACTGTTGGCATGACACAGGTCTGATGGTAGAGCTCACCTTGTCTTCTCCGGACAAGCTTTTTCCGGATGCCCCAAATAATCAGAAAGAGGATTCATCAGAGAAAATGACTTTACCCCAGTCCTCAGCAGTGCAATCCCTGTACCTTTTGCAGAATATCAGTCTGTCCCTGATGTTTTTCATGGAGAGAAGTGGCTTCTTTGCTGCCATTCTTGACACCAGGCCATCCTCCAAAAGTCTTGGCCTCACTGTGTGTGCAGATGCACTCACACCTGCCTGCTGCCATTCCTGAGCAAGCCCTGTACTGGTGGTGCCCCAATCCCACAGTGGAATCAACTTTAGGAGATGGTCCTGGCGCTTGCTGGACTTTCTTCGTCAGCCTGAAGCCTTCTTCACAACAATTGAACCCCTCTCCTCAAAGTTCTTGAACATCCGATAAATGGTTGATTTCGGTGCAATCTTATTGGCAGCAATATCCTTGCCTGTGAAGCCCTTTTTGTGCAAAGCAATGATAACGGCACATGTTTCCTTGCAGGTAACCATGACTGACAGAGGAAGAACAATGATTCCAAGCACCGCCCTCCTTTTGAAGCTTCCAGTCTGTTATTCAAACTCAATCAGCATGACGGTGATCTCCAGCCTTGTCCTCGTTAACACTCACACCTGTGTTAACGAGATCATTTTTGGGGATTCAGTTAATTTGCAAGGCATAGAGGGACTTTGCAATTCATCTGATCACTCTTCATAACATTCTGGAGTATATGCAAATTGCCATCATACAAACTGAGTCAGCAGACTTGGTGAAAATGTATATTTGTGTCATTGTCAAAACTTTTGGCCACGACTGTATACTTGTTGTATTCAGCGCATGTGGCAAACAAAGTTTGATTTGATTTTGATTGGATTTGAAATGTGGAGTAATCTTTCATTGAGTCAGGGAGATCCAAGTGATTCATTTTGTAGGGCATTCATCTACAGTAGCACCCTGATTCACTAAATGGCCTCTCCTTTGAAGGGGTGTTGGCTTTCACATTTGTGGGTTGAGGAGTTTAAAGTATGCATTCCCCATTAGAGACAAATGTTGTTATTGTTTACTTCAATGATGCAGAACTAGCTGGAAACAGTGATGGCCACTGGCAGAACCATGTGTATCTCTAGTACACTTCGATGGACGGAAATGGGACAATACACATCAGACTGAACTGCTTTTGAATAGGGCCAGATTCTGTTAATGTATGTTTTAGAAATATAACAACAACACCAGCATCCTAACAGAGGCCTTGAGTGGGGAAAAAGAGGCAGAAGAAAAACATGATGAGTACTCTTTCCATTCCTCAAATCCTCACCCTTCCTCCCAATTCAGACCTGCATTATTTGAGCAAATAGATTAGGCTAAAATAAGTGACAGCTCTCTATAGCTACAATAAGATACACTGTCTGTTCAAACAGTCATTCATTTGGTGTTGTCATAACAGCAGATGACCTGGAAACAATCTCATCCCTCTTCATTGAGATCAAGCAGCATGCCCTGTTGGTGCATCTTGAACGGGATGTCTGATGTCCCATTTCTAGCAGTCTGTCTATAAACATGGCCTAGATTCTCCTGTGGAAGGACACATGAAGATACTTCTATGGCATTGGCAGCAGGAGGCCACTATGGACAAAAGGGCTGTGCCTTCTGTAAGCAGGGCAGAACAAGCGTATCAGCAGCAGAGAGCTGAGCACAGCCCCGCAGCCACAATTACAGCCTGATGGAGCTGAACCTATTACTCATAATAAGACAGAGCACACCTCCACAACCAAAACACACTAGAGCAGGGTCTCAGCAGCACCACATGCCATACAAAACATGTCTGTGGAACTACATAAACTAACAGGGCCTCCACAAGATTCAAGAGCTTATGGGGTTTTCATTAAGATGACCCAAAGATGTACATACACAGGCCATTTTGGACATATCTCAGGAACAATTAATTGTAAGCAGATGATCAGTCCTATCTATTCATAGGTAACTGGGATTTAGCCTAAAAAGGATAGCTATGTTGTGAAAGCCATATGAGAAAACTGTCACTATTGAACACATGCATGAAAGATATCTGTCCAGAAAGTCCAATCAAATAGGTTGGACACAGATACCAGAACTTAAAAACACTAACTTTTGCGCTGTGTTAAGAGTCGGAGTCTGTAGTGGGAGTATGCTGAGTGCGTGGGGTTTATCAAGGATTAGGCTATAAGCTTTGGAAGGTGAAGTCATGGTGGGGTTTAAAAGAGAGGTTAGGTAGAAGCAAGGGGGTGGATGGCAGTGAGATTGTTTCACCACAGCCAGACCAAAGAGGACAGAGGGGCTCAATGGTGTTTCATATGTCTCCGAGTCTTTCTGCTCCACCTGTATCAGAAATACTCTCTGTCTTTTCATCTCACATCCCCACACCTATCTCATGTGTCTATCAGCACGCAGACACACACAGAAATCTGTGTCATCACCATACTTGTTCTTACAGGATCCTCTGTTTTGACTTTGTGCACACTAAAACCAGGCGGTTACTTTTAGTCATGTTCTTTTTCAGTTGGATCTGACCCAATGTAGAAGAACAGATACTCACAGAGGACGTGGTCACACCCCAACACTTGGGAAACAGTACCAGGAACCCCTAACACAGTTAGAACTGAGCAGCTCTTCCCACTTTCTAGAAACCACTTTCCCAATGGGGACAGACTGAGCTAAGAACAACGTCAGTTCACAACTTCCCCTATCATCCCATCTAATCATATTCTCTGCGGACAAACAGCAGGAAGACAATACCCACCACAGACCTTGCTCATTGTGGAGGCACACATGACATCAGTTGACCTAGAGTGGGAACTGAGTCAACCCAATGCTCTGGGACCTGGCAGCTTGCATGAGTAGTATGCTGCGGAGGTGAGAAAGCAACATGAACTATGATTAGTAGAATGGTGCATGGCCGTGGTAGAGCAGAGGCAGAGAAAGGGGCAGACATCAGATCCACCAGGAGATTCATTAGGCACTCTGTGAGTCAGCTGTTTGTTTAGGGAAGGGCTTGGGTCTTGGCTCGCTGTGGTTAGCAGGAGATAGGCTAGAGCTCACAAATGGTAGCATGAACAAAACATGGTGATGCTGAGAATTCTGGCAAGTTTATACACAATCTATGTGAAGAGGATGTTGGTTACCACAACAATTAAATGAAGATGTGCATATGAAAATGCAGTATCATAGAACTCAATAGGCATCTACAGAACAATTAATTTTGCCTAATTAATAGCTTTGTTAGGCAAAGAGGGACGTAACAGGTTTCATGGGAACCATAGTAACATTTATTGGGAGAAATAATTAAACTGCTCAGTGTTTTCAGAATTGGTACAGCCTGCAATTTGCAAACAACGGTGTGGCTCGGCTATAATTAAACTCATTCCTGCAGGAAAATAATGTTGCCCTCCTATGATCCAGGATCTGTTCTGCTGGTCAGAGAGATCAGCTGCCGAGTGTTGCTGCTGACCCCTCAATATGGTGCTCCACTCCACAATGTAAACCAGCCGTGGCCTCAGGCGCTCAGGCTCAGGACCTCCTCATGACCCCTGCTGCACTATGGGGAGAGGCTGAGCATCAGCACCATGTAGTCAGAGTCCTTGGCGTGAGAGGACAGCAGGGGGCTGAACAGGCTGGCGGCAGAACTAGGCTACATGCTGAGTGGAGCACCAAACTAGACTATACAGTGTGTTGAGGTTCCAGCCTGGTTCTGTAAGGCCTAGGTCCCCACAACACAGGTTAGGAGATGAGGGTGGAGGAGGAGCAGCAAGGAGGGTGTTTTCAAAACAAGGCCTGTCCAGGGTGATTTATGAGCAGCTAGCTCCCTGGTGGACTGGAGAAAGTGGCTGGGTCTCATAAACACTAGCAACATCAACATCAATGTTCTCCTCTTTATAATGAACCTCAGTCACCCGAGCCACGGCATGTTCACCCCGCTACCATCTAGAAGGCGGAGACAGACCGAGAGACTGACAAACAGCTTCAATCTTCAGCCATCAGACTGTTAAATAGCCACCACTAGCAGGCCACCGCCCAGTACCCTGCCCTGAACCTTAAGTCACTGTTACCACACGGTACTCTACCCAGAAACTTAGAGACTGCTGCCCTGTGTACAGTTGAAGTTGTAAGTTTACATAAGTTTACAAGTTTACATACATATAGTTGCATACTTGCATGACACAAGTAATTTTTCCAACAATTGTTTACAAATAGATTATTTCACATATAATTCACTGTATCACAATTCCAGTGGGTCAGAAGTTTACATACACTCAATTAGTATTTAGCAGCATTGAACACTGGTCACCTTAATAATGTTTACATACTGTTTTACCCATGCAAAGTGCCTTCAGAACATGTTTATACCCCTTTACTTATTCCACCAATTGTTGTGTACAACCTGAATAAAATATTTTTCCCCTCACCTATCTGCACACAATACCCCATAATGGCAAAGTGAAAACATGTTTTTATAAACTTTCACAAATCTATTGAAAATGAAATACAGAAATATCTCCCTCACGACGCCAGGACAGCGGAGTCAATCACCACCTTCCGGAGACACCTGAAACCCCACCTCTTCAAGGAATACCTAGGATAGGATAAGTAATCCTTCTCACCCCCCCCCTTAATGATTTAGATGCACTATTGTAAAGTGGCTGTTCCACTGGATGTCAGAAGGTGAATTCACCAATTTTTAAGTCGCTCTGGATAAGAGCGTCTGCTAAATGACTTAAATGTAAATGTAAATGTATCTCATCAACATAAGTATTCACACCACTGAGTCAATACTTTGTAGAAGCATCTTCGGCGGCGATTACAGCTGTCTTTTTGGGGAAGTCTCTAAGAGGCTTGCACACCTGGATTGTACAATATTTGCACATTATTCTTTCAAAAATGATTCAAACTCTGTCAAGTTGATTGTTGATCATTGCTAGACAGCCATTTTCAAGTCTTGCCATAGATTTCCAAGCCGATTTAAGTCAAAACTGTAACTGGGCCGCTCAGGAACATTCAATGTTGGTAAGCAACTCCAGTGTAGATTTGGCCTTGTGTTTTAGGTTATTGTCCTGCTGAAAGGTGAATTCACCTCCCAGTGTCTGTTGGAAAGCAGACTGTAAAACTTGATCAATCAGACTTGATCTTCTAGGATTTTGCCTATGCTTATGGTTGTATTCTGTTTCATTTTATCCTAAAATAACTCTGTAGTCCTTGTCGATGAGAAACATAGCCATAATATGATACAGCCACCACCATGCTTAAAATAATATGAGTGGTACTCAGTCATGTGTTGTGTTGGATTTTCCACAAACATAACGCTTGTATTCAGGACCAAAAGTTCATTTCTTTGCCACATTTTGTGCAGTATTACTTAAGTGCCTTGTTGCAAACCGGATACATGTTTTGGAATATTTGTTATTCTGTACAGGCTTCCTTCTTTTCACTCTGTCATTCGGGTTAGTATTGTGGAGTAACTACAATGTTCTTGATCCATCCTCAGTTTTCTCTTATCACAGCCATTAAATTAAATGTTTTAAAATCACCATTGGCCTCATGGTGAAATCTCTGAGAAGTTTCCTTCCTCTCCGGCAACAGAGTTAGGAAGGATGCCTGTATCTTTGCAGTGGCTGGGTATATTGATACACCATTCAAAGCCTAATTAATAACTTCACCATGCTCAAAGGGATATTCAGTGTCTGCTTTTTTATTAAATTTTTTACACATCTACCAATAGTTTCCCTTCTATGTGAGGCATTGAAAAACGTCCCTGGTTTTGTGGCTGTATCTGTGTTTAAATTTCACTACTCGATTGAGGGACCTTACAGATGACTTTATGTGTGGGGTACAGAGATGAGGTAGTTATTCAACAATCATGTTAATTAAGGCACAAGAGGCTTTGCTGTATCATGAACACAGTCACAGGTAAATGTCGTTTTTCGGTCCGCTATAACAAAGGGGTTGAATTCTTATTGACTCAATGTTAAATTCAGGCGGTAACAAAACAAAACGTGGAAAAAGTAAAGGGGCATGATGCTTTCCGAAGGGACTGTATATACTGTATTCTAGTCATGGCTCATCCTATATAACTACTGCTGTACACACATTTTCTACTCATATGCTGTCCATACTTATGTATATTAATTTCGGACTCGTTTTGATATTTCTTAATTTCTTAATTTTTATTTGGGGGATTTGTGTGTATTGTTTTGTATTGTTAGGTATTACTGCACTGTTGGATCTAGAAACATAAGCATTTCACTGCACCTGCATTTACATCTGCAAAATATGTGTACGTGACCAATAGAATTTGATTTGATTTAAACAAACTGATACCAGTGTGCTGCAACATCTAGCAGATTTTAGCATGAACAGGTAAAACAGCATGTTTTCACACATGGTCACTCTTTTCATGGATGGTATACACTGAGTATACCAAACATTCCCCCGCCCCCGTCTCTGCCATGGGGCTGTGGTCTAGTGGAGCGTGTCTAAGTACCTACGGCCAAACCCCTCCCGTAACAACACAGTCCACAGGCATGGAGACCATTTCATGCATACTTAAAGAAGATTATGGTATAGTAGCTACATTGTGCAACTATACTGTACATACATTCTTGGTAGTCATTTTCAATCACTTCAACGTGAGTGGCTCAACAGGCCTAATCAGTCCTACAGGACAAGAACAAAGCACATTCTGATATACATTATGTGCTTTCAAATGAATGATCTTCTTAATTATTAGTGCTGTAGGCATGGCCGCTATATGCTGACCTATACCATGACTGGCCGCACTGGATTTAACAAACAGAGGGCTGAATAGATTGGCAGGCACATAGAGCCAACATAAACCGCTTATAGGTGTCCCTTTAAATAGCATTCTAGCACTCTAAGCTCTTCGGCATGGTCTGCATTAAAGCCAGGAACAAAAGAAGAGAGCAAAGCAGATGTAGGATCGCCTCCCTGAACCCATGATCCGTCCTGATAGGCGCATAATGAGAACCAGATCTATGTTCACACCATAACACACACAAATCCCCATTCAATATTCATGGAAGATTAGCCTCTCCATTGAGGCGGAGGGCAGATCGGAGGGATGGTGGGGGAGGGGAGAGGAGAGAAAGGCTGTCCAGGGAAATGTTGCTGCTGCTGGGCCTGACGAGGGACTGGGGAGGGCCTGGCTGGTCTGAGCGCACCAGAATCATAAGGCATGCAGTCATGAAGTCATGACGGCTCACATACAAACAGACAGGACTGAGGGGCAGATGGAGAGGAGAAGAGAGGAGTCAGCCTGGTTCTGTAAGGCCTAGGTCCCCAATGGTCATGGCACGAAGTGTTGCTTTGATACAGTAAACAAAGAGTGACACAGCCCTTTTGCAGGGAGCCTAGAAAATGTAATCACACCGGCACCGATGTTAGCAGGCAAAGGCAGCTTCCATCGTCAGGCCACTGGCAATCAGCATCCCTATCAACATGGCCACTTTATTTTCTCTTCATGAAGGTGTTTGCTTAACCAATGGAAAATATATCACTACTGGACACAAACATTTGCCTATTCCATAGAAACAGATCTGTGTAGGTTGTTTAAATGTCAGTGGGACCACATCATTTCCCTGTCAGGTTCAGTGCTGCAGTTGGTAAACATTTATATGACTGTAACTGTATCATGAGCAGACAGTCAGTTCCTTTTACTACTGAACCTCTCAAGGTTTTAAGAGCTGGAAGTCACTCCCATTGTTATTAAAGTAGGCTGTTTCCTTACGTTGACCCCATTGAGAACAACATGGCTCATCAGTAGAACAGTGGCAAGACTGCAGTATGATGTCCAGTAATGTGATACTAATTAGCTTACAGCTTTACATAATGACTGAATGGGTTTATGGATCATTCCCAATGGATGCTTCTGTAACAATGGTTTTCTAAACCAAAAAACACAACGTAGAGAGTACAGACAGACAAGTGAGAAGATAGAAACTTGGCCTATGTCCAGAATCTTGACATAATGTAGGCATCTTGACATAATGTACGCATCTTGACATAATGTAGGCATCTTGACATAATGTAGGCATCTTGACATGATATAGGCATCTTGACATGATGTAGGCATCTCGACTTAATGTAGGCATCTTGACATAATGTAGGCATCTTGACATAATGTAGGCATCTTGACATAATGTACGCATCTTGACATGATGTAGGCATCTTGACATGATGTAGATATCTTGACATAATGTAGGCATCTTGACATAATGTAGGCATCTTGACATAATGTAGGCATCTTGACATAATGTAGGCATCTTGACATGACTGACTAGGAAAGTGACATTTAAGTCTTACATGTTTTGTAGTGTTCATTCAAGATTAGTGATTCACCCTAAAAGCAGATCTTTTTTCCAGCCCAAAGAGAAGTGTGAAGGGACGGAAAGGGCCTTTTCAGGTAGTGATTGATGGTGTATGCTGTTATGAAATGCTCCGTCAGGGCCGTGCTGGGGGCTTTATGAAGGCTGGCAGGTGAGAGAGATGACCTGGGACTATAGAGGTCCACCAAGAGAAAGCCAGGATGCAGGCTGGGACAGGCAGGCAGGCAGGGCTCCAAGCTGAGGGCTCCGTGACCCATTTCAATCTCCCCCTGGCCTCAGAGGAGAACACAGTGGCTTACAATATTGTAGGCGAAGATATTATGACAACAAAATCTGAGCACACTGTTTCTATGCCAGTATGTGCATAAAGACTATAGGCTGATTGGGATCATTGGGATCAACAGATCATTGGGATCAACAGTAAACTAACCCTATTCCTGCATCTTGCATCACTACTATCCCATGCAAATAGCCATAAATCTTTTTTCCTCATATGAAAACAAAAATGTTACAGATTAATGAAAAGTATAGCTAGGATTTATAATGCTGCCCTCAATAGAGCTGGACCCCCTGCCCCCCAAATGGTCTGTAAGACCGAAGACCATGTGAACCGTGACGAATTGGGTGGTAAATCACTTTATGAATGGTTCACACCAAAGGACATGGGAGACATCCATAGCTTTAGCATTATGTGCACACGCTCATCAAACCTGGCAGAGCATTAGTATGTTGACAAATGGGCCGTATTGCCATTACATATCATTTGCTTCCTTCTTCCAAAACCACAAATCTGGAGCCATATTGAAATCAGATGAGAAAGCATAATCCCTACGCTTATTAGTTTAATGCACTGCACTGAATAAAGATGTGTTTTGAAGATTTTTTAAAAATATGGTGTAAGTTCATCTTGCAAACAAACCATTAGCACAGACTTAAAAGGACGACTCCAGAAGAGCAATACCTCCCTGTTGACGGAAACTGTGTGTGATATTGTCCTGAGTAAGACTGAGTACAATGACTTGGTTCATGTTGTAACTACCTCTGACCTGCTATGGCTTGATAGACCCACCCTGATGGAACTGCCATTCATGCCCTGGATTTAGCTGGCTTTACTGCCATTAAGGTCTAGACACGCCTGAGTAACACACAGAGTCAAATGCATGGATTGGAAACTTTTCGTACTGCTGAGCCATCATGAATGTTCCTTTCAATTTTGCGAGGAACTGTCAGTGAAATGTATTGAAATGTTGCACAATGACAGTGGAAGTTAATCAATGAAAACACAAGCAAAATGTAAAATCACTGACAAGAGCATAATTCTTACAATAGGTTACATAGTACAGTATCTTGTACTGAGTAACAATATATCACTAAGACCTTGCAGAACATGCTTTCTCTCCTTTTCAGCAGGATAATATTCAAAGTGTGTGAGGCACTGTCCTGAAATACCAGCGACTTTCCGTGAGCATGGAAGTTATGTCAATGTTGTGCTCCACCACGATGTGTCCCACTGAGAACACACTGAGCTCCTCCACAGAGCCGGTTAGAGATGAACAGCCCTGCTCCCATCCATCAGTTCATCAACACCTTGCCAAGCGTTACTGTCCATGTCGTATATTCCTCAAAGCCCTGCCTGAGCCCCAGCGCTCCAGAGCTCTCCTCTCTTCTCAACACCCTGGGCCATCCCAGCCACCTCCACCACAACCCCACCCCCACACTACTCCCTGCTCTTATTTATAGACAAGCAACAACTCTGGGAGGGAAGCAGGCTGAGGCTGCCTTACACATGTTTCAGTAAATGGATGATCTACGCACCCAGGTCAGTGGGGAGAGCACACCAAGAGCACACTCTCACTCACTTTGTTTCTCCAACACTCAAGGAATTATTGTGTTTCTCACACTATGACCTTCAACTGGTCCTGGAGAAACAGGAATACAGAAGGGAGGAGAGTTACAGTGCATTCGGAAAGTATTCAGAACCCTTGACTTTTTCACATTTTGTTACATTACAGCCTTAATCTAAAATTGATTAAATATTTTTCCTCCTCATCAATCTACACACAATAATCCATATTGATACAGCAAAAACTGTTTTTTAGAAATGTTTGCAAAACTTAAATATCACATTTACGTAAGTATTCAGACCCTTTACTCAATACTTTGTTGAAGCACCTTAGGCAGCAATTACAGCCTTGAGTGTTCTAGGTTATGACGCTACAAGCTTGCCACACCTGTATTTGGGATGTTTCTCCCAATCATCTCAAGCTATGTCAGCAGTACAGCGTCGCTGCACAGCTATTTTTAGATCTCTTCAGAGATGTTTTATTGGGTTCATGTCCGGGCTCTGGCTGGGCTACTCAAAGACATTCAGAGACTTGTCCCGAAGCCACTCCTGCGTTGTCTTGCCTGTGTGCTTAGGGTCTTTGTCCTGTTGGAAGGCGAACCCTCGCCCCTGTCTGAGTTCTGGAGCAGGTTTTCATCAAGGGTCTCTCTGTACTTTGCTCCGTTCATCTTTCCCTCGATCATGACTACTCTCCCAGTCCCTGCCGCTGAAAAACATCCTCACAGCATGATGCTCCCACCGTAGGGCCAGAGAATCTTGTTTCTCATGGTTTGAGTCCTTTAGGTGCATTTTGGCAAACTCCAAGTGGTCTGTCATGTGCCTTTTACTGAGGAGTGGCTTCCATCTGGCCACTTAACCATAAAGGCCTGATTGGTGGAGTGCTGCTGAGATGCTTGTCCTTCTGGAAGGTACTCATATCTCCACAGAGGAACTCTGTATGAGTGACCATCGGGTTCTTGGTCACCTCCCTTACCAAGGCCCTTCTCCCCCGATTGCTCAGTTTGGCCGGGCGGCCAGCTCTAGGAAGAGTCTGGGTGGTGCCTCGACACAATCCTGTCTTGGAACTCTACGGACTATTCATTCATAGAGGCTTGGTTTTTGCTCTGACATGCACTGTCAACTATGGGACCTTATACAGACATGTATGTGCCTTTCCAAATCATGTCCAATCAATTGAATTTATCACAGGTGGACTCCAATCAAGTTTTTGAAACATCACTATGATGATCATTGGAAACCGGATGCACCTGAGCTCAATTTCGAGTCTCATAGCAAAGGGTCTGAATACTTATGTAAATAAGGTATTTCTATTATAAGTTATATTATAAGTTATAAGTTAAGTTCTATTCTATTATAAGTTATAAGTTATTTTATAAGTTATTTCTATTATAAATTAGTAAACATTTCTACAAGACTGTTTTTGCTTTGTCATTATAGGGTATTGTGTGTAGATTGATGAGGATTTACAAATATATATAATCAATTTTAGAATAAGGCTGTAACATAACAAAATATGGAAAGTCAAGGGGTCTGAATTATTTCCGAATCCACTGTATGTTCCCATAAATAACCACAGCTATTCTAACAGTCAGGAAGGAAAGCAATGGATGACACTTACTGTAAGTGAAGCTGAGTCGTGGAGTGACATCGTCCTCGGTGGCAGCTGCTTGGACAAAGGCGTAGGCCAGTAGGAGAGTGAAGGCCGGGAAACAGAGCTGGACCATGCTTATTGTCCACATGGCTCCTCTCCTCACGACTGCCAGCCAACTCACACTGTTTGTTTTTCAGGATTTGGGGGAATTCATGAACAGCGTCTTTTCCTCCCGTATTTATTTTCTCTCCTCTCTTCCTGTAGGTCTGGACTCCCTAAATGGGAGACCTGTGCTCTGTTGTGAAAGTGAAGCTTCTCCGGGACTTCAGACAACTCTGGCCTCGGAATGATGACCTTTCACCTCACAACGAGCCTCCCAGGACGGACAGCCAATCAGCCTCCATACAGTCAAACCACCCCAAGGGCTCAGCTGAGATCTACACACATGGACAAAAGAACATGCATTCACATTGGTGTACAGACAGTGCAACACAGTTCACATGATTCCTCTCCTTATCATGGAACATTGGTTCGGAAAAACACTCCATTCGCACATGTCTCAGTACTAACAAAGGCTTTAGCCATAAGGCTACCGGCTACATAGTAGCTACTTTAGGCTGAGTGCACTTCCCTGTGTTTGTGTTTGTTGGACATAACTGGCTGGACGTATATTAATTTCATAGCTTGTGGTCATTTCTGTCTGTTTTCAGATGGGCAGAGTGTACTCTTTACCTGGACCAAAACAAACACATCCTCTGTCCTCTTAACGGGCCCATAATATCATATCTGACAGACTGAGACAAGCAGAGCTGAGACAAAGACTCCCTTCTCCATAGGAGTTAGACTTGCGTTTTCGCTACAGTTAATATCATAATACTATATCATAATATCACCTGGCTTGTATGGGTCTGCTTTCAATTTAAATCAACACCAAATCAAGTTTAATTGGTCGCGTACATATATTTTCAGATGTTATCGCAAGAGCAGCAAAATTATTGTGTTTCTAGGTCCAGTTATACCTATTAATACAAAACAGTACATGCAAATATATATATACAGCACCAGTCAAAAGTTTGGACACACCTACTCACTCATTCAAGGGTTTTTCTTTATTTTTTACTATTTTCTACATTGTAGAATAATAGTGAAGACATAAACACAATGAAATAACACATATGGAGTCATGTAGTAACCAAAAAAGTGTTAAACAAATCAAAATATATTTTATATTTGAGATTCTTCAAAGTGGCCACTCTTTGCCTTGATGACAGCTTTGCACACTCTTTGCACTCTTGGCAATAGTAAAACTAAAGAAATTCAGTTGAAGTCGGAGGTTTCCATACATTTAGGTTGGAGTCATTAAAACTTGTTATTCAACCACTCCAATAATGTCTTGTTAACAAACTATAGGTTTGGAAAATCGATTAGGACATCTACTTCGTGCATGACACAAGTAATGTTTCCAACAATTGTTTACTTATAATTCACTGTATCACAATCAGTGGGTCAGATGTTAACATACACTAAGTTGACTGTGCCTTTAAACAGCTTGGAAAATTACAGAAAATTATGTCATGGCTTTCGAAGCTTCTGATAGGCTAATTGATAACATTTGAGTCAATTGGAGGTGAACCTGTGGATGTATTTCAAGGCCTACCTTCAAACTCAATGCCTATTTGCTAGACATCATGGGAAAATCAAAATAAATCAGCCAAGACCACAGAAAACAAATTGTAGACCTCCACAAGTCTGGTTCATCATTGGGAGCAATTTCCAAACGCCTGAAGTTACCACGTTCACATGTACAAACAATAGTACGCAAGTATAAACACCATGGGACCATGCAGCTGTCATACCGCTCAGGAAGGAGACGCGTTCTGTCTCCTGGAGATGAACGTACTTTGGTGAGAAAAGTGCAAATCCCAGAACAACAGCAAAGAACCTAGTGAAGACGCTGGAGGAAACATGTACAAAAGTGTCTACAGCCACAGTAAAACGAGTCCTATATGGATATAACCTGAAAGGCCGCTCAGCAAGGAAGAAGCCACTGCTCAAAAACCGCCAGAAGAAAGGCAGACTACGGTTTGCAACTGCACACGGGGACAAAGATTGTACATTTTGGAGAAATGTCCTCTGGTCTGATGAAACAAAAATAGAACTGTTTGGCCATAATGACCGTCATTATGTTTGGAGGAAAAAGGGGGATGCTTGCGAGATGAAGAACACCATCCCAACCGTGAAGCACGGGGGTGGCAGCATCATGTTGTGGGTGTGCTTTGCTGCAGGAGGGACTGGTGCACTTCACAAAATAGATGGCATCATGTGGACGGAAAATTATGTGGATATATTGAAGCAGCATCTCAAAACATCAGTTAGGAAGTTAAAGCTTGGTCGCAAATGGTCTTCCAAATGGACAATGCCCCAATCATACTTCCAAAGTTGTAACAAAATGGCTTAAGGACAACAAAGTCAAGGTATTGGAGTGGCCATCGCAAAGCCCTGACCTCAACCCTATAGAAAACTTGTGAGCAGAACTGAAAAAGCATGTGTGAGCAAGGAGGCCTACAAGCCTGACTCAGTTACACCAGCTCTGTCAGGAGGAATGGGACAAAATTTACCCAACTTATTGTGGGAAGCTCGTGGAAGGCTACCCGAAACGTTTGATCCAAGTTCAAAGTGTTTAAGGCAATGCTACCTTCTGACCCACTGGGAATGTGATGAATGAAGTAAAAGCTGAAATTAATCATTCTCTCTAATATTATTCCGACATTTCACATTCGTAAGATAAAGTGGTGATCCTAACAGACCTAAAACAGTTTTTTTTTACTAGGATTAAATGTCAGGAATTTTGAAAAACTGAGTTTAAATGTATTTGGCTAAGGTGTATGTAAACTTCTGAGTTCAACTGTATAATTGTGTGTAGAAAGACATTACGGTCGGTATATGAATGGAGAAGGTGTGTACAGCGGTAGTTTAATATGATATGAGCCTTGACTAGAATACAGTATATAAATATGAAGTGTGTAAAACAGTGTATAAACATTATTAAAGTGACCGTTATTAAAGTTTTTGTTTCTACGGGTAAACAAATAGAATACACAAAGAGAGGGTTTGCTAATGATTCACAAAATACTAAGCCATAATTTAACTCTGCCTGTAGGCATGCATTTCTCTGTGTGCATGAGGTAATGCGTGAGGTCAGGTTCATTTGGAGGCATCACCTCACGACGAAACATCCTCAAGGCCTGAGAACTGGTATCTCCATACATACACTACATGGCCAAAACTATTTGTACACCCCTTCAAATGAGTGGATTCGGCTCATTCAGCTACACCCGTTCCTGACAAGTTAATAAAATCAAGCACACAGCCATGCAATCTCCATAAACAAACATTGGCAAAAGAATGGCCCATGCTGAAGAGTTCACTGACTTTCAATGTACCATCATAGGATGCATCATTTCCAACAAGTAAGTTCATCAAATTCCTGCCCTGCTGGAGCTGCCCCAGTCACATGTAAGTGCTGTTATTGTGAAGTGGAAACGTATAGGAGCAACAACGGCTCAGCTGCTAAGTGGTACTGCAGGCCACACAAGCTCACAGAACGGGTCCACCGAGTGCTGAAGTGCGCAGCGAGTAAAAATCGTCTGTCCTCGGGTTGCAACACTCAATACCGAGTTCCAAACTGCCTCTGGAAGCAACATCCTCACAATAACTTTTCATCAATAACTTTTCATCTGGAGCTTCACAAAATGAGTTTCTATGGCTGAGCAGCCACACACAAGCCTAAGAGCAATGCCAATCATCAGCTGGAGTGTTGTAAAGCTTGCAACCATTGGACACTGGAGTAGTGGAAACACATTCTCTTGAGTGATGAATCACACTTCACCATCTGGCAGCCCAACGGACTAATCTGGGTTTGGCGGATGCTAGGAGAACACTACCTGCCGGAATGCTAGTGCCAACTGTAAAGTTTGGTGGAGGAGGAATAATAGTCTGGGGCTGTTTTTCATGGTTACATATAGGCCTAGGGTTTCAAGCTGGTTGATTTAAAATGTAGTGATATTTAGTGATATTGAATTGTGTTTGGTTGTCAATACAACCAAATAGTAACATTTGAAGGAGATGTACTGTATCTTCTGCTTTTAAATGATTGAAAGGTCTGTGATAGACATTTGGGTGACAAATTACCCAAAAATAAGATGTTTTGTTTTTTCATTGGAATTTTGTTGTACTTTTAGATGGTTGAAAACATATTGATAACACATTGGAAATTCAACTAACTTTTGGCTGTCTTTTTGAGTGGGTAAATATAGGCTGTACGTTTCAACCAAGTATTACCCAATTATCCACATTGAAATGACATGGTGTGCCCAGTGGGAGTAGTCACTGAGATAAGAGGCCTTGTGTTTATTCATAATTGATCATAAGATGCTTTGCTTTTCACTGTACATAACAGCCTGTCTGCTTTCAATTATGTCCTCTACAAAACCCTATTAAAGGAAAATGTAATAAGTAGAGCTTGTTGCCAGCCATTTGTGGTGGTGTTTGAAGAAAATGAAAGGACCAATGCCCACAGGAGAGGAGAGGCCTCTGTGATTAAACATGGTTGGACACAGCTACAACACTCCTCAACTCTCTATGGATCAATGATAGGCTATTAAATCTTGAATGTACTTGCCAAGACCAGGAGTGGACACTGACTACCTTGTATGCCCACATCTTAGCCAATATGATATATGAAAGCATCAGGATAAAACCACGAAGCAGCTGTACAAGAGCATTAATGTGATGTGAACCACTGAAATGGACAGTGTGGCAAATGGCAAGGACTATATAGTAACAGAATGTAACATGATAGACATCCCAATTCTGTCTAGTATTTCTCCTATATGCATTTAGCGGTGGCGTACCGCCACTGCTAAATCCTGGCCACCACTGCAAAATGTTTAAAAATAATAATACAATAAAATACAGTGAGGGAAAAAAGTATTTGATCCCCTGCTGATTTTGTACATTTGCCCACTGAAAAATAAATGATCCGTCTATAATTTTAATGGTAGGTTTATTGAACAGTGAGACACTGAATAACAACAACAAAAAATCCAGAAAAACGCATGTCAAAAATGTTATAAATTGATTTCCATTTTAATGAGGGAAATAAGTATTTGACCCCTCTGCAAAACATGACATAGTACTTGGTGGCAAAACCCTTGTTGGCAATCACAGAGGTCAGACAGTTCTTGTAGTTGGCCACCAGGTTTGCACACATCTCAGGAGGGATTTTGTCCCACTCCTATTTGCAGATCTTCTCCAAGTCTTTAAGGTTTCGAGACTGACGTTTGGGAACTCGAACCTTCAGCTCCATCCACAGATTTCTATGGGATTAAGGTCTGCAGACTGGCTAGGCCACTCCAGGACCTTAATGTGCTTTTTCTTGAGCCACTCCTTTGTTGCCTTGGCCATGTGTTTCGGGTCATTGTCATTCTGGAATACCCATCCACGACCCATTTTCAATGCCCTGGCTGAGGGAAGGAGGTTCTCACCCAAGAGTTGACGGTACATGGCCCCGTCCATCGTCCCTTTGATGCGGTGAAGTTGTCCTGTCCCCTTAGCAGAAAAACACCCCCAAAGCATAATGTTTCCACCTCCATGTTTGACGGTGGGGATGTGGTTCTTGGGGTCATAGGCAGCATTCCTCCTCCTCCAAACTCGGCGAGTTAAGTTGATGCCAAAGAGCTCAAAATTGGTCTCATCTGACCACAACACTTTCACCCAGATGCCCTCTGAATCATTCAGATGTTCATTGGCAAACTTCAGACGGGCATGTATATGTGCTTTCTTGAGCAGGGGGACCTTGCGGGTGCTTCAGGATTTCAGTCCTTCATGGCGTAGTGTGTTACCAATTGTTTTCTTGGTGACTATGGTCCCAGCTGCCTTGAGATCATTGACAAGATCCTCCCGTGTAGTTCTGGGCTGATTCCTCAGTGTTCTCATGATCATTGCAACTCCACAAGGTGAGATCTTGAATGGAGCCCCAGGCTGTTTCTTCCATTTGCGAATAATCACATGAACTGTTGTCACCTTCTCACCAAGCTGCTTGGCGATGGTCTTGTAGCCCATTCCAGCCTTGTGTAAGTCTACAATCTTGTCCCTGACATCCTTGGATAGCTCTTTGGTCTTGGCCATGGTGGAGAGTTTGGAATCTGATTGATTGATTGCTTCTGTGGACTGGTGTCTTTTATACAGGTAGCAAGCTGATATTAGGAGCACTCCCTTTAAGAGTGTGCTCCTAATCTCAGCTCGTTACCTGTATAAAAGACACATGGGAACCAGAAATATTTCTGATTGAGAGGGGGTCAAATACTTATTTCCCTCATTAAATTTCAAATCAATTTATAACATTTTTTGACATGGGTTTTTCTGGATTTTTTGTTGTTGTTATTCTGTCTCTCACTGTTCAATAAACCTACCATTAAAATTATAGATGGATCATTTCTTTGTCAGTGGGCAAACGTACAGAATCAGCAGGGGATCAAATACTTTTTTCCCTCACTGTATATAATGTAGAAGAATGACGCAGCACAACCCCATCCACTGCCTCCCTTGCAGGAAGACCCCATCCACTGCCTCCCTTGCAGGAAGACCCCATCCACTGCCACCCTTGCAGGAAGACCCCATCCACTGCCTCCCTTGCAGGAAGACCCCATCCACTGCCTCCCTTGCAGGAAGACCCCATCCACTGCCTCCCTTGCAGGAAGACCCCATCCACTGCCTCCCTTGCAGGAAGACCCCATCCACTGCCTCCCTTGCAGGAAGACCCCATCCACTGCCTCCCTTGCAGGAAGACCCCATCCACTGCCACCCTTGCAGGAAGACCCCATCCACTGCCTCCCTTGCAGGAAGACCCCATCCACTGCCTCCCTTGCAGGAAGACCCCATCCACTGCCTCCCTTGCAGGAAGACCCCATCCACTGCCTCCCTTGCAGGAAGACCCCATCCACTGCCTCCCTTGCAGGAAGACCCCATCCACTGCTTTAATTATAGTTGTCGAGAGGCTTTGTTGGTGCTATATTTGTGCTATATTTCAGTGGTGCTGAATAACAAATAATCAAAATGTATCAATGTCAGAAAGCCCCTCAGGTTAAGAACGTCTCACCACCACCAGTAAATACCCACACAGGAAGCCGCAGAGCTCCTCATACTGACTG
This sequence comes from Oncorhynchus masou masou, assembly GCF_036934945.1. Lineage (NCBI taxonomy): Eukaryota > Metazoa > Chordata > Actinopteri > Salmoniformes > Salmonidae > Oncorhynchus > Oncorhynchus masou. The sequence continues at coordinate 70,600,360 of NC_088242.1, forward strand.
TATAATGAATTAATCAGGAGCATCTGGATCAGACAGGATACGTGTTTTACTCCGTCAACACTGCGGAAGGTGTCCCGTCTCCTGTTTCAAACTGATGTCTATTTTCTCACTCAACTAAATCACTCAACAGTAAAATACATTCACAAATGCAAATATGTACGCATTTTCAAAACTCCAACCAGGCTATATTTCTCTCTGACCCCTTGTAGAGTCCTAATTCGAAAAACTGGTTGCTGAAAGAACATAAAGAGCACAAAGAGAGAGGCTTCAGAGAGTTGTGATAGTCTGCTTGGCTATGATACCCAACCAAGGGCATCAATGATAAAGATAAAATGAAAGACAACGAGGCCATCTAATTGAAAAGGGCCACACTGTAATGGTAGCGCCTTCCAAGTTTCCCTGTCTTTTGTGTGGGCTGTTACATGCCGTAAACAGGGCCATGGTGAGGGCCACATCAGCAGGGGAGACAGCCACAAGCATCATTAGCCTTCTTTGTGGGGAGCAAATTGGAGTCAAGTCCCATCTGACCAATGAGCAGCCTCTGCTCCATTAATCCTTCTGTTGTGTGACAGGAAGAGGTAGAGTCCTACGCTACACTACTGGCCCACATGCATCAGGCCGGGTTTTGCTGAGGCATGCCAACACTTGAACTCAATGTGAGCAATAGAAGGAGGGCCTCTGACAGCATAAAGATTGCAACTCTGTATTTCTCTCTAGTATAGTTTATCTGAAGGCACTGACTCATCTCATTGTCTTGCTATCATCTCTTTCACACACAACAGCCTACGATTTACTATGGTCAAGATACAACGGACCATAGCAAACATATATGTTACAACTGAATAATGGATTTCATTGATATCAACGTAGGCTACTACTTCATTTTCATTCAGATACAATCAGGTTGGAGCAACCCTTTCTACTACTGTAGCAAATGTCAAGGTTGTTGATACGAGCTGCGAGTTAGTTTCCCATTTAGGTTGGAATAGTGTCTCTGGCATGTCTCTTTGGACACAATGTAGGGAAAAGAATGTGTATTTTTTGTGCAAATGAAAATAGCAGAGAAAAAAAAACATCTAAACACTTACATTTCCAAAGGAACAATATGATGATGGTTTATTATTGAGGTGCTAAGTGAGTAGGTCTACAATTTCTAATAGACTTCACATTTTCAAAGGCATAAAGATGCTTTCTCTCAGATTCATACTAGCCTATCATCTGCATGATGAGTAACAGTAATAGTTTTGACCAGTCACTGCAATGGATTAATTTGGAGAGGAGGTGACCAATAAAACTAACTAGACTTTCCCAGCCACTGTGAGAGTCACTCTACTGGCCTTCCTATACTGGGAGAAACCGGAGCACTTGTGAGAACTGCATCACACAGTGATGTGCCAGTGTCCTGGGGAGCCACCATGGAGTTTCTTACTGGAATTGTTTACAGAATCATGAATGTTTCCATTGCACTTTAAAAGGGAGCAGTGATTATTAGGGAGTAGTGATTATTCAGAGCAGAGAAAAGCTTTGAGGCAATCGAGACATATTAACTCAACATTAAAAGGGTATTAAGAGCTATGACAAGTTCAGAGCAGGATCAGCTGGAGCTATGTTATTGTTCCCACACTGAAGAAATAGATCATAGAAGGGTCTGACACAAAAGAGGAAATATGTTTTATATTGAACTAAATCAGGGAAATTCCCAGTACTCTGTATAAGTCATATCCTGGAATACAGTTCCTGTTGTAACTTCCAGTGTATATCACTGTATTACAAAGTCAGTCAAAGGATAGCTCTACATATAAATGTGTTTCTCATACAGAAGTGCTTGTTGGCCTACAAGTTAAACAGGCGCTATGAGCAGGTTTGCCATTTGAGTAGTGAGGGAAGGGTCAAGGCTTCTTGAATTCCACTCTGGACTGTTGACTGGAAAAGTGTTGATTGATAAATAGGTGAAGGCCCCCCTTGGCATGCACGTCATCTACAGACATCTGTAAACACAGGCACCGGGCACCTTAATTGTGGAGGACGGGCTCACAGTAATGACTGGAATGGAATCAATGGAATGGTATCAAAAACATACATGTGTTTGATACCATTCCATTCACAACATTTCAGCCATTATTATGAGCCATCCTCCCCTCACCAGCCTCCTGTGACACACACACACCCCCTGGGCAGCCTGGGTCACAGCACTTCTCTCTGGTAAAGCAGCGGCAGATGTGTGAAGGAGCAAATATGATTTGTGAAGGAGAATATGCAATGTGTGAAGGAGGATGTGTCATCTGTCAGGAGGGGCTTTAATGTGAGATCAGGACACAGACACATAAGGAACCTGGGCCTGATGCATAGGCCAGCAGGCTCGGGGGCCAGGGGAGCAGTGTTGACACAGTCCTACAGCAACACTCTCAGGTCATTTCACAACCAGTTACACAGATCTAAAGATACCACCGTTGAGAAAGATAACGAGCTAAGGAAGCACGAGAGCAGTATCGGAGCCATAGTGACTAACGATGCAATTAATGGTAAATTTCACCGCTGCTCTATTTCACTATGTATACACAGTATGTCCATTAATATGTTATTAACATATACAGTACCAGTCAAAAGTTTGGACACACCTACTCATTCAAGGGTTTTTCTTTATTTTTATTTTCACTGGAATAATAGGGAAGACATCAAAACTATGAAATAACACATATGGAATCATGTAGTAACCAAAAAAAGTGTTAAACAAATCAAAATATATTTTATATTTGAGATTCTTCAAAGTTGCCCCCCTTTGCCTTGATGACAGCTTTGCACACTCTTGGCATTCTCTCAACCAGCTTCATTGGGTAGTGAATTGTGCCTTGTTAAAAGTTAATTTGTGGAATTTATTTCTTAATGCGTTTAAGCCAATCAGTTCTGTTGTGACAAGGTAGGGGTGGTATACAGGTCTACAGGATCGGTGGGTCCCCCGCGGGATGGATTGAGCTAACGCAGGCTAATGCGATTAGCATGAGGTTGTAAGTAAACAAGAAGATTTCCCAGGACATAGACATATCTGATATTGACAGAAAACTTAAATTCTTGTTAATCTAACTGCACTGTCCAATTCACAGTAGCTATTACAGTGAAAGAATACCATGCTATTGTTTGAGGAGAATGCACAGTTATGAACTTAAAAAACAGTAGATACGTCTGTCAATATAGCAAATAAGTAAAATGGCGTATATTCAAGACAAAGTTTATTTGCTCTGGAGTCCAAGGTGAGTTTCCACAGCAGTTATGGCAATGTATGATACAATAGAAGGAAAAATATACTACTAACGCTTTCAATAAATATTATAGTTCCACAAAGGGAGTACTTGCATATTGTGTGTTTGGGTGGTGCAGTGAGGCGTTTGGAGTCACTTTGATACAAGGGGAGATTGTTGTTTTCACATCTCACAAAGAGTCAACTTCTTTGAATCCAAGCAGTATTGTCTGTGAGAGAAAGACAAAAACTAAATGACACTTTCATTGGCAATCATTGTGTACTGTCTATATTTCTACTGTAGCAGCATGGTGTAGAATATGAGACATCTCACAGACACACGTTAGTAAGCTAGCTACAACACAGGTACAGTTACTCCAAGACTAATATGAGTCATAAAGCCAAAGTCATTTTTTTACCTCCGAAATCATCATCAAACATTTATCCAGTTTTGCTCCTAATGAGAGGCACGGAGCCTAGCCAGGCTAGTTAGCTAGCTAGCTATAATGTACAGTACATTTTAGGTATAGCAAATACACAGCTAGCTAGCTAGCTAAACTTGGCTAGGTTGCCTTGTAATGGTACTAGCAAGCCCCGTTATGGCCAATCATCAAATTTTACTGTACTGAACAACACTCCCTCTTGTAAAAATATACCTTATATTGCTAGCTAGTTAGCTACCGACAGCGAAACAACTTTCTCGTTTGTCATTTGCCCTCCTGAGTCCAACTGGTCTAGGCTGCCGCAACTGCTTACTGGTCTCAAAATTATTTTTCTCGCAGTCTCAACTCCTCTTCAAGGTATTCCGACTCAAATAAATGGGGCTGTATATTCCTATGTTAAAGAACATTTACATTTTGGGGGGGGGTGGAATCATCAGAATGTCACGCCATGGCCATAGAGAGGCTTTTATTCTATATTTTGGTTAGGCCAGGGTGTGACTAGGGTGGGCATTCTATGTTCATTTTCTATGTTTTGTATTTCTTTGTTGTTTGGCCGGGTGTGGTTCTCAATCAGAGGCAGCTGTCTATCGTTGTCTCTGATTGAAAACCATACTTAGGTAGCTTTTTCCCACTGGGTTTTTGTGGGTAGTTGTTTTCTGTTTTTGTGTCTGCACCAGACAGAACTGTTTCGGGTTTCAGTCATTCTCTTTGTTGTTTTGTTATTCAGTGTTCAGTTCAAATAAAAAAGATGAACACGTACTACACTGCACCTTGGTCCTCACCTTCTCCACCAACAGCCGTTACACAGAAGCAGCCGTTGTAGCTAATTATATAGCAATCCCGGATTGACAGTGCATGGTAACATAGCTTCCGTAAACCTGTAAACTACTACAGCCCCCATTTTGAAAAGCCTGCCTTCGAGGGTTGGAACAAGGAAATAGGGCTCCCGTCAGGCTGTAGTCTTTACAAAGACTACAGAATATTTATATTTATAAGAATATTTGTCAACCTAGATATTCTACAATGTCCTGGCAGATACGAACATCTTTAATGTCCAATGGCGGCAGGGTAGCTTAGTGGTTAGAGCGGTGGACTTGTAACCGAAAGGTTGAAGGTTGAAATCCCTGAGCTGACAAGGTACAAATCTCTCATTCTGCTCCTGAACAGGCAGTTAACCCACTGTTCCTAGGCTGTCATTGAAAATAAGAATTTGTTCTTAATTAACTGACTTGCCTAGTTAAATAAATAATAATTAAAACAAAATAGATAAAAAAGAGGTCCTGAATGGCAGGAAGCTTGGCCCCGGTAATGTACTGGGCCATGTGCACTACCCTCTGTAGTGCTTTGCGGTTGGAGGCCAAGCAGCTGCCATACCAGAGAGTGATGCAACCAGTCAGGATGCTCTCAATCTGTAAAATCTCTTGAGGATCTGAGGACCCATGCCAAATTTCTTCAGTCTCCTGAGAGGGAATAGGTTTTGTCGTGCCCTCTTCCTGACTGTCTTGGTGTGCTTGGACCATGTTAGCTTGTTGTTAATGTGGAGGCCAAGGAACTTGAAGCTCTCGACCTGCTCCACTACAGCCCGTCGATGAGAATGGGGGTGTTCTCGGTCCTCTTTTTCCTGTTGTCCACAATCATCTCCTTTGCCTTGATCACTTTGAGAAAGAGGTCCTTACATAACATGGTCAGGTCTGTGACCTCCTCCCTATAGTCTGTCTCATCATTGTCGGTGATCAGGCATACCATTGTTGTGTCATCAGCAAACTTCATGATGGTATTGGAGTTGGCCATACAAGCAACTGGCCGTGCAGTCATGAGGGAACAGGGAGTACAGGACTGAGCACACACCCCTGAGGCGCCACCATGTTGAGGATCACAATAGCGTATGTGTTGTTACCTACCCTTACCACCTGGGGGAGGCCCGTCAGGAAGTCTATGATCCAGTTGCCGAGGGAGCTGTTTAGTCCCAGGCACCTTAGCTTAGTGATAAGTTTTGAGGGCACTATGATGTTGAACACTGAGCTGTAGTGATGAATAGTATTCTCACATAGGTGTTAATTTTGTCCAGTTGGGAAAGGGCAGTGTGGAGTGCAATAGAGATTGCATCATCTGTGGATCTGCAAATTGTAGCAGTGACCAGCCTTCCAAAGCATTTCATGGCCACAGACGTGAGTGCTACGGGTCGGTAGTTATTCAGGCAGGTTACCTTAGTGTTTTTGAGCACAGGAACTATGGTGGTCTGCTTGAAACATGTTGGTATTACAGACTCAGACAGGGCGAGGTTGAAAATGTCAGTGAAGACGTCAGATGGTCAGCACATTACGAGTACACGTCCTCGTAATCCGTCTGGCCCAGCGGCCTCGTGAATGTTGACCTGTTTAAAGGTCTTACTTACAGCGGCTGCGGAGAGCGTGATCACACAGTCATCCGGAACAGTTGATGCTCTCATGCACGTTTCAGTGTTAATTGCCTCGACGCGAGCATAGAAGTTATTTAGCTCGTATTGTAGGCTTGTGTCACTGGGCAGCTCTTGGCTGTGCTTCCCTTTGTAGTCTATAATAGTTTGCAAGCCCTGACACATCCAACGAGCATTGGAGCCAGTGTAGTATTATTCGATCTTAGTCCTGTATTGAAGCTTTGCCTGTTTGATGGTTCGTCGGAGGGCATAGCGGGATTGTTATAAGCTTCTGGGTTAGAGTCCCGCTCCTTCAAAGTGGCAGCTCTACCCTTTAGCTCATTGAAAATGTTACCTGTAATCCATGGCTTCTGGTTGGGGTATGTACATACATTTTTAGATCAGACAGCAAGCTCAATCAACCAATGAGTGTGCTCTGGGCGTTCGTAAACTCAGAGCATTGTCAGATTGGCCATTTGTAAATTCAGAGCATCTCGCATCTCGCTCAGAGCGCACCCTGGTGCTCTGGCTGAAAAGTACGGTTGATCTGAGCTTTCTGAGCTAACAACAGCAGTCAAGCACCTAAGCAAACAGGCTAGCTTTGGAAAAAAATCCCCTATTTTCATGGTATCCAATTGGTAGTCTTGTCCCATTGCTGCAACTGCCATATGGACTTGGAAGCAGTGAAGGTCAAGAGCCGTGCATCCTCCGAAGCACAACCCAGCCAAGCCGCACTGCCTGCTTTACCTTGAAGCCAGCCGCACCAATGTGTCAGAGGAAACATACACTTTTTTTTATTTTTTTTTATTTTACATGTGTTCTTAATGTTTGTATACTCAGTGTATTTTTTTAACCTTTATTTTACTAGGCAAGTCAGTTAAGAACAAATTCTTATTTTCAATGACGGCCTATGAACAGTGGGTTAACTGCCTGTTCAGGGGCAGAACGACAGATTTGTACCTTGTCAGTTCGGGGATTCGAACTTGCAACCTTTTGGTTACTAGTCCAATGCTCTAACCACTCTAACCGTTCTAACCGCTACCCTGCCGCCCCACCTGGTGACCGTGTCAGCATGCATTGCACCTGGCCTGCCACAGGAGTCACTAGAGTGCAATGGGACAAGGACACCCCTGCAGGCCAAGCCCTCCCCTAACCTGGATGACACTGGGCCAATTGTACACCGCCCCATGGGTCTCCCGGGTCATGGCCAGCTGGGACAGAGCCTGGACTCGAACCAGGATCTCTAGTGGCACAGCTAGTACTGCGAGGCAGTGCCTTAGACCACTGCGTTGCTCGGGAGACCCAATGTTGGCTAGCTTGCTACTCACTCTGACCCTTTTACTCACCCCACTCATTATGTCAGCCAATCATGGCAAGTGGGAAGGTTGCTGTCTTCTTCCATGGCTAAACCAACTAGGCTCGAAATGTAACAATTTTATTCGTATACAGATGGTATACAAGTTTGTTATTAATAAGGCACATGAAAGTTCACATGTTCCAGAAGGCATTTTTGCCAAAAAACACATTTTGATTTAAAAAAAAAGTTTACGTTCAAATGGCACTCCTGTGAAATACTGATGAGCGACATACACCTAGTTTCCTGAAACTAGTCACATATCATCACATTGTCCTCTGGATACTTCTCGCATTCCGCTGCAGCACATCATCATTGCTGTTGAGATGTTCCTGTAGTTCCTGTAGTAAATAGTAAACCGTGCAGCCAGCTAGTCTGTGTGAAGGTGACCGAGGGGCCTGGAAAGGCCACGTCTCTCTGCCCATTTCAAAGTCCGCTCCCCAGGCCCAGCTTAGAGTAATTAATGGCTTATTCATTCCTGAGCAAACCATCCAGCAGTAATTATGACCATATGCTATTTCAAAGACCTTTAATTGGCCAATTAAAATCTTATTAGACACCAGATCAGAGATGGGAGAATTTTTTTTACTTCAGGTTTTGGGAGTGTAAAATTCTTCAAGCCAAATTACCACAGGGACTCCTGAACCATGGTCAGTAGCCATTAATTTAATCACAAACAGGGTTTTTAATGGATAAAAAAGCGTTGTGGCAATAGGCGCAGTCGGCCCATTGGCGTGGTTGAATCTTAGAAAACATTTTAGAGGACCCCATCTTGGCGGTGTAGAGAAAAGTTTTAGTATTTAAGCCAATTTCCTGCAACTCTATACATTTTGCCATGGCTAATGCTGCATTATTTAGCTCAAACATAATAACAAAATCAATATAGCAAAATCAATTGTTTTGGGAATTTTCAATTCTCTCGGACTGTCAAGCTTTAATTTTGGTGATTGTTAGTTCTTAAAGATTATATTATTTAAAAACAAATCTAGGTCCTTTTCTACATACTTTGTAAGTCATTTAAATATACACTGAAAGCGTTTTTTCCATCCCGAAAATGTATAAAACAATATTTATTAAAATGTTTGACACTGTTTGGACTTAGCCATCCCGAAAAAACACTTAGGCGGCCCGTCCAAGGATTTCAGTGGCAGAAACATCCCTGACAGCTGCTGACTGGATAAAATCGTTCCTATGTGAGGAGGACATCAGATGCTCTCTGTGAGCTCAGCTCATTGATATATTAATGTAATATATGGCTGTGAAAGTGGATGAGAATATTTCATCACCTCTGTCTTTGAAACCTACGCAGCAAACTGCCTAAATCAACCAGCTCTCAGAAGTGGAAATATTTGAAATGGTATTCCGTTTCATTCCATTTCCCCTCTGTGCTAAATTTCCGTAACAGATGTGGAGGCAGCAGAAGCACCTACTGTATCTGATGAAATGTAAAGTGTCTGTCTGTCTGTCTGTCTGTCTGTCTGTCTGTCTGTCTGTCTGTCTGTCTGTCTGTCTGTAGCTAGCCCTGCTGTCACTATCAGAGCTGTAGAGGATGAAGGAGAGCAGCTACACATAGGATATAAAGGTTCTACACATAGGATATTTTAGAAAATGTCCATGTACCATCTAAATTGCTGTGAAATATCTTTTCAATAATAAAAAATATTGTTTTTATAGCTGTTTGAAGCTGGTGGACCAGAAATGTAAGTAACATTCGATTTTGGTCCACCAGCTTCAAACAGTTGTAAAATCTATATTTTGTGTTATTGAAAATATATTTCACAGCAATTTAAATGGTACAATGATTCCCTACACTATTCAGTGCTTGTTTTTTCACATAAACTGAAATTGAGCAAACAGTGTAGAATTTTAGCAACCAGGAAATGACAGAGCCATTTCCACTAGATATCACAGCCACAAAGTCAAAACTGCTTTCCCAGATGCAGCTCTGGTGGGAAAAATCAACAGGTAAATATCACAGCCAATCACAACACTGTCAGGTAAGTCATACCGTGAAACACTATCATTCCACTGTTAGTGGAAGGAGAACTACAACTCATCTACCCGAAAGAGGAGAGTAGTATGGCAGACTGTTTCCCGCTGTAAATGTGAAAGTATCCAGTGTGCTGCCTGCAAAAGAAATCATCATCATGACATTCACAAAGCCAATGTCTAGGCCTACACCTTCTGTGAGTTATAACCATCATATCATGCACCCCCCCCCCCCTCTTTTACACCGCTGCTACTCTCTGTTGTTATCATCTATGCATAGTCACTTTAATAACCCTACATATTACCTCGACTAAACATTTCACTGTAAGGTCTACACCCGTTGTATTAGGCGCATGTGACTAATACAATTTGATTTGATCATATCAGTAGGTCTTAGGAGTCATTTTGGTCAGTTTTGACCAGAGAAATAACCTAGTTAATATTCAACATCCTGTAAAAATACAATATTCTCTTTCCATTGAGAGGTGTGCTTTAGGTGGTTTTGTCCTGTGAGCTGTGCTGGCCTAACTGAGTGAGAGAGGGCTGGCGCCTCCCTTCCTCTTACAGCCAGGGCTTTTTTTCCTGGCACTGGGGCCAAATCTCCCTGTCAAAACACATCAGGCAGGGTCTAAACCAGGTGGATTAAAACCTCTCGTGTGTTGTCATGAAGAAAGTTTCATAACACAGTGAATGCAGAGGGATTGAGAAACATTTTGAATAGTCAGAGGGACCATTTCTTCGTATTCTCCACAACTCTTGAAGAACTCTGCTGTAAGCTGATCTTCTTTGGGAGGTACCTTGTTGATTCAGTTGAAGTGGCCTGATTATTTTCTACAGTTTGTGTTGCTCTTGTCACACCCTGTATTTTGCATAGGAACACCTCTACTTCCCCTTCACTATAGCACATTATATTTATTGGACCACTAACTATTTGATATGAAGCTACTATATTCCCATGGTGTAAGCAACAGTACATTGAGCTTTCCAGAAGGTAATTCTGAGACCTCATAGTGGGCATCCACAAAAGATGAATCCATGCAGGAACTTCAAGAACAAATGAGATTCCTCATTGAACTATCCAACACTTGAGATATTACATGCTCTATACACAGATCCCACTATTTGAGTGCATGGCATAGTTGTTATTGTTGTCTTGCGGTGTATGGTTAGTAGCATCCCCTGAGATAGCTGAAATAAAAGGCTTAACATACCTAATTTCCTGGGTAAATACAGTATGTCATGCTGACATTTGCTTTGGTACACAATGCAAGAAGAATATGACTATACTGTTTACAACTTTCTAACGCAGGGGAGGACGTGTAATGGTCCAGAGGAGTTTTTCAGATACAGATACAGAAGACTGTGTGGTGAGCTACAAAACCAACCTTGACTGCCATCTCAGTTATTTGAAATGATTGAGTATTCAACACATACATTGGTGTGTAGCCTATAGCCTACTCTAAATGCATGCATTGTTATCATGTTTGCTTATCTCCAACACTATCAAAGCCGGTACTGATTGGGCTCCAGCTGGTGCATGTTTAACTGATTCTTACCAATGATATGCAAAATCACCCATTATAATCTTTGTCTTGTATGTGCTGTTATGATGATAGTATTCAACTGAATCAAAGCCTGCAGGTTCTATTCCCCTTCTAAACATCCTCATCAACAGCTGTTAGAGAAGTCATAACACTTCCATCTGTTGAGCCTCCTGGCTCCCAACACTCACAGAGCTGCTCAACATGCAGTCGGATCAATTGTCATCCCACGTGTGTTTGGCAAGCACCAACCTGGTCTCAGAGCATTTCATATTATTCTGTATGTAAATCTGAGACACTCCATTTAGTATGACATGTTATGTTTTGTATGGTATTTATTAATTTGTGGATGTCCATCATCCATTTCTCATGATATGTTACGAATTACAATTTATAGGATATGTTACGAATCACAATTTGTTTGTTGCTAACGTTGGTTAGGTGGCTAGGTAGTTAACGCTAATATTAGCTAGCTGGCTAACGTTAGCTAGGCTAGGAGTTAGGGGTTAGGTTTAAGGATGGAGTTAAGGTTAAATTGTTAAGGTTAGGTTTAGGGGAAGGGTTAGATAAAAGGGTTAAGGTTAGGGTTAGGGGAAGGGTTAGCCAACATGCTAAGTAGTTGCAAACTAGTTAAAATGTGTAAGTAGTTGAACATTTGCTAATTAGCTAAAATGCTAAAGTTGTCCGTGATGAGATTCCAACATGCAACCTTTGGGTTGCTAGACGTTCGCGTTATATGCCCACCCATCCTCTCTGACCCACCATCCGCCTTTCGTTTTTGCCTTAATAAGTAACCTTCTGTTTTATGTAACCATACCAAACGTAACGTATCATACTAATTTGAGTGTCCTGGATTTACATGTATTATGTTACGTCTAGTTTATGAGACCAGGCTGCAAGCACTGCTGGGACAGTCAGGAAATACAGTACTGTACTAGGGGTATATCCTCAACCCAGGCCAGTTCTCTACTATCTCACTCTAGTATTGATTTGTCCTTGGTGCAGGGGTTTGTGTGCTGAATGGGGACAGTACCGGGCTAGCTAATTATGTGGACATCCGGTAATGAGACTCACATATGCAGCCCTGACAGTGGGATTATGGAGCAGTCTTTTCCATTACACATAAAGACAGGGGGCGTGTGCCTGCAGAATGACTCACGGGAAGGCTGCTGTCTTCATTACAGCCTTATGGAGACCCTCATATAATTACAGTCACACCAGCCTGGCAGGACCACACCTCCTAGACCACTTGACCTTGAATGTTACATATTGGAGGATATGCAAGAAAAATACCTGAAATATAAATAGGAAAAAAACATACTGTATGTTGACTAATCAAAGGATTTTCATTAGGAAAACTTTGCAGAAAAGTATCCATTCAACTATACCAACCACTCTGAAATGTCTTACTGTAGAAATGTTCTCAAGGCGTGCTTTGTTTATGAGGGGTCACATCGTCAGAGACGCAGGTGAAGAGCTGTGAAAGTCCTGGCTGCTTAAAGTAGGTCAGAGCAGGTCAGTCCAAACGCTTGCTGCTCCGCCTCTAAGTTGTTTTGAATTATCTCCACGTGTCCTTCGTTGTACATTTACTGCCGGTGCAATATTGACCCTGATACGCCAAGCACTGATAAGCCTGTTACAATCTGCATGATTTCAAATCTCACTGTAGGTTCTGTTTTGCTTCAGGTCTGACTGCATGTGGTAGATTGGTTTTTAACGGCAAGGGCCTATTATTGTTAGTTCAAAGTACACTGTGGATGCTTGCCTTATAAATGACTAACACATCAGGTTTTACTAATACATAACCTAAGTACTTTAATTAACATTATGTTGAATTGTTACATTTTTCATTGAATGGTCACAAAAAGTGTATATTTATTGATCACCAGATCGAACCTGCATAGTTAACATGAAGACATGTCAACGATTCTTTAACAAAATTCCTGAGACTAGGAGAAAGATAACATACAGAAAAACATAGGCTATTTCAGAATGTGATTGAATACGGGTGCACGGCCAGTGCTCTATTTGGTTGCGCACATTCCAGTAGCTTAGAGGCTTAGACAGATGCTCGGAGCACTGGCCAGATCAGGGCGGTGTGCTCAGTCCATCCATCAGTCACTGTGTAGGGCCGATAAAGGGCTCAGAGTCACTGCTCCTACACACACCCATCACTGACACACAGTCCCCAAGGCTGTATCTAGACTTGACAGTTAATGTAGTTTTTGTATTCTGATCATGGAGTTCTGGAATTCCAAACACATCATGCGTCTACACTTACTGTTGAATGTGTCCACCATGTTCACACTATGTCCGGATTCTCTTTTCCTGAGCTATATTAAAATGCCAGTATGCATTTTGCAAATGGTGGAATAGGCAAAATATGATAATAATAACAACAACTGTAGCTAACTAGCCAGCTAACCTCTGTAGCTAGCCAGAAAACTAGCAAGCAAAGCTAAAGGGATTGCAAAATTAAATAGTTTTTCTAAATATTAGCCAGCTTTATGAGGCCATCAAAAACTTTCCTCACGCTGGGAACGTATTTCCTCCAACGTTGTAATGAAAAGGTGCCTGGAGTGCTGATGACATCACCCACTGTATGGGCTCTCGTGGCCTGATTGCGTCCAGACTGAGGAGAAATTCGCACACAATGTGCTCCTGCTGGTCATCTGACCAAAGCATCGTTTCTGATTCAAGTGCCAATGCCGTTTAGCAAACTTCAGGCATTTACATTTGTTGGATGACACGAAAATAGAGCTCTTTGGCCACGCACACCAGTGGTGGGTTTGGTGTTGAAATGAGAATGAATGAGCAGAAAATAACCCCTTACCTACTGTAAAATATGGTGGTGGATCTTTGATATTATTGGGCTATTTTGCTTCCACTGGTCCTGGGGCCCTTGTTAAGGTCAATGGCATCATGAATTTGACCCATTACTAGGACATTTTAACCAAAAACCTGTTTGCCTCTGCCAGTACGCTGAAACTTGGCCGCAAGTGGATCATCCAGCAGGACAATAACCCCAAGCAAACATCAAAATCCACAAATAGATGATTGTTTGGCCACAAAATCAACATTTTGCAATGTCCGGACTTGTAACCCATTAAAACCTGTGGTTTGAATTGAAGAGGGCAGTCCATAAGTGCAGACGAAGGATATTAAGGATCTGGAAGGATTCTGTACGGAGGAATGGTCTAATATCCCTCCTAATGTGTTTGTGAACTCAGAAAAAAATTCAGAAAAAGGATCCGTGTCATTATCGTTGCAAGGTGAGGTATTGAACGCTATTGAAAATAGGGGTGTCAATCATTTTGACCTCAACCTTTTTGAGAGAAAAAAATATTACATGTTGAACAAAATCTCTTTCTCTGAGAAATTACATTAGTGTCAAATAATAGAATTTCCCAATTTTTTGGATCATCCAATATAGCTCAGTATTTGAATGATTTATTTCATACAGTAATATTTTATCATCTTTATCAAGTGTCAATCATTTCAGGACCCCACTGTATGTGGGTGTATTGTTATCTGCATCTATAGGCTACTTGTGGTCAACTCATAGCAAACCCTGCATACGTTTACACATAGCTTACTGTGTTAAGAGCAGAAGAAGAAACTGACTACAACTCAATATGCACTACACACAATATGACCTAGAGGATAACATTGATTATTTAGACTACAAGTCTGAGAGGAGTAAGAAGAGATTATGCATACAAAGTAGTCATATAACTGCCCACAGAAGAGTACCAGAAAACAGAGAAAGAAAGATACAAGCAATAAATACATACATACAAAACTGATGGCCACAACAGTCAACTGGGGGGTGACATTAACGTGTTCCTTCTTTGATGTTCGTAATATCGGCACACTATTTGACTGTTATCATGATGCTCATCCCAGATGCTTGGTCACCCTCTTCCATGCACCAGTTTGTGTGCAAGCTGCTCTTATTTGCCGTGTGAAGATTGTAAATTGATATTTCATTGCAGGGTGTGTACTGGAGTAAACCTTCATCTGAGCATCCGTGTTTTCATTTTCATAATGCAGAAATAATGATAATTACAATGCTAATAGCAAATATCAGGTCTCCAAGCTTAAACTGAATGCAGGAGTTGCCGTAATATGCAGACTGCTCTGCTCTGCCTTTGTAGTCAGGCTGTGCTCTGTATGATAAGACACTACTCAATAGGCTGCAGATAGGAGAAAATGCTCTCTAAACATTCTGAGGTTGAATTCTAAACCCTGAACACAGTGCAAAGACTGCAAGACTGATATTATTTTGCCAATCAGGTTCACAAAATCCGGTTTACAGGGATATGCAAATGAGGTGCTACTAATCCTGGGGCAACAGCAGCAGACACTCTGACTGATGCCTGTAGTTCCTCCAGTTCCTCTGCTTCTTACTCAGCCGTGAAATGTGTGGGGATGATACCAAGTACCAGCCCAAGCCCCTGGTTGTCTTTATCTAGCAGACAGAGCTTTTTGTTTTTAGCATAGTCTGTGTGTGGGCTATTGGCCCTCCACATGCAGTGACCTCATAGCGGAGTAATCAATAGCATGCTACTCATTCCTAAAGAGCATTGGTATGCCAGTCATCCTAGACATATCATCAATCCTTTACACCACAGATATATAGGGTACATTCCACCCAGCAACCTAGACAACTGGCTTTGATCCCAAGGGGGGGGGGGGGGACTGGTTGCCAATCTGGAGAAGACTTGGTCTTGTCACTCAATGTGTCAACCTGATAGCCATGGAACGCTAAAGCGCAACACAGCTCCTAGTTCTTGTTTAATGGTAAAACGTATAATTTTATGTCTAATTGAAGATAATCTCACATTGGAGGGATTGTTCTATCAAGCCTTTCTCCTCTTTTTTTGTTCATATTTCTAAGTTAAGTTCTGCAGGGTCCCTATGATCCCTGTGCTGTATGGTTATGAGGCTGACTGACTGACTGCTCTACTTAACCAGACAAGCATAATAACATGATTAGCAGCCTATCAGATGATAATAATAATAATATAATAATAATAACACAGTATAGTGAAGCTGGTTGCAGGTACATACAGGCCCACATCTTATGTCACATGGTCTGGTCAACAAGCACTATGCAGTATTAGAGTGCAAATGGCTTAATTTGAAACTTAATGTCTGAGAAAGAGGGTAGAAATTAAGTTTCTCCTTTTCATTAACACCAAGCAAAAATACATGTATAACATGCATTAAAATGCATAACCTTTATATCACATTTCTGCTAGTGGGAGTTAGCTTTCAGCTTGCTTTCACTGCCTCTGCAGAGGAATGTTGGTTAATGTAGTACAGAGTGGAGTGAACCTCAAAAGGACCCTTGACGTTCCTGTGGCCTTTGTTTGCAGTGAAAGGCCCAGTCATAGAGTGCAGTGGATGTGTGTGAGATCCAATCAGAGTCCTAACACGTCCACACAGCTCAGCTCTTTGCAGGGCCCTGTGGCTGCAGGCATGGAGGTGGGAGCTGATGTCATGGAGAGATGGCAGTGAAATGATCTGTGACAGGAAAGTTGAGCCTCTTCAATACCATGTTAGAGCCAAGCCCACATTGTCACGGCTGTTGAAGGAACTGGACCAAGGTGCAGCTTGGTGAGCGTACATTTTCTCCTTTAATCGAAATGACGCCAACAAAGCAATAAACAATACAAAACAAACCGTGAAGCTTAAGGCTATGTGCCATCAAACAAAGTTAACTTCCCACCAAGACAGGTGGGAAAAAAGGCACCTAAGTATGGTTCCCAATCAGTGAGAACGATAGACAGCTGTCCCTGATTGAGAACCATACCCGGCCAAAACATAGAGATAAGAAATCATAGAAACACAACAACATAGAAATGCCCACCCCAACTCACGCCCTGAACAAACCAAAATAGAGACATAAAAAGGATCTTCAAGGCCAGGGCGTGATACAAATAGCATTTCCTCAGACAACTTCATCTACTTTCACAACAGAGGTCAAGGCACGTCAAACCACATGGCAGGCCCTTGGAAGAGATGGCATCCTCTTTTTCCAGACATGAGCAGAGCAAGACAGATGCTGCCTTTTACAATATACAAAGAGAAGAAAGATGATGAACAGAACTGGAACAATGATAACCTATTTTCTTATCTGAGAAATGTTGTAGGTTAATCTATAAGGCAGACTAAATCCAAGTAGGTACTGAAGATGACTATCAGTTTTAAAAGAGTTTTGCTTAACCTTAAGAGCTGGGTCTGAACAAACCAAAGGTTTTATATTCTACCTGGATCCAGAGTCAACTGATTAGAGGGCACAGGAAGACAAACAGTAATTTCAAGAAGACACAACTCAGACAATGAGCATACAGTATCCCTCAGGAGCCATACAAGGCAATCTCCCAAAATACCCTATAACTTCAGGGTAAACTGTAACTTGAGAAACTAGGCTCTACTGCTTTGTTGTTCAGTAAAAAAGCAAATACATGCCATAGCTCTTTCTTTTGGGCAACCTCATCACAATAAGTAATACAGCATCCTTCAAATAAAACACAAGAAGGTCACATCCCTACTTTATTAATTCAGGAACATGAGGAGTATGGCTGTGTAGAGGGACAGCATGAGGATATCTGTGTAATCTGAACCAATTAGACCAGCGGCCCTCTCCTCTTTTCCACTGTCCCACCAACCACGCTGGCAGCAGTGGTGAAAATGAGCATCAAAGCATCAAAAGCGTTAGTTGCTTCCTGTGAGCTGCTACCTGCATGCTAAGCAGTTCCATTCCCCCAGATGTCTAAAAGCTCTGCTGGACCCCAGGCAGAAGCAGCAGATCTGCAACCGTCTCCCTCTCAGGCGGCCCAGACCAGACTAGCCAGGCAGACAGTGTAGTGGACAGGTGCAGGGATCTGAACCCTGCTGTCACTCACAGAACAAGAAAGCACCGGGATAAGATGTTAGCTTCCTTTAAAAGGCCAACGGATGCCCTGCCCTGGGTGTTTAGACAACACATATTCGATCCTATGCCATTAATTATTCAGACTGCACTCTGCCTACTGTGGCTCTTACTTCAAACACCTGCACTGTCTGCCTATCTGCCCTGGGTAACAGTGTTACCGTAAGAAGTACGGTTCGATATGTATCTTGATTAATGGGCTCCGATACGATACAGGAACGATAAGTTTTAGTTTGAAATGATTCGGTGCGATTCAGTTTCATTAGAATAACGAATCGATGTGATGCACTAACATTTGTTGCATAAACACATTCATTTTACATGATATATTAAAAGTGTGTGTGTGTAAATTATGTCTATGTCTATGGTGTACACACGTTTGATCTGAAATCACCATCACCCACTAATTCATTTGTGCCCACTGAATATATAGCGCAACTTTGGATTCCACCCTTCTCATAATCAAATGGTTTAGATCTTTTGGAAGTTATGAAAGACTGGACATAAAATTGTGTATAAATGATCATACAAGAGGTTTTGCCATGATTCCTATGTTGAAGATGTGAAAAGTATTTGTTGGTCTGTAATGAGGAACATTCTGACACTGCACTTGAAGAAGCTATGAAAGTGCTTCTCCGGTTACTGGTATTCATGCACCCATCAAGAAACTGACTGTTAGAACTGACAAATCCCCATGGATAGATGATACATTGAAAAACTGTATGGCTGAGAAAGATGAGGAAAAGGGAATAGCAAATAAGTCTGACAACACAGCAGACTGGCAAACATACAGTAAATTGAGAAATCACCTAACTAAACTAAACAAAAAGAAGAAGAAACTATACTATGGAACAAATAGAAATGATATAAAGAATAATAGTAAAAAGATTTGGAGTACTTTAAATGAAATTCTAAGTTCCATCTTTCATTGAGGCAGATGGCTTGTTCATAACAAAACCCTTTGATATAACTTATTTTGTTGACAAGATTAGAAACTTGGGCATGACATGCAAACATCAAATGCTGAGTCTTCATATTCATGCATACTGGACCAAATAATTAAAGACAAGCACTGTAATTTGGAGTTCCACAAAGTGGGTGTGGAAGAGGTGATTTCTTTTTGCTATCTATAAGGACAAACCACCTGGTACTGACAACCTGAGGTTGGTAGTGGAATTGCTGAGGTTGGTAGCGGAATTGCTGAGGTTGGTAGTGGAATTGCTGAGGTTGGTAGTGGAATTGCTGAGGTTGGTAGCGGAATTGCTGAGGTTGGTAGTGGAATTGCTGAGGTTGGTAGTGGAATTGCTGAGGTTGGTAGTGGAATTGCTGAGGTTGGTAGTGGAATTGCTGAGGTTGGTAGCGGAATTGCTGAGGTTGGTAGCGGAATACATTGTGACTCTTGTTTGCAACATCTTCAATTAAAGCCTAGAAGACCTTGTGTGCCCTTAGACATGGAGGGAGGCAAAGGTCATTCCGCTGCCAAAGAATAGCAGAGCACCCTATAATGGTTCAAACAGCTGACCAACCAACCTGTTACAAGTGCTTAGCAAACTTTTAGAAAAAATGGTGTTTGATAAAATACAATGATATTTTTACAGAAAACAAATGAACAACATACTTTCAGCATGCTTAAAGGGAAGGGCTCTCAACATGCTCGGCCCTGACACAAATGACTGATGATTGGCTGAAAGAAATTGATAGTAAGAAGGTTGTGGGAGCTGTTCTGTTCGACTTCAGTGCAGCTTTTGATGTCATTGATCAAAACCAATGTTCCCTCAAAAACTTTTCGGAACTGAGCAAATTTCAGAGCAAACTTGAAATTCTGTGCAACTTCCAGTGTGCGTTTACTGTGAACACTGAGGCTGTACCCAAGTTACATCTTAACAGTGGCCAAGTAGGCTACTGTGGCTATTTGAACATAATCTAGGCCTACCAGAGTGGTCTACCACCAAAAGCAATGGAGAAAATCCCATACATAACATTTTAACACAGAAATAGTTTTTCTACCATTCAGCCTACAGTAGCAGCTAAAGTGTGGTGTTCAATGTAGGGCTTGACATGAACCTGTTGGTCCATCCTTCAGACACGGTGACTGAAAATGTTGTTTTGTTTGATGCACGCAACCACTTCACAAAATGAAATGCCATTGTTAGAGAGAATCAGACAAATTATGCTACCCTCTGCCTATTGGCTACTTAGCATATTCAAGCCTGCCCATTTAAGACGCAAAAAGCTCTTTACCTTACTCGCTTTTCAAAGATGTCTAGAAATGTATATGTTTTTTTTTTGCTCTTGTAGGCAACGGTCTATTTGCATATAGGCTTACTGCAGCTCTGCTTGTTTATGCAACACAGGTCTGTGTAGAGTAAGGGCTGAGTCGTGTGTGTCAATGCAATAGAATCCTACTTCGACGCATTCTGCCTACAACAAAATGTCTTGTGTAGTTAGTTTTGGGTATGTTTCATTGAAAGTGGCTAATATTGTGTTGATTCAATCACAATAGCCACAGTAAAGGAAAACGTTGATTGAGTTAACAGGGAAAATGTTATTGTATTTCAAAACTTGAGGTAGGCTATATGATCACACCGGTAATATATCCATTGTTGTGTTACTTATGAGGCACAGCTGAGTGAGCAAAAATGTTAATAATTAGCTTTTTATTTGTATTTTACTGGGCTGATGCAGCCTGCATCTGATGGTTAGTCTCAGTGGAGGGAGAGAGCAGACTGAGGGTCCACCTCTCAACATCCCTCCTCTCTCCCTCCTCTCCTCCACTGACACTAACCAAAATGTGACACCGTCTTCCATCTGATGGTGAAACTCGAGTCGCACCGCATTATTTCGGCCTCATGCACTCATTCATGCTGTTACTCCTATTAACAGAAAAAGTGAAATATTCCTCCATGTTAAAAAGGACCCAAGCCACTAATAATAACAACAAAGCAAGCCTATTGATATTCATTCATTACTGCTTCCGTGCTTGATGTTACGCTGAGTTGAAATAGGAAGAACGCACATTTTATGGTTATAAAAGTGTTGAATACAAAATGTTGACAGTGCTGAGTAAGAACTTAAAAACACGAACTCAATCATAAAATCAGCAGTTCTTTGCTGTATTAGTTGACAGTCTCTTTCTAGTTAAATACATTTACATTTTAGCATACAGGAGCAATTGGGTTTAACTATGTGTCTTGCTTAAGGGAACATCGACAGATTTTTCACCTATTTCTGAAAAGATGTAGATGTAATGGATTAGCTTCCTCTGCTTTATTATGGATTGAGAGTAACCAATCTAAGAGAACACAGAGAGTTTTCTCATGCAAATTCAGTTGAGTGTGGTGTCCTGCAGGCCCTAGTTTTGTCGCTCCTGGACTACTGCCCAGCTGTGTGGTCATGTGCGGCAAAGGGACAAAGCTAAATTAAAGTTGGTCCAGAACAAGGCAGCATGTATCGCACTTAGATGTACACGGAGTGCAAGTGTCAGTTACATGCATGTCAATCTCTCCTGGCTCAAAATTGAGGAGAGATTGACTGTATCACTATTGGTCTTTATGTGGTGTTGATGTATCGAAGGTACCAAACTGCCTATTCAAGCAGTGGACACACAGTTTGGACACTCATCGCTAGAACACAAGACATGCAACCAGAGGTCTCTTCACAGTCTCCAGGTCTAGAACAGACGCTGGGAAACACACAGTATTAAATAGAGCCATGACTACATGGAACTCTCTGCCACTCCAGGTAACTCAAACTAGCAATAAAAACAGATGAAAAAAACAGATTAAAGAACACTTTACTGCACAAAGGGGACTGTGAAAAGACAAAGCCATTTTATATATCTTGTATTGTCATTTGCACTTTATTATGTGTTAGACCTAGATATTGGGTGTATGTACTGATATGTAAACTATTTTTTGACGTTTTAAAATGTACACTACCGTTCAAAAGTTTTTGATTACAGGCTCAAAATGGCCAGAAACAAAGAACTTTCTTCTGAAACTCGTCAGCCTTTTCTTCTTCTTACAAATTAAGGCTATTCCATGTGAGAAATTTCCAAGAAACTGAAGATCTCCTACAATGCTGTGTACTGGCAGCTTCATTAAATAGTACCCGCAAAACACCAGTCTCAACGTCATCAGTGACGAGGTGACCCCTGAATGCTGGCTTTCTAGGCAGTTGCAAGCAAAAGAAAAAGCCATATCTCAGACTGAAATTTAAACCTTTTCACAAGTACCAACACACACGGGTGTGATCATTCTACAGTGTAGCGTACGATCAAACCGGTGTGATTAGAACGCTTATTTAGAATGCTTACTTAGAACGGCCAGTTTCAAATGACACAACAATCAGCATTTGAGCTTAACCTATTTTCAGAAACATTTTGCACAAACACTGTCCTTTGAAAGTTAACATTTGAACTGGGTGAATCGTTACATCCCTAATAAGAAGCTTTTTGACTGCCACTGTCTACAATGGGTCTTCCAGTTCAACTGGAAGCCCCGGACAAGCACACCTAATTCAACTTGCCAACGAATCATCAACACCTCAATGAGTTGAATCAGGTGAGATTGTCGGGGGCTACAACAAAAATGTGTGCTGTTGGGCGTACTT
Source organism: Oncorhynchus masou masou (assembly GCF_036934945.1). Classification (NCBI taxonomy): domain Eukaryota; kingdom Metazoa; phylum Chordata; class Actinopteri; order Salmoniformes; family Salmonidae; genus Oncorhynchus; species Oncorhynchus masou. The sequence continues at coordinate 70,622,868 of NC_088242.1, forward strand.
GAGGACTGGAGTTGGGAAACACTGAACTAGGGTGATAAAACCAGCATACAGTACTCCCTTCACTCACTCCTTTGTTTGTGGATTCCAGCTATACATGAAATGGCCAAATACCAGCATCTCTCCTCCTGGTTCTCCTCTGTGAAGGTCTCCCCTCCTAACTATCAGCAGAGATTCCTGACTGGATAATGTGACCAACACTTCCAAGTTTAGAAGAGGACAGAATCACCCAACTACAGTTTAATGAGCCCGTGACTTCTCAGCTAGGCCTAGGCTAAATGTTCAGTTAGCCTTCACATGATTGGATAATTGACAAAGAATATATGATCCCAAAAAAACAAGGCCTATGACTTATTTTTTTGCCACTCTGCGATTCTGTGATTAATTTTCTTAATGCAAAATCAACAATGCCTAGCATTGCAAATTTGAACAATCACTACACTATTTCTGCATAAAACAGTAAAATCATCTCAATGTTATTGCATAAAACTGAACCATCACCGTAGTACAAAAAGAGGGCTCCCAATTTCAACCAATCATTGCACATTTACTGCATAATATGGTTCAATCAAGCCATACATCAACAAACATCCCACCTCAGCACAATTTGGCTACAAATTTAGTAAAATCCTGGCATACTGCCATGCAAAATGTCAGAAATGTCAAAATCAAGTATTTTGCCTGCAAATATCACAACAAATCTCTGTGAAAAGCAGTAGAAAAGCATTTAAAAGCCTTCTATGATCAGTGGTCTGAAGTTGGGAGTCTGGGAGGGTCAGTAGCACCATTATTGGAGTAAAGGACACAACCTGGAATGCTGGGAGATATCGAATCACTGCAGAGGGGAAGGAGAGGGGGAGGCTGCCATTGTACAAGGCTGATTCCATTCATCACACACAGCAGCTCCACACTGGTGTCAAAGAGGAGCACACCAACACCATCACAGTGAGAAACACCTCATATAGACACGTTTAGATCAACATGGCAACGAATGACACGTCGCTCTGTTTCTAGCTCCTAGACAACTTTGCTGTAGTTTTACTTTGTTATTTCTTACATTATTTGCTCATAAGGTTTTTGAATTATTACCTACAGCCGGAAATAACATTTGGATCTTAGATCGCCAGTCATTCACCAGAATTCTGAGAAAAAAAAGTTCCCTGGCCTGGATCCTTTGTTTGAACTTCCCGAGCTCTATTCAACCTGGGGGCTGCACCAAAACGTTGACGCCGGAGAAGAGGTAGAAGGAGTGGGACCCTAGTCAAAGTCAGGCAGTGTGTATACCATCCACCGCTTCAGAGTATATTACTTTCTAAGTTCAGTCCCAGGATAATAAAGGAGACAAGCTCAGGGTGAGGATCTCCTTCCAGAGAGACACCAGGGACTGTAACATACTCTGTTTTACGGAATCATGGCTCTCTACGAATATATTATCCCCGTCCATTCATCCAGCGGGGTTCTCCATCCATTGAACGGACAGGAAGAAAGAACTCTCCAGGAAAAAAATAACTAGTTTTCTAATGACACAACAGTGGTAGGCCTGATTACCAACAATGATGAAACCCTGGTGGAGTGATGCCAGGAAAATAACCTCTCCCTCAATGTCAAAAAAACGAAGGAGATGATCATGGACAACAGAAAACAACAGAGATAGCACACCTCCATCAACATCAACAGGGCCACAGTGGAGAGTTTCAAAAGCTTCAAGTTCCTCGGTGTACACATCATGTCAGTCTGGTACGGTAATTGCAGCATCCGCAACCGCATGGCTCTCCAGAGGGTGGTGTGGTCAGCCTAACGCATCACCGGGGGCACACTGCCTGCCCTACAGGACATCTACAGTGTCACAGGAAGGCCAAGGACCTCATACATGCGAGCCATGGCCTGTTCACCCCACCACCATCTAGAAGGCGGAGACAGTACAGGTACATCAAAGCTGGGACCGAGAGACTGAAAAACAACTTCTATCTCCAGGCCATCAGACTGTTAAACAGTCATCACTAGCCAACCTCCACCCAGTACCCTGCCCTGAACCTTAGAGACTGCTGCCCTATGTACATAGTCATTGAACACTGGTCACTTTAGTAATGTTTACATACTGTTTTACCCACTTTTATATATATATATATATATATACTGTATTTCTGGTCACTTTAGTAATGTTTATATATAGATTATACTGTATTTCTGGTCACTTTAGTAATGTTTATATACTGTTTTACCCACTTTACCCATATATACACTATATATATATATATATATATACTGTATTCCAGTCATGGCTCATCATATATAGTTGAAGTCAGAAGTTTACATACACCTTAGAAAAATACAGTTAAACTCAGTGTTTCACAATTCCTGACATGTAATCCTAGTGAATATTCCCTGTCTTAAATCAGTTAGGATCACCACTTTATTTTAAGAATGTGAAATGTCATAATAGTCATGATAGTAGAGAGAATGATTTATTTCAGCTTTTATTTATTTCATCACATTCCCAGTGGGACAGAAGTTTACATACACTCAATTAGTAATACCTTGACTTTGTTGTCCTTAAGCCATTTTGTCACAAATTTGGAAGTATGCTTGGGGACATTGTCCATTTGGAAGACCCATTTGCAACCAAGCTTTAACTTCCTGACTGATGTCTTGAGATGTTGCTTCAATATATCCATGTAATTTTCCTCCTCACAATGCCATCTATTTTGTGAAGTGCACCAGTCCCTCCTGCAGCAAAGCACCCCAACAACATGATGCTGCCACTCCCGTGCTTCATGGTTGGGTGTTCTTCGGCTTGCAAGCCTGCCTGTTTTTCCTCCAAACATAACGATGGTCATTATGGCCAAACAGTTCTATTTTTGTTTCATCAGACCAGAGAACATTTCTCCAAAAAGTATGATCTTTGTCCCCATGTGGAGTTGCAAACCATCGTCTGGCTTTTTTATGATGGTTTTGGAGCAGTGGCTTCTTCCTTGCTGAGCGGCCTTTCAGGTTATGTCGATATAGGACTCGTTTTACTGTGGATATAGATACTTCGTACCTGTTTCCTCCAGCATCTCCACAAGGTCCTTTGCTGTTGTTCTGGGATTGATTTGCACTTTTCACACCACAGTACATTCATCTCTAGGAGAAATAACGCATCTGCTTCCAGAGTGGTAGGATGGCTGGGTGGTCCCATGGTGTTTATACTTGCATACTATTGTTTGTACAGATGAACGTGGTGCCTTCAGATATTTAGAAATTGCTCCCAATGATGAACCAGACTTGTGGAAGTCTACTTTTTTTTCTGGTGTCTTGGCTGATTTCTTTTGATTTTCCCATGATGTCAAGCAAAGAGGCATTGAGTGTGAAGGTAGGCCTTGAAATACATCCACAGGTACACCTCCAAATGACTCAAATTATGTCAATTAGTCTATCAGAAGCTCCTAAAGCCATGACACCATTTTCTGGAATTTTCCAAGCTGTTTAAAGGCACAGTTAACAACTTAGTGTATGTAAACTTCTGACCCACTGGAATTGTGATACAGTGAATTATAAGTAAATAATCTGTCTGTAAACAATTGTTGGAAAAATTACTTGTGTCATGCACAAAGTATATGTCCTAACCGACTTGCCAAAACTATAGTTTGTTAACAAGAAATTTGTGGAGTGGTTGAAAAACAAGATTTAATGAATCCAATCCAAGTGTATGTAAACTTTTGATTTCAACTGTAACTACTGCTGTCCACACCTTTTCTATTCATATCCTGACCATTCTGTCTTTACACACCATTATACACTAAATGCACAAAACATTAGGAACACCTTCCTAATACTGAGTTGCACCCCCTTTTGCCTTCAGAACAGCCTCAATTTACCGGGCATGGAATTTAGAAGGGGTCGAAATCTTTCCACAGGGATGATGGACCAGGTTGACTCCAATGCTTCTCACAGTTGTGTTAAGTTGGCTGATGTCCTTAGAGTGGTGGACCATTCTTGATACACACAGGAAACTGTTGATCATGAAAAACCCAACAGCTTTGCAGTTCTTGACACACTCAATCCGATGTGACTAGCACCTACTGCCATACCCTGTTCAAATGCACTTAAATATTTTGTCTTGTTTATTCACCTTCTGAATGGCACACATACACATACACAATCCAAATCTCAATTGTCTCAAGGCTTAAAAATCATTCTTTAACCTGTCTCCTCCCTTTCATCTACACTGATTGAAGTGGATTTAACAAGTGACCTCAATAACGGTTCATGGCTTTCACCTGGATTCACCTGGTCAGTCTGTGTCATGGAAAGAGCAGGTGTTCATCATGTTAGGTACACTCTGTGTATGTATATATTTATATACATTATGTGTTTATATATTTACATTCCAGTCTCTGACATTGCTAGTTCTGATATTTCAGATTTTTTTTAATTGCTCGGTATTACTGAACTGTTGGAGCTAGAAACACGAGCATTTCGCTGCACTTGCAATAACATTTGCAAATCTGTGTATGCGACCATGATTTCATTTGTTTGGAGTACACAGGTCACACACTTAGCTCCCCTCCAGGTCGGGCATTAAATCAAATCACATTTTATTTGTCACATACACATGGTTAGCAGATGTTAATGCGAGTGTCGTGAAATGCTTGTGCTTCTAGTTCCGACAATGCAGTAATAACCAACGAGTAATCTAACCTAACAATTTCACAACAACTACCTTATACACACACAAGGGTAAAGGGATGAAGAATATGTACATGAAGATATATGAATGAGTGATGGTACAGAACGACATAGGCAAGATGCAGTAGATGGTATCGAGTACAGTATATATATATATCTATATATATATATATATATATATATATATATATATATATATATATATATATATATATATATATATATATATATATATATATATATATATATATATATATATATATGAGATGAGTAATGTAGGGTATGCAAACATATAAAAGTGGCATTGTTTAAAGTGGCTAGTGATACATGTATTACATAAGGATGGCAAGATGGAGTAGATGGTATAGAATACAGTTTATACATATGAGATGAGTAATGTAGGGTATGTAAACATTATATTAAGTGGCATTGTTTAAAGTGGCAAGTGATACATTTTTACATCCATTTTTACATTATTAAAGTGGCTGGAGTTGAGTCAGTATGTTGGCAGCCAGTTAATGTTAGTGGTGGCTGTTTAACAGTCTGATGGCCTTGAGATTCAGTCTCTCGGTCCCTGCTTTGATGCACCTGTACTGACCTCGCCTTCTGGATGATAGCGGGGTGAACAGGCAGTGGATCGGGTGGTTGTTGACCTTGATGATCTTTATGGCCTTCCTGTGACATCAGGTGGTGTAGGTGTCCTGGAGGGCAGGTAGTTTACCCCCGGTGATGCGTTGTGCAGACCTCACTACCCTCTGGAGAGCCTTACGGTTGTGGGCAGAGCAGTTGCCGTACCAGGCGGTGATACAGCCCGACAGGACGCTCTCGATTGTGCATCTGTAAAAGTTTGTGAGTGCTTTTGGTGACAAGCCAAATTTCTTCAGCCTCCTGAGGTTGAAGAGGCGCTGCTCCACCTTCTTCACCACGCTGTCTGTGTGGGTGGACCAATTCAGTTTGTCCGTGATGTGTAAGCCGAGGAACTTAAAACTTACTACCCTCTCCACTACTATCCCGTCAATGAGGATAGGGGGGGTGCTCTCTCTGCTGTTTCCTGAAGTCTACGATCATCTCCTTTGTTTTTTTGACATTGAGTGTGAGGTTATTTTCCTGACACCACACTCCGAGGGCACTCACCTCCTCCCTGTAGGCCGTCTCATCGTTGTTGGTAATCAAGCCTACCTTATGATTGAGTTGGAGGCTTGCATGGTCACGCAGTCGTGGGTGAACAGGGACTGCAGGAGAGGGCTCAGAACGCACCCTTGTGGGGCCCCAATGTTGAGGATCAGTGGGGTGGAGATGCTGTTACCTAACCTCACCACCTGGGGACGGCCCGTCAGGAAGTCCAGTACCCAGTTGCACAGGGTGGGGTTGAGACCCAGGGTCTCGAGCTTGATGACGAGTTTGGAGGGTACTATGGTGTTAAATTCTGAGCTGTAGTCGATGAACAGCATTCTCACATAGATATTCCTCTTGTCCAGGTGGGTTAGGGCAGTGTGCAGTGTGGTTGCAATTGCAACGTCTGTGGACCTTTTGGGGTGGTAAGCAAATTGGAGTGAGTCTAGGGTGTCAGGTAGGGTGGAGGTGATATGGTCCTTGACTAGTCTCTCAAAGCACTTCATGATGACGGAAGTGAATGCTACGGGGCGGTAGTCGTTTAGCTCAGTTACCTTAGCTTTCTTGGGAACAGGAACAATGGTGGCCCTCTTGAAGCATGTGGGAACAGCAGACTGGGATAAGGATTGATTGAATATGTCCATTAACACACCAGCCAGCTGGTCTGCGCATGCTCTGAGGATGCGGCTGGGGATGCCGTCTGGGCCTGCAGCCTTGCGAGGGTTAACACGTTTAAATGTTTTACTCACGTTGGCTGCAGTGAAGGTGAGTCAGCAGGTTTTGGTAGCGGGCCGTGTCAGTGGCACTGTATTGTCCTCAAAGCTGGGAGCAAGACATCCTGGTCCGCGACGGGGCTGGTTTTCTTTTTGTAATCCGTGATTGACTGTAGACCCTGCCACATACCTCTTGGGTCTGAGCCATTGAATTGTAACTCTACTTTGTCTCTATACTGATGCTTAGCTTGTTTGATTGCCTTGCAGAGGGAATAGCTACACTGTTTGTATTCGGTCATGTTTCCGGTCACCTTGCCCTGATTAAAAGCAGTGGTTCGCGCTTTCAGTTTTGCGCGAATGCTGCCCTCAATCCACAGTTTCTGGTTTGGGAATGTTTTAATAGTTGCTGTGGGTATGACATCCCCGATGCACTTGCTAATAAACTCGCTCACCGAATCAGCGTATTCGTCAATGTTGTTGTTTGACTCAATGCGGAACATATGGGGAGGCAGGGTAGCCTAGTGGTTAGAGCGTTGGATTAGTAACCAAAAGGTTGCAAGTTCAAACCCCCAAGCTGACAAGGTACAAATCTGTCGTTCTGCCCCTGAACAGGCAGTTAACCCACTGTTCCTAGGCCGTCATTGAAAATAAGAATTTGTTCTTAACTGACTTGCCTAGTAAAATAAAGGTAAAATTAAAAAAATAAAAATAAGTATCCCAATCCACGTGATTGAAGCAATCTTGAAGTGTGGAATCAGATTGGTCAGACCAGCGTTGAACAGACCTGAGTGCGGGAGCTTCCTGTTTTAGTCTCTGTCTATAGGCAGGGAGCAACAAAATGGAGTCGTGGTCAGCTTTTCCGAAAGGAGGGCGGGGGAGAGCCTTATATGCGTCGCGGAAGTTAGAATAACAATGATCTAGGGTTTTACCAGCCCTGGTAGCACAATCGATATGCTGATAGAATTTAGGGAGTCTTGTTTTCAGATTAGCCTTGATAATTAAAATCCCCAGCTACAATGAATGCCTGACCAGAAGACCGCTTCGTCTGGCCCTTTTACGGAGTCGTTGTTTTGATTCGCCGGCTGGGATCCATTCCATTGTCCTGGGTGGTGGACAAAACAGAGGATCCGGTTTGGGAAAGTCTTATTCCTGGTCGTAATGATGGCGAGTTGATGTTGCTCTTAAATCCAGTAGTTCCTCCCGACTGTATGTAATAAAACCTAAGATTACCTGGGGTACCAATGTAAGAAATAACGCATAAAAACAAAATACTGCATAGTTTCCTAGGAACGTGATTCGAAGCGGCCATCTATGTCGGCGTCGGAAGTAAGAGTAAAAGACTCACAGACACTCACATTCCCTAGCTCAACACTGTTTAAAATAGAACGGTATAATGTGTGTAACATGGACAGGCAAGAACAACAGGTGTGAACCCAAGGGTGACGGACAGCACGCCCTGAAGACAATTTTGCAATTCTCACATGGACACGTGAGAAACACTGAACATATTCCAAATGTCTTCCCAAAACTGTTGCACAAGCCAGCTTGTGTACAGTTAAAATAAGTCACTGGTCTGGTGATGTGAAAGCCTGAGGCACCTTGTAGTACATGTGCTGTGTTTCTGTTCATGTCTCATATGGGTTAAAGGCAGATCTGAGGCTCTCTGAGACAGCCGAGCAAACACAGGGTTCTGGCTAGGATCCATGTCCACAGCCATTTCCCACATCATGCCACTGTGACTGCTCTGGACTGGGAAAACACAGGAGACTGCTAGCTGTGTTCCCAAAATGACTGTTTGCAGAGTTCCCATGAGTAAGTAGACAGTAATAGGACTCCCCGAAGGCCCATGTTTAACCTTCAGGTTACAAGTGGCTGCCACCCCATGACCCATCCCCCTCTAGTCTCTCCCTGCTATCAACACCTCTCTCACTCACACTATATATCCACCACAGCCAAAACTAACTGCTCTCTCACATTAAGACCCTTGCATTTATCATAGCACCTCAGTCCCAGCTGGCTTTCACAAGCATTAAGTGGCAATCAGTCATCATAATGGTGGATGGGTCCTCCGAAGGACAGTGTTTCAGCTCACTCACATTACTTAATTTGCTTCCTCATTGAACTAAGCACATGGCTGTTGAGAGGGGGATGGTTGGGTGAGGGTTGAAGTTTATTTACATTCCTTATTTTTACGACTAGAACGAATTGCATGACCTAATTTGTGATCCACTTCACACACACACAAGCAAGTGTGTACACATGTGCACACACGCACGCACACACGTAAACAAACACTCACCCAGGTACTAAGCCCAAAAAATAAAGAAGAGAAATCAGTGTAATGCTGAGAAAAGGCCCCTGGGATTATATGATGAATGTGATTAGAAGCATGTGCTAGAGCGGGGCCAGGGTGGGTTGTGCTGTGCAAAGATACAACAGTGTGATGAATTTCTTATTTTATTTTTCTCAGAGCCGGATCACTAATCTGTAACAGGTTGTGCATTGCACTCATATTGTGAAGCTTCAGTGCACAGAAGCACTATTTTTCTTTCTTTGCTTTGTGCCCCTCAGCTGCTGGAACAGCATATCAAGAACGTCCTTCCACTGTAGCTAAAAATAGCCATGAAATGTTGTTTACTTTAGGCATTATATTATCACTTTTAACGTTAGTCAAATATCCAAATATTTGAATATTTGTGTGAGTATACATTTCTGTGAAAGAAAAATGCATATAGGCCTATTTTATTAACACTGAAAAGGCTTTTTCTAAATTAAATGAAAATACCCATATGACATTGTTACATAAAGGATATACCATGACATTTCAAATGATTAATTAAATAAAACAAAACTTTTCAATGTAGTTTAGCAAAATGAGAAGGAGTAGGGTACAACGAGCAACCAACAGGTAGAATGTTGTTTTATCTGAATGGGGTTTGGGCATGGCCAGGGGAAGAAGTATTTTTCTCCACTCATACAAGAGTAATAAAGATCTAGTGCATTCATTTAGTAAAAATAAATAATGGGTTGGGGAGAAAGCGCAGCATGTAGCCTCAGTTAGCCTAGCTAGCTATAGTCAGCTAGCTTAGCTAGCTTCTCTAAGCTGCTCCAGTCAAGACAGGCACCATTATATGGGACAATAAATAACATTGTGTCTGCTACAAGTTAGCTAGTCTTGGCTGCAGCCGAGTTGCCTTGGCTAGTGGCTACAGTGTCTGTCTCTCCCTCCATCTGCTCACTCCTATCTCACACTTACTGGTCCATCCACAGCTGCAGCAATAGAGCGCCAGCCTCTCCCCCAATTAAGATATATTTGAATATATGCATACTCGACCACAACATCTGACCAAAATTCATGATATTATTCGAATAGTGAAATTAGTCAAAGCACAATATAGATATTTACACTGTACTATTGGCATTGAGAATACCACTATAGAAACATCCATTTACAGTTCATATCCAAGGGACCTCATCCATTAACAGAACATAGAATATCACAAAATGAAATGTACATCTCCCAATGGGATACTAGAAGTGGGTAGCTGGAGTGTGTATTTGAGGTATTGATGTAACAGGCAACGTTCTCTACCACAGAGCCAAACTCTTTGTGACAGCGTCATACAGGCAGCTCATTGTCAAGGATTCTGTACCCAGAATTCTGTTGCCAGCTGTTGTTTTTATGGATCAGACCAAAAGAAAACACAGGGACAAGGTCATCAGTAGAGGCAGGCTTTTCCTCTCCTCACAAATGTGCCACAGATGGGGAAATCAACACGTTTCCTAATGAACTAGGTAACATAATTCACCTTGTTTAAAGAAGATATCCAATGTTCTGTCCTCTCATTCGGAGAGGAAACCCCTCTGACTGTTTGTTGCAAAAAGCTGAATATCTCTGCTGTAGTTCTACATTTGCTGTTTGTGTTGTCTCCTGTAGCATATCCATGGTTGGGATGGCTATCCTATTGCACTTCAGTGATACAGTATCTAGGCTATGTAGTCCCGAATAGGTTGATGTTGACGCCATATTTTGACAAACAAGTAGGCACTGACCAATGTGCACTAGTAACATAAAGTATGTCCCAGAATTAACTACCTGTACACACAACTATTGTATAGGTTAAGTCACCGTTTCCCAAACTATGGGTCACAAACCCAATGTGGGGTAGCCTGATTTGAAGATGGGGTCATGAGGGAAACTCTGAAAGAAATTAAATGCAATCACACTTGGGTTACGTCAGTAACCTCTGGCAGCCGCTAGATGTGGTAAACATCTCAAATAAACAGAGTGGTTTGTTTTTTTCCCTACAAATGTGGCTCTAACATTTGGACCATTTAAGCTAAAAAATACTATGACCCCATCACTGAAAGACTCTCAGGTACACGTACATGTCTTCTGGTTCCCTCTACCAGCTCACAAGCTGTGCAGGTCTCATTAGAACAGAGTGGACAAGACCAGGCACTAAATCAGACTGGGGGGAAAAAGAACATCATCAATGATGAAGTTCTTTTCTACACAGAAGAGCATACAACATGATGATCGCCTGATGATCTTTTGAACTTCCCAATCCTTTTCTGATGCATTTCAGTCATTTCAAACCATACTTCCTTCAGATTGAAATACTGTCAAAAGTAATGTCAGACTGATTTGTAATAGACTGTAATAGCCCAAATTCAAAAAGTAAACACTGGCTGCTGATTGCATCACTTTTTTCACATGGTGGGGTGGTGATTTTTTAAATATATCAAAATGGGGTGCGGCCAAAAAAAGTTTGGGAACCCCTGGGTTAAATTATGTACACTAAGTACTTGGAAACTCTGACTCTCCAAAGAAAGGCACAAAGTGTAACAAAGGTTGGCTTGTTTACTTCTTCATAGACTGGATTCAGTTTCCATTTATGTAATAATGAACACACCTCTAACACATTGGCAGGCACCTCTAACACATTGGCACCCTCAGAGTGAGGGTGAGAGGTTTGAATTTCACACTGTAACACCTGCAGGCTGTGGCCTGAAATGCCCAGCCAGACCCATAACCCCTGACTGGCATCACAACTCAAACCACAACAACAGTCCTGCTGCACAGCACAGCCTGAAACCACTACGGGATAAAAGGCATAATCACGCTAGCACACTCTCAAATGTTGCTTTTTTGTTTGTTCTTTCCCCTCATTTACAAAGCCAACTTTACCACAGGCCACAGAGTTCAAGGAAAGTTCCTGTGCTGAGAGAGGATGAGTGCACTGGCTGCCACATTCACTGACTCCTATCTGTAGAAAGGCCCCATTCCCTGTCACACACTCTCTTTGCCACAGTGGTTGTCTAGTTTAAAGAGCTGGAGAGACTGAGCCATCATCTCCACTAGAACAAAAACACTGCTTTACTATGATCACTCACGCACAGGCCAACAACCCTTTACAACCCTTTAAATGTGAACACACCCAGGTAAATAGCTGTGTAAATACAGAGAGAAAAATACAGAGTCAACTGCCAACATCTCTCTTTTTGCAGGAGGATTTAAACACACCCAAACATATAGCCTGCCACGATGTAGAAAAAGGCAGCCCTTTAAAAACCCTCTACCCTGCTATCACCTTGTGATAAAAACTTACTGGGGAGAGGCTGTCTCATGTCAGCATACACCCTCTCTGGCAATGTGCACAGAGAGAGGGAGAGCAGCAACAACTAACTCCATGCAGACAGAGAGAGCCATAAAGTAGCCCTAAGCCCATAATGCAGAGAGACGGAGCAGAATGACAGCACAGAGAGAATGACGTCATTTCGAAAGGTAACCAAAACCACAGGAGACACATCAATGATTAACTGAGGCTAGGCTCAGCGCCGCTAATAAATACAAAGCTGCCTCTATAGTAGTGGCTTGCAGTTACACAACTCTTGTACTTACACTCTTTCTAGCACTTCTCTGTACCAAAATGATCTTCAGATTTAAACAAAGGTTCCTTTAAGGTGAATCAGAGATAGATGTCCTTCAGGGATTGAGTAATAGATTAGCCAGTATGTTATCCAGCGTAGAGCAGTTCGAGTACCAGTAGTTAAGGGCTCCTACTCTGTGTCTGTCTGCCTTCTCTCTCTCTCTCTCTCTAACAGTCTGACACACTGTTGTAGTACAGCCTGCCTCAACTCTGGCCACTCTCCACTATAGCCCCTCCCCTCACACACTGCTGCCAGAGAGAGAGCGAGAGAGGAGGGAGGGGACTCTTATATTCTGATTCCACAGAGGTGGGGGAAGAAAGTGAGATGGACAGGATACATCCACAGAATGGTTTTCTCTCTATCTGATGCATGAACCAGGTTTAACTAGAATTACCACTCCAAACAATGGAACCATTTAGTAGGGGTTTGAAGAAGGAAAAACCTACGCCTGTTTAATTCAATCAAAAAGTCACTTTGTATTTGACTTGCTACATACATGTACATATCTACTGTATGTCACTGTAATTGGACTAGGCTACATAGTGATATGTCCCCTGAAAGTTCAATATTTCACACACAATATTAGGCATATTATTATAAAAGGTCAGTGAATGATATTGGATGGGTTCAGGTTACATCCATTAAAAAAAATATGTTCATCATATCTAGAAAATTCAGTGGGAAAACTAACTTCTCTGTCCAATTTCTTTGATGAGGATCACTATCAGAGTATTAATTGGAAGAAGTGAACTGGTTAAAAGGAACCACAAGTGTATTTTATATTCATCAGAGGAAGCAGAGGCAGAGTATGAGGCTATCCCTGACATGATGGTGTCATGAAGTGCTCCTAAAATAATACCCAACCCACTACCAAGGACGAGCTTTCAGGGCTAGACATACACAGCTAACAAGACTTGGTGGGAATTGCATTCAGAACTAAGAGACCATTTCATATGCTGAAAAGGGGGCACTGTCCTCTGGTGAAACTGCATACTCCCATGCTAAATAGACATAGTTTGGAGTTGGCTCTCATTTCAATAGCATTAGTAAATGCTGTTAATCTTGCATGAGTGCCTTGGAGAATGCTGAAATGGAATTGAAAATGGACAAATCATATCACTCAGCCATCACATGCTTTTTTTCCTTTATCAAGCAAAACACTGATGCGTGTTTGGTAGAAAACAGGTGCATTACATGCAAACACTTTAAGGAATGGATTCAGTCCAATTTCACACACAAAAAGTTACAGTCTCTGATGTGTAAAAATAACTTTTGAAAGCCATCCATAAGAACACAGAGAGGAGTAAGGGAGCAGGCTGTTGAGAGGGGGGCGCCTGTGTCTAAACTAGTGGGTGCTAATTAAGCCTGTTAACAAACACAAATGATTCTTTATGCCAGAGTGCTAAGGAGGCAGACGGAATGCCAGGTTTAGCCTAGAGGTGTCAGGAATGGAAATGCCAGCTCTGGGCATCTCTGCGAGAAGGTATGAGGCTGAGATGCCATTGGTCCCATGAGGACTACTATGGCAAGGCGAGCCTACTTTACACACATCTTATTTACAGTCACTGGACACGGTCAGTCAGTCCTGTAGGAGACCGTCTGTTCTGCAGCACATACTGAAGCCAGACAGACAGTGTACCTCTATAGAATGTGTGTAGGACAGTCAGTTAAGTTACAACAACTGGTCAACTAGTCAAACAAAAAGGAGACAGAGGTGATCATTAAGGCTCTTTCTGTTGTCTGGGATCCTATTCATACATATGAACAGGTCTCTCTGGACTTCAGACTCCAGTCTACATACGCTACTGTATGGAGGGAATGCAGATAGGCTAAGCAAAAGACTCCTTTCACATAACGGTACCTATGAAATAGAAGGCATTAAACATATTCATAAAATATTTATTTAATCCTTCTGTGCATCACACACCCAGAGGAAGTGTTGACAAGTCACTTTATACAAATTACTTACAAATAGTGAACAAATTACAGCACAGTGATAAGAGTCTGTATTACACATATTAACCTAATGGGAAAACACCAGATAAGGTCCCTATTGAACTAGTGGGACTGACAGGACCAATGAGAAAAGAGAGATAGGCTAGCTCCTCATTGTTATCACCTCTGTGTTCAGGGATTATTTTATTATATTCAAGACCTCATCATCTTCAGGATACGGTTAGGGTTTCACCTCCAACCACACAATGTCAACATTTACACTTTTTGCTCCTCCAATGTGACAAAAACCTCAGATATTTTTATCCGTAGAAACACTGGTGATTGATGTTGAGTGACCTTGTTACAGACAGCGGTGTAGAAACCTCTTTCTCTCCCTCTCACCTTACTTTGAGAGGACACACACATCACCATCATTATCATCATCATGGTGTTGAATTTAGAAGGTCTTAGTTAAGTGTGCACTGCATATGAGTAATTGATAATAATTCTGAAACTTTCAACAATTAACAGCAGGGAATATTGTGGAAGGTCACTTTATTCATGTGAATGTGCATCCAGAGGATAACCACTCTGACTCAGTGATTCTGACCTCTATAGACAAAGACAGGTACTGCAACATCAATCACATGACACCACTTGACCTTTCCAGTATCGATTCAGGAAAGAAAAGCATACAGCGATGCATAACGGTATTGAATGATAGATATGTCAGAAATACGGTAGTCGTGATACAGAGACTATGAACCCAAGGTCAACTGTCTACTCCCACGCTCTCTCGCTCTGTTCTCAGGTTATCTATTGTAAAAACGATACGGCAAACCTTTTACATCACGTCTCAGCTTGTCACAGCCACAGGCACTTTAAACAGAGTGACGGTTTGCCTCTATTCACAGAAAGTGTTGAATACTTTAGACCAAATTAGTGTATGTTAAAAACAGAATTTAGAATACGATTTTAACGAAAGTCTACAAGTAATTAAGTAATTGCTCTCACAGTTCATTTATATTATTGTGACCAGAGATATTTTTTTTCTCTGGAAAAGTACAGGCAGGTGTGGCACTGTGTCACAATGCTGGGGGTGAAAGAATCATCTTATCCGGAGAGACTGTAGCCAGTAGCAAGTTGCATTTGAGTGGCATAAACAGTCATGTACTTCTCAGATGCCTGATGTAACAGGGAATGTAAGGCCAGTTCACTAGGTTTCCCCTCTAGATGATGAAATCTGTAATTGCTATTTTTAAAATTCACTCAGAATAGTCATTGAGCTGTACAGTATGAACAATAATAACATCAGTATGGTGGCATTGCATAGCCTGTCACAAGCTATTGAAGCCAAATCCTCCATCTTCCCAACAGCATTAACATATAATCTAGCATTATAAAACAGTAATTCCCTGACCAGAAGCCTTATTACACCACCAATAATGCCTCTGTATCTCCTAGGGAGGGGTAGGGTGTGGGCCGCGATGCGTGTCCTCTGGCAGATTGGCAATCCCACTGCTCCATCCCAGGATGTGTTGTAAAAGAAGGTTTGTGATAATCTGTGTGACTCACTACACGACATGTCCTTGCATTAGAATACTGAGTCCATGCACGCTCCTCTGTCTCATACACTATGTCACTATCATTACTCATCAGTCTAACCTCCCTCTCTTTCTCCAGACCTGTCTGTCATGTGCTCACCATATCAGCTGTGTGCAACATCCTTTTCTCTCCTAAACCTGCTTTATCCCTCCTTGTTCTCTCTCTCTCTCCCTCTCTTTCTCATCCTCTATAGAGCATCTGAATTTGTGACATAATCACAACTCTGCAATATTGAATAATCATGATTAACAAACAGTTTATTAAGTTGATAGTCAAACTCCTTCAGCATCTCTCTTTGTCAGTATTGAGAATCTATGTTCTGGCTTGACTAGAACAAGCACCTGTTCAATATTCAGATGGGGCTTTGGGGAGAGAAAAACTCCTGTGCTCCTCAGGTGGCCCTCCATGTCCATATCAAAGGCAACAGCAGCTCACTTTCATGTCTCCTCTATTTCAATCCCTCTGATGACATGCAACAACATCGCCTGTCCTCCTCACTTCAATAGAGAGAGAAATTCATTAATTGAGCAAATCACTCCGCTCTTTCATGGCCAGTGATCTGATTCTGTACCACAGTAGTTATTATTAGTAGGTCCAAGAGTTTTACCTGACCATGTGACTTGACCAAGGAAAACTCCTGGCTCTAGTTATGTACTAAAAAAGATTGTTTTGGAATGTTATTTTGAATAATGCTTGTTTTAAAAATGGAATCCACATTAGAGGAAACAGCGTCACTGTCCGACCCCAGCACCTTTCCCACTGGGCACAGATGAAAATTCAATTTATTCCGCATTGGTTCAATGTACAGCACTTTCGTTGAAAGGACTTGGACACAATTTTGATTCAACCAGTGTGTGCCCAGTGGGTTGCTATTGTTTTTTTTTTGTGTGGACAAAACGGAGTTAAGGTGTGTCTAGCAGCGTGGTGAAAAAAATGCAGTACATTGCACATGCAATTATGTCAGAGGGAATAAAACTGTTTGTTGTTTGCAATAACTTCTTTGTTATTGTAATATCCCAGACGGACGTTCCAGTTTCACCATTAAGGATTCCAGCTTGAAAGGAGTGCTGAATATACACCACATCACAAAAAGTATGTGGACACCACTTCAAATCAGTGCATTCTGCTATTTCAGCCACACCTGTTGCTGACAGGTGTATAAAATCGAGCACACAGCCATGCAATCTCCATAGACAAAGAATGGCAGTAGAATGGCCTTACTGAATAGCTCAGTGACTTTCAACGTGGCACCGTCATAGGATGCCAACTTTCCAACAAGTCAGTTCGACAGATTTCTGCCCTGCTAGAGCTGCCCCGGTCAACTGTAAATGCTGTTACTGTGAAGTGGAAAAGTCTAGGAGCAACAACGGCTCAGGCGCGAAATGGTAGGCCACACAAGCTCACAGAACAGGACCAGCGTTCTCTGGAGTGATGAATCAGGCTTCAACATCTGGCCGATGGATGAATCTGGGTTTTGCGGATGCCAGAAGAACGCTACCTGCACAAATGCATAGTGTCAACTGTAAAGTTTCACGCCTTGATCTGTTTCACTGGTTCCTGTGATTGTCTCCACCCCCTCCAGGTGTCGCTTATTTTCCCCAGTGTATTTATCCCTGTGTTTCCTGTCTCTCTGTGCCAGTTTGTCTTGTTTAGTCAAGTCAACCAGTGTGGTTTTTCCCCATGCTCCTTTTTGCTATTCTCTTTTTCTAGTCCTCCCGGTTTTGACCGTTGCCTGTTTCCGGACTCTGTACCCGCCTGCCTGACCATTCTGCCTGCCTTGACCACGAGCCTGTCTGCCACTCTGTACCTCCTGGACTCCGATCTGGTTTTGACATTTTGCCTGTCCATGACCATTCTCTTGCCTACCCCTTTGGATTAATAAACATTTTAAGACTCCAACCATCTGCCTCCTGTAACGGCTTTCTTCTACCTCCTTCTCTGATGAAGAGGTGGAATAAGGATCGGAACAAAATGCAACGTGGTTCGTTCGATACATCTTTAATATTGACGAAACACGAACAATACAAAACAACAAACGTCGAAAACCGAAACAGCCCTGACTGGTGCAACAAACACAGAGACAGGAACAATCACCCACAAACACACAGTGAAACCCAGGCTACCTAAATATGGTTCCCAATCAGAGACAACGATAATCACCTGACTCTGATTGAGAACCGCCTCAGGCAGCCACAGACCAATCTATACACCCCACACAACCCCAAGACGAAACACACTACAAATAAACCCATGTCACACCCTGGCCTGACCCAATAAATGAAAATAACATAATAAATATAGACCAGGGCGTGACACCTCCTGTACTTGCATCTGGCTCTCACCTTGTGTCATGATATAAAGTTTGGTGGAGGAGGAATAATGGGGAGGTTTTTCATGGTTCGGACTAGGCCCCTTAGTTCCAGTGAAAGATTTTCACATTTTAAACACTTAAACAATCTGTGTAAATCTTTCCATGTTGGTTGGTTGTGTGGGGCTGCTGAGGTTGGTGGGGGCTTGCAAGGGACTGCTGGGGTTCAGGGGAAGTCAAGGCTTTTGAGAAGGTCTGCTGAACCCAGGAAGCCAGCTGGAAGTCTCTAATACAAGCCTGTACTCTGGGGGCCTGAAATAAAACACTAATTAACTCTGAGTAGTGAAAATAAATGACTATGTGCCTTTATTCAGCACAACATCCTTCTGATGTCTAGTCTGGAGCAAAACGACAGCAAAACACAGTCCTAAACGTGTTAATGAAATTAAGAAATTTCCGTAAAGGATGAAGTACAACATATTGATTCTTCTGCTGGTGTTCAGCTTGTAAAATAGTAATTAGATTGTGCTTTAGAATAATGGGCCTGAGAAGCCAACACACTGAGCAGGCATAATTGGGTAATATTTGGTTGAGACATTGATCAATAAGATTACAACCTATATTCAGCCACTCAAAAAGTTAGTTGAATGTCCGATGTGTAATCACTATGCTTTCAACCATCTAAAAGTACAACCAAATCCCAATGGAAAAACTATGTCTGATTTTTGGTTTAGTTGTCACCCAATGTCTATCATTGCGCTATCAACCATTTAAAAAGGTACAGCAAAGTTCAAATAGGAATACAATGGCAGATATTTTGCTTATTTAAACAACATATTAATGTGTTATTCCTGTGCTTCATCAAATAGCAGAACCAAATGACCTGGATAGCGATTGAGATTACATTGAAAGTACAGGGTGCAGTGCTTAATTTGTAAATCTGGAGGTGCTGAAACAAAATGTGAGTGCGAGAGGGGGGTGCCCTGGGGAGCTCTGAGGTACCTGAACATATGATAAAAAAAATCACCTTTATAATAAGGCATTGCATGCATATCATCACATTTGCGTTGTGGCATATAGCAATAGAGCAGAGGCACTTCCACATGGGGGGAAATTTTGTAGCCTAAGGTCTCGGAAAAATGTGGCCTTTTATAAACGCATTTCATACAATTCTACATAATTTTACTTGACTGGAGAATTTGGCAGAAACTTTTTTAATACCGCACAAATTATCGAAATGATAGGATACTTTGGCACTGACAAACTGAGAATCTGACTGAGATCAATAAAAACGACATTGAATCCATCAATAGCATAGGCCTAGGTGTGTGGAAACACATATAGCAGGCTACAATATGAGGAGAAAATTATAGTCCTAAACATCCTTTCCCAATGATGCACAGATGCGTTCTTGCCAAAAGACTATATCTCGCTCTTGTTTAACTTGATAAAACAATATTTGGAAGTTGATCAAATATGTTGTTAGCCTACATCAGGTAGAGTCTTCTCTTTTCAGCAGGAGCCATTTGGTTTCCAAACTGTTTTCCCTGTTTTCCTGCGGGTTCCCGACAGTAGGCTATTCCTTGTTATTGGGCTACACACAATCCACAGCTAAGTCATTTAAGAAAAATAAGATACTGATCTTATGTGGCTACATTATGGTCATTTCCATGGTGTAGTAGGATATTCTGAATTAGTTCATTTCTTTCTGAACAGATACCAGTTATTCTATAACTTCAGAAAATGTTTTTCACATTTTCAGGGGTACTGTTGCTCCTCCAGAACTCATCGGCTATGATTCAATAAATAAATAAATAATGAACTGCAATGCCGGAGGGATGAGAGTTGCAGGCTCGTGTCTTCCGGTTAAATAGGTCCCAGAACGACACAGTCCAAAACGGAGACGCCCCGGGGCGTCTCCTGTTCCGGCAGGATCCGGTGTTGTTCCGAAAATCTCCCCCCTGCTAGAACCCCCCCTGCCCCCCTTCGCGTTCATCATTGCGGCGACTTGCTTGCTAGTTTAGATTTCTGCTCTTCACTCCGTTGTCAGTTTAGCCTACATTTAACTTATCTTAGTATCAGAAAGCATTTTTGTCTGCAGTTTTCGGTTTGTCTAAAGTTATTTGTTTCAAGTGTAGCCCCGAAACCATAATGACTTGGAGAAGATCTGCAAAGAGGAGTGGGACAAAATCCCTCCTGAGATGTTTGCAAACCTGGTGGCCAACTACGAGAAACCTCTGACCTCTGTGATTGCCAACAAGGGTTTTGCCACCAAGTACTAAGTCATGTTTTGCAGAGGGGGTCAAATACTTATTTCCCTCATTAAAATGCAAATCAATGTATAACATTTTTGACATGTGTTTTTCTGGATTTTTGTTGTTGTTATTCTGTCTCTCACTGTTCAAATAAACCTACCATTAAAATTATAGACGGATCATTTCTTTGTCAGTGGGAAAACGTACAAAATCAGCAGGGGATCAAATAATTTTTTCCCTCACTGTATTTATTTTGCTCCTTTGCACCCCATTATTTATATCTCTACTTTGCACATTCTTCCACTGCAAATCTACCATTCCAGTCTTTTACTTGCTATATTGTATTTACTTCGCCACCATGGCCTTTTTTTTTTACCGTGGGGAGCGAGTGACCGGTCAAGCACCATGCTATCCGGTTCTGCGCACCATGCCTTTAGTGCGCATCCACAGCCCGGTCCGCACCCCGCAGTGGCCGTGCTAGAGTGGGCATTCAGCCAGGACGGATTGTGCCGGCTCAGCGTTCCTGGCCTCCGGTGTGTCTCTTCGGCCCAGGTTATCAGGCGCCAGCTCTACGCACCGTGTCCCCGGTTCGCCAGCAAAGCCCAGTACGGCCTGTTCCAGCTTCCTGCACTTGCCGGGCTAAGGGGGGTATCCAGCCAGGACGAGTTATGCCAGCTCTGCGCTCCAGACCTTCGATGCGCCTCCACGGTCCAGTGTGTCCTGCGCTGGCTCTACGCACTATGCCTCCAGTGCGCCGTCATAGCCCAGTGTGTCCTGTGCCAGCGCTCCACACTCAACGAGCTAGAGTGGGTATCCAGCCAGGACGTGTTGTGGCAGCTCCACTCACTAGGCTGCCAGTACGTCTCCTCAGTCCGGTGAGATCTGTTCCGGCTCCACGTTAGAAGCCTCCAGTAATGATCCATGGCATGAAGCCTCCAGTGATGATACATGGCACGAAGCCTCCAGTGATGATCCATGGCACAAAGCCTCCTGGGATGATCCATGGCATGAAGCCTCCAGTGATGATCCATGGCACAAAGCCTCCAGTGATGATCCATGGCACAAAGCCTCCAGTGATGATCCATGGCACAAAGCCTCCAGTGATGATCCATGGCACAAAGCCTCCAGTGATGATCCATGGCACAAAGCCTCCAGTGATGATCCATGGCACGAAGCCTGCTGGGATGATCCATGGCACAAAGCCTCCAGCGACGGTCCCCGGTCCGGAGACTCCAGCGACGGTCCCCGGTCCGGAGCCTCCACCTGTGTTTGTGGGTAGTTATTTTCTGTTTAGCTGTTTTGTTGAAGTTTTCAGTTAATTAAATATCATGAACGCCTACCACGCTGCACTTTGGTACGATCCTCATTCCGACGAGAGCCGTAACAAATATTGATTTTTGGTTGCATTGAAATGTGGTTACCATGATGATATAATACTGTGGTTGAAACTTCACCCTCAAAACAACAGTTTAAAAAAAATCCAATGTATTTTCCAAGTCACAATACGTTTACAAATTACATTGAAACAACTTTAATTCAAGCAGTTTGTGCCCAGTGGGAATGTTCAATTTTCAACAACTGTTTAAAGGTCAGACACATTAACTTTATAAACGTTACCCTAGTGCACACAGACCAGATTTTTTCAAATGTAACCCTTATTTAAACTACATTACTATGATTTATATATATTTTTTAAAGTAAGGACATAAGAGTAACCTCGGCATAAAAGTGACCAAAATCAAATGTATTTTCAGACCTATAATATCCAACCCTCATACAAAGGGTTCATAGTAGACTGATAGTATGATACGATTCCATTGGGAGTCCACTGTATGAGCAGCCCCTATGTTCTCCCCAAGCCTTTTTCATGACTAAGGTCTGAGTGTAATATTTGAATAGCAATCCACCACATCTCAGACACAGATAGGTCTTCCCCAGCTACTCTCTTAATTGGAAACCATTTCCATAACAAGTCTATTTATGGATTTCACTCCTTTCCCAGGAGAAGTTTGACACAAAAACACCTGCTGTCATGGTGCTATATTCAGCTAACAAGTGTAATAAGCAAAGCCCTTCATTTACAGAATCACTTTGGTGTAAGATTCACATTCTTTAGACACCACAGCTCAATAGAATCAGATCGGACCTTTTTTTCCCCATTTTTGCCTAAAATGACATACCCAAATCTAACTGCCTGTAGCCCAGGACCTGAAGCCAGGATATGCATATTCTTGATACCATTTGAAAGGAAACACTTTTAGTTTATGGACATTTGTAATTAATATAGGAGAATATAACACATTAGACCTGGTAAAGGATAATACAAACAAACAACATGTGTTTTATTTTTTCTTCTTCATCATCTTGAAATGCAAGAGAAAGGCCATAATACAGTGTAGCAGTTTAGGCGCAATTTAGATTTTGGCCACTAGATAGAAGCAGTGTGTGTGCAAAGCTTCAGATTGATCCAGTGAAGCGTAGCCATACTGGACAATATTTTGTATAAAATCTGCTCAAATGTGCTGAATTGTTCAATTTATACATTTTCTTTTCATTTTCTTTTTTTTTTACCCCTTTTTCTCCCCAATTTCGTGGTATCCAATTGTTAGTAGCTACTATCTTGTCTCATCGCTACAACTCCCATACCGGCTCGGGAGAGACGAAGGTTGAAAGTCATGCGTCCTCCAATACACAACCCAACCAAGCCTCACTGCTTCTTAACACAGCGCCATCCAACCCGGAAGCCAGCCGTACCAATGTGTCGGAGGCAACACCGTGCACCTGGCAACCTTGGTTACCGTGCACTGCGTCCAGCCCGCCACAGGAGTCGCTGGTGCGCGATGAGATAAGGATTTCCCTACTGGCCAAACCCGGGCGACGCTAGGCCAATTGTGCGTCGCCCCACGGACCTCCCGGTCGCGGCCGGTTACGACAGAACCTGGGTGCAAACCCAGAGTCTCTGGTGGCACAGCTGGCGCTGCAGTACAGCGCCCTTAACCACTGCGCCACCCGGGAGGCCAATTGATACATTTTCAAGTACATAACTATAGAGAACATACCAAAATTATATGGTAATACAAAATGTAAGTTTACACACTCCCAGGGATGTCATACAGGATGGATCATTAGCTTATACACTAATTTTCACACATCTAGATGGCCGGGCAGGGTGGGTGTGGAGCCAGAGACAGCAGGGTTCAAACTGTAAAACCCAGTTCCTACATCAGAATATAAAAATGGATTTTATCAAACAAAACTATGCTACATTTTATCTCTGGGACCCTCAGGATGACAAATCAGAGCAAGATTACTGAATGTAAGTACATTATTTACCTTCAGAGGTGAATGTGTCAAACCAGTTGCCATGATAAGTTTTTGTTGTTGTGCACTCTCCTCAAAAAATATAATGGCATTTTTTCACTGTAATAGCTACTGTAAATTGGACAGTGCAGTTAGATTAAGATGAATTGAAGCTTTCTGCCCATATAAGACATGTCTATGTCCTGGGAGGTTTGCTGTTACTTACAAAAGGCATGCTAATCACATTAGCACACGTTAGCTCAACAGTCCTGGTATAGGGACACCGATCCCGTAGAGGTTTTTAAGAAGGAGGTGCATATTTGTTTGTGAGAAGCTAAGATTGTGAGAGCACTACCTGGGGACAATCATTTGGATGAAATAACACATTAAAGAGCAATCCATTGAGCACTCCAGGAGGAAAGTTTGCATGCATTTCATTTCAGCTCTCTACAGCAGTGTTTCCCAACCATGGTCCTTGAGTACCCCCAACAGTACACATCTGTCACGTCTTCTCCTGCTCCTCCCCTCCCACAGGGATAAGGGACCTGCTGCTGACCTGGGAACACAGCTGTCATCGCTGGACATCCAGGTATTTCTCGTACCATCCACACCATCACTGAGAAGTACTGGTGGCCCACCTAGGTGCAGGATGTCACTCGGTATGTAAACTCCTGTTCCATATGTGCTCAAACCGAGTCTTCCCCCCAGAATGATCCAGCAGGGAAGCTCCTGCCACTTCCAGTGCCTCAGCGACCTTGGTCACATCTATCCATTGACTTTGTAACCAATCTTCCCTCCTCTGATGGTTTCAGTGGATATATTTTCCAAGTCATGTCGATTAATCCTTCTTCCGTGTCTCCCCACTGCACTCCAGGTCGCTGAGGCACTCTTCCAGCAGGTCTTCCTGCATTATGGCCTTCCAGAGGATATCGTCTCTGACCGTGGCTCCCAATTCACATCATGAGTATGGAGGCCTTCTTGGAGATGCTTGGGGTTACGGTCAGCCTCACTTCCGGGTATCGGCACCTGCACCGCAAGAAACTGAGCCCCCGGTTTGTGAGGCCATTCAAGGTTCTTCGGGGGGTCAACGAGGTGATGTACAGGTTACAAATACCCAGTCACTATTGTGTCTCACACTCTTTTCATGTCTCCCTTCTCAAGCCGGTGGTTCCTGGACCCCTAGCTGATACTGTCCCCCAAGACACACCTCCACCTCCCCTGGACATTGAGGGGGGTCCGGCGTACGCTGTCAGATCCCTATTAGACTCACAATGTTGTGGGGGTCAGCTCCAGTATTTGGTGGGCTGAGACGGGTATGGCCCAGAGGAGTGGTGTTGGGTTCCGGTGGGGACATTCTGGACCCCAACATCATCAGTGATTTCCACCCTCACCACCCGGACCGACCTGGTCCTTCTCCTCGGGGTCGTCCCTCTGGTCGGTGTCATCTTGCGGCTGGAGCCGCTTATCGGGGGGCGAGGGGCAGTGGTGGGCCGTCAGGGCCAGCAAGGCCTTCTCTGCTGGCCTAAACATCATCAGAATATAATTTTTTTAAATATATTTTCCCACAAATATGAATTAAATTATTCCCCAGAGTAAGAGTTACACTCTTCATTTCATAGCGTTCCTCTTGGTTGCACTGCTTCCAGCCCCAGGTTGAGATTTGGAGGGCTGGTCTTTATGTTAGATATTTTATCTAATCATATTCAGCCATCATGTGTTGCCAGGGGTCTAAAATCTGCCCTTAGGCCTTCAGAATCAACAGTGCGGGCGCTTGTAGCTTAAAGTGAATGGAAATTAAAATTTAGTGTCAACCAATCAGCTTTAGAGTTGGCTATTGTATGCCTGCTGGCTGGCTCCAGTGTTACACAGGAGCCAGCTAGCAGGCGTAGTGCCTGCACGTCTTTTGATTGGATTACCAATATTGAGAGGAAGGTCCTATATGTGCAGGTCTCAGAACTATGAAACTGAAATTGATCAACGAATTAATTTGCGTACTACTAAACTGTTTTTTCAAACCACAATGGCGGAAGGAGAAGATATCGATTTGGTCGAGGATATAATTATAAATGCCATTCTCAAGACAAACTTTTCAAGAAAAGTTAGACATTGTCAGGAGAGGTAGACGCCGACGCTACAAAGCCGACGCCACAAAGACAGGCTCCGAGAAGCACTGCAAACTGTACTGCTGGGAATGCCTATTATTTGCAAGTGATCGATTTGGTGTTTGGAGCCACACTGGCTTTGCAAACCTGAGTTGTCTAACCAAGGCAGCAACGAGACACCAAAGTACGGCTGGGCACTTACAAACAATGGTGCTTTTGAAAACTTTTGGGGACACTCGAGTGGATCTACAGCTCAACGAACAAGCGCGCAGGGCAACGAAGCTGCACAATGAAAAGGTATTGTACTCTTCCCCTGCAATTCTCTGAATAAAAATGTCAATTTCAAGGTGACGCAACGCCTGGTTATACTGTGTTTCTGTCTAAATGTATAGTGTCTAGAGCCATGGCATCATAATGATGGTAATAAGAGGTGGATTAATTCGGGTGGGACTGTGTAGGACTTCACTGAAGGCCCAGGCCCCAGAACCAAGGCACGCTACTGGCGGGGGGGGATACTGTCACGTCTTCTCCTGCTCCTCCCCTCCCGTGTACGACGTCGCCGGAATACTATCCACCGGGCATGGATTTCATCATTACCCACACCTGACACTCATCATTACACGCACCCGCACACATTAATCATTATGATTCACACCTGGACTTTGTTACCTTCATCCTATCCTCCCCTTTATATGTCACTCTCTTATGTTCACTCACCAGTTGGTATTATTCTCGTGTACCGGTGTGTAGCCACATGGAATTGTCTCATTACTGGTTTTGTTGTTTTATTAAACGTTGCACCTGCTTCCCGACTCACAGCTCCATTATTACACATGCACACATTGTCAACTAATCATCAAGCCCTCAATGAGTTGAATGAGGTGTGTTTGTCAAGGGCTACAATGAAACTGTATACTGTTGGGGATACTGCAGGACCAGGGTTGGGAAACATTGCTCTACAGTATGCTACACATGCAGATGTTTAAATGTTTAAATTTCCTGAAGCGTACTACTGTATGTTGGCTGAATACTACAGTATAGTTTGGCTCAAAGAGCCAATTACCTTGACTGTAAACATCACCTCTTCCCATAGGGAAATCATAGGATGACCCCCCCCCCCCCAACATCTCACATGATCTTACCTGACCAATCAAATCAGGAGATTGTTGTCTACAGTAGATTTTCTCTGCACAAAGGATCCCCAATATTCACACCTTTTAGTGTTTGGTTTGAGTGTTTATATAAATGGATGATTAATCTGAAAATATGATGAAATCATTTCCAAATTGTTTAAAGTGTACCAATATAGTGGCCTGAATGGCAAGCAGCAAAGTGAGATAAGTGAACATGTTACAGTCCTTAATTACACTGAGTGGTTAGTGGGTACAGAGGGGTGTAGGTATTCTCCTCTGATAGTGGAAGGGGAAATCCTCTGGATGAATTAGTAATGTCCACAGACAATACATTAATTATTAACATTGCATCAGATAACGTACCAGAGTTTAGCCCAGGCAACCACTGAGAATTCACAAGCTACATTTAAAATAGCAACAGATTTGAAGCATATGCACCAGAAATATATATCCAGAGTATATTATTGACAATATGATGATGTAAGCATGATGCATTAAACCTGTACGCTATCAATCTACCTCCACTTTTAAAACAATCTATGATCTAAATGGAAAGAGATCTGCAATCATGCAGATGACTCCTACTGTATAACCCATGCACATCATTGGCCGTGCACACACCCACATTTTCTGAACTGAAAAAAAATCATATATTGAAAATAGATAGAAACCTATAATTATTACACTTAGACAGAACAGCATAATCATTCATTTAGTTACAGCAAAATGTATTTTTTTAAGTATGAGAAAGAATAACAGTAACCCTGTATCCCTGTTCTTTTCAGAAATATGCTTACTCTTAAATAATTTAGAAGAAAGGGAAGCTTACTGTAATTCTCCATAAAATGTGCCTGGGAAAAAGGAATAACCTTTCCAAATGTAGCTCTTCACTAGACATGCTGAATTAGCTCTGAGCCAGTATGGGAATCCATCCCATCTTAACCATGGTAACCAACACCTTATACTACATGCACAGAGAGGCAGGCAGAGAGAGAGAGTGGGGGTGCGATAGCAGAAGCCACAGGGTGCAGAATTCAATCTATTGCCATGGCAGCCAGCGCTACAGAGACAAGAAGCTTTCACCGCACAGACCGATTCATTCAGCAGTTGACTGGACACCAAGCCAGGTTTCTCCTGTCATTCCTCACTCCTTTCTCTGTCTCTCTCTCTCTTCCTCGCTCTTTACAATATATTCCTTTGTGGTGAGCCAGACGAGTTACCTTGAGTAATAGAGGATAGGTATTGCGGTGGTCTGTACCAGTATCTTCTAGTCAGGCGGTGACAGAGGAACAGAATCTCTGCAGGGATCCCCAGAGATGCCGAGAGCAGCAGCTGAACCAAACCAGCGCCCGGCTCGCAGACTGAGCCACTACTACCAGCAGCCTCAGAAGCAGCAGACAGCAAATAGGAAAGGGAGGGAGAAAATCTAAAACAGGAGAGGGGTTTGCTCTATCAGTGGCAGGCACATTACATCATAGGTTGCTCCTGTAGAAGGGTGGGAGAGGAGAGGAGGGGAGAGCGCTGGGGAGAGGAGCGGCTCCCTGTAACAGCAGTACTCTCTGTCACTGGTGGGCTCTTCACACTGCACACACCACAATGAATGCACTGTTAATTCTGTTAATAGTCTGAGGTCATTAACAGAAGATTCTGTAATGCTGTAATTAATGCTCAGTATTGCTGATTGTTACAGAAGATTACTGTTATTGTTAATGGTACTAATGCTATGCATCTGAGTGTTATTCTAAAGGGTGTAATTTGTGTGTGGTTGCTTAGTATTGGTGAGCATGCTTGTATTGTGTGCGTTGGCGGGTGTTTTTGTGTGTGCACGTATAGGTGGTAGCATTGCAGGTTGATATTCAGCTCCTAACAAAAGGTAATTTTAGATTCCTTACAGCAATGTTATTGAGAGTGAAAATATGGAATTGTTGCTGGTAGACATCTGCTCAAGTTGATTACATTTAAACCAAACTGTCACAAGTAAGTGAGGCAGCAGGAAAGCTGCTATGTGAACAGCTCTCCTCCTGCAGCATGTCTCCAACAGAGAGAGACACACATTAAGACAGAACACAGACAGATTATCAGGTGGCCACAGAGTCTGGCTTGTGGCACTAGGGAAGACATGATGGTGGTCCTCCCTTCACCAGTAAACAGATGTTCATCCCCCGCCAACAGACCCACCACATGCCACACACAATACCCACAACATTGAGTGTTCAGAAAAATATTAACTTCATATCATCCACTGCTAATGTAGGCTATTGGCCTGATATCCTCACACATCCAGCCTGTTAGATGAGGCAGGGTGAGACGGTCCGTGTCCCAATACTCATATTAGCGTACCACATACTTAAACTACATAGTATGTACTCATCGTAGCATACTATTTAGCACACACTGTTCAGTAAAAAGTAGGCAGTATGTTATGGCGTCAACGCAGTAGCGGCTCCTGATTGGCTGTGTAGGTGGGGCGGTGGTGAGTGGATTTTTCCGAATTCAACAGACATGCATAACCAGCCTGATAATAGTCAACTGCCAATTTGATTTGTTTCTCTAAACTCTGAATATAATAGGAATGGAGGTATAGACCTACTCAGGCTGCTTATAGGTAGACTATCACAATCAACCTATACAGGAGGTTAAAAAGGACTGAAGACAGAAACAGATCATTTGGGTCAATTTCAACATATTTATTAGTGAAACCATTGTGATATAACACATATAAATTAAATTAAATAGAATAGTACACACACCAAAACAAAATTAAGACTTCTGTTCAAATCTTGAACACCACCGTAGAAGCTTTGCTATTTGGCATCTTCCCAATTAAGTAGTCTTGTTTTGTTGTATGGCTACTTGAAGAGAACTAGGGACTATCACTCGCAGCCCACCTCTTCCAATGCATTGTGGAAAACTGTGCATCCAATTCTTCTAGATGAAGAGTCAAAATTAATATAACATACTAGTATTTAAACCATACTTGATTTAAAAATATATATACATACTATAAAACATTCTATTTTCGCATACTTAGAAGGCGTCATGCGCGATTGTGTTGTTTCCCGCTATTAGTTGATTTCACTAGCACTTCCCTATATCTAATTGATCAGCTGTTGTCAAAGCCAAAATTCATATGACATCCAGGCATTTAAAGTACACTCGATTTTAAACTTTTTTGTTCGCATACTCAAGCAGCCTACTATTTAGGACGGACATATGGGTATTCAAAAACAGCCAGTGTTTTCAAGAGGTCTTGACCGCACATTGAGTCAAACAGCAGAAAATAGCAGCCAATGCTTCTCCAGCTGGTGCCAGATGTTACTGGCAGAGAGCACAGCTCCTCAGTCCCCCCTGCTATTACCTCAAGATTGAAGGAAACATTGAAACCCTTGGATTTCTCTCTTTGCTCAGTCTCATATCGATCCATAGAGAGAACTGAAGAAAAAAAACAGAATCCATTGACGTTTTAGAATGAAAAAGACCATGGACAAAAATTGGAATCTAAAGCGTGAAAAATTATCCCCTCTCCCCCTCCTACTGTCCCTGCAATCTCTCATCTCCAAATGGAGACAAATCTTATGCCTCCCAACGGAGACTGTGCATCATGTTATTGTGTACTCTCTGTGTTTACACAGCTAGCATTCCAAGTTAAGCTCTGTCCATCCAGGAAGATAGTATATTGTTTGCCTTGCAGCCACACTGCCTGTACCACTATGTACACTTTGCCCATCTGGCAAATTGCCATTGATAGATAATACTGTTCAAATTGACTTTATATTGTTCAGATTGACTCTTGGAACATCATTGTTTCGACTTACAATTCAATGTCAATCATGTGGGTTACCTGTTTGGGCCATTTTGAACCGTCCAGTTTACCCAGCATTGTAGCACTGCCAAAACAAATGCTACCACTCAACATCATCAAACAAAGGCCATTTAACTCAAGCGTGAACTCAAGAGATCCTTCTGTGGAGCTGATGAATTGTGTTAGTGTTTGAAGGACATATTGTGTACAGTTGTCACATGTCTTTATGGTAAGGTTGAGGTAAACTGCTTCAAATACCGTGCTGGTTGTCAAATGTCTTTATGGTAAGGTTGAGGTAAACTGCTTCAAATACCGTGCTGATGATATGGAAACCACAGTCGGTTTGCACTTCCATGTAAAAGCACCCATGAGAATTTCATAGGAGCATGTCAAATCTGGTGTCAAATGAAAGATAAAAGTTTTCATTTTAGAGAAATGAAGGCACACAGTTGAAGTCGGAAGTTTACATACAACTTAGCCAAATACATTTAAACTCAGTTTTTCACAATTCCTGACATGTAATCCTTGTAAAAAATATTCCCAGTTTTAGGTCAGTTATGATCACCACTTTATTTTAAGAATGTGAAATGTCAGAATAATAGTAGAGAGAAAGATTTATTTCAGCTTTTATTTATTTCATCACATTCCCAGTGGGTCAGAAGTTTACATACACTCAATTAGTAATTGGTAGCATTGCCTTTAAATTGTTTAACTTGGGTCAAACATTTTGGCTAGCCTTCAACAAGCTTCCCACAAGGAGTTTAGAGAATTTTGGTCTATTCAGAGCTGGTGTAACTGAGTCAGGGTTGTAGGCCTCCTTACTCGCACATGTTTTTTCAGTTCTGCCCACAAATATTCTATAGCATTGAGGTCCGGGCTTTGTGATGGCCACTCCAATACCTTGACTTTGTTGTCCTTTAGCCATTTTGCCACAACTTTGGAAGTATGCTTGGGGTCTTTGTCCATTTGGAAGACCCATTTGCGACCAAGCTTAAACTTCCTGACTGATGTCTTGAGATGCTGCTTCAATATATCCACATAATTTTCCACCCTCATGATGCCATCTATTTCGTGAAGTCCACCAGTCCCACCTGCAGCAAAGCACCCCACAACATGATGCTGCCACCCCCGTGATTCACGATTGGGATGATGTTCTTCGGCTTGCAAGCCTCCCCCTTTTTCCTCCAACCATAACGATGGTCATTATGGCCAAACAGTTCTATTTTTGTTTCATCTGACCAGAGGACATTTCTCCAAAAAGTACGATCTTGATTCCCATGTGCAGTTGCAAACCGTAGTCTGGCTTTTTTTATGGCTGTTTTGGAGCAGTGGCTTCCTCCTTGCTGAGCGGCCTTTCAGGTTATGTCGATATAGGACTCGTTTTACTCTGGATATAGATACTTTTGCACCTGTTTCCTCCAGCATCTTCACAAGGTCCTTTGCTGTTGTTCTGGGATTGATTTGCACTTTTCGCAACACAGTACGTTCATCTCTAGGAGACAGAACGCGTCTCCTTCCTGGGTGGTATGACGGCTGTGCGGTCCCATGGTGTTTACACTTGCGTATTATTGTTTGTACAGATGAACGCGGTATCTTCAGGCATTTGGAAATTGCTCCCAAGGATGAACCAGACTTGTCTACAATGTTTTTTTCTGAGGTCTTGGCTCATTTCTTTTGATTTTCCCATGATGTCAAGCAAAGAGGCACTGAGTTTGAAGGTAGGCCTTGAAATACATCCACAGGTACACCTCCAATTGACTCAAATTATGTCAATTAGCCTATCAGAAGCTTCTAAAGCCATGACATCATTTTCTGGAATTTTCTAAGCTGTTTATAGGCACAGTCAACTTAGTGTATGTAAACTTCTGACCCACTGGAATTGTGATACAGTGAATTATAAGTGAAATAATCTGTCTGTAAACAATTGCTTGAAAAATGACTCGTGTCATGCACAAAGTAGGTGTCCTAACCGACTTGCCAAAACTATAGTGTGTTAAGAAATTTGTGGAGTGATTTATTGACTCCAACTTAAGTGTCTGTAAACCTCCGACTTCAACCGTATATACATTTTTTCCATCCTAAATACTAGGAATAAGCAAAGGCTTGGAAAAATCTGTGAGGTAATTACTACAATGGGATATCATAGTGGTCACAAACCGCAGTTGGGTCACCTGCTACAGTTCTCCCTTCCACTGGAATACCGTTATGTTGAGCTCATAACCGTTTTTATTTTTCTGTAGTCTGGTGGGGTAAAAGCAAGTGTGGAAAGCAAGTGTGGAAACAGTCCGGACACCCCCCCCCCCCGCCTCTCTCCCTTTTCACTCTCTCTCTCCAGTTAATATCACCTCTCCCTAATCTTACACCGAACCATGAGCCCCCTCTCTTCCCATTTACATCCTTACCCACTAGTACCGACCGACACCCCGGGTTTAAAAGATGTTGACATTTTGCCAGTCCGCCTTGGCCCTAATTTCAAAGTCCACAGACGTCATTTTGTTTGGTACTTCCGGACCAGCTTAAATTTCAACGTCCACAGATGTTGACTTTTGGTCCAGTCTGGACTTGATTTGGCCCAAACATAGACGTCTATGATTGATTCAAATTTGGTCCAGTAAAGTTAAGTTAAGTAAACTAAATGACTGACTTATGTCATCATGAAGTGCTTCGATTTAGTTAATGAGGACCATATCACCTCCAGCTTGCCCGACACCCTAGACCCACCACAATTATCATACCACCCCAACAGGTCCACCTGGACAAAAGGGGAAATGACTATGTAAGAATGCTGTTCATAGACTACAGCTCAGCCTTCATCACTGTAGTGCTCTCCAAGCTAATCACCAGGCTAGGAACCCTGGGACTGAACCCTTCCCTCTGCAACTGGGTCCTGGTTTTGAAGGTATGCAACAACACCTCCGCCATGCTTATCCTCAACATGGGCGCCTGTCAGGGGTGCATGCTAAGCCCCCTCCTGTACTCCCTTTTTTTACCCATGACTGTGTGTCCACGCACGTCTCCATCTTAATCATCACGTTTTCTGATGACACAACAGTGGTAGACCTGATGACCAACAACAATGAAACAGCCTACAGGGAGGAGTTGAGAGCCCTGGCGGAGTGGTGCCAGGAACATAACTGCACCCTCAATGTCAACAAAACAAAGAAGAAGATCATGGTCTACAGAAGAGAACAGCAGAGCAGAGAGAGCAGAGAGAGCACACCCCCATCCACATCGACGGGCCACAGTGGAGAGGTTCAAAAGCTTCAAGTTCCTCGGTGTGCACATCACTGATGACCTGAAATGGTCCCTTAGTCACTGTTACTAGCCGGCAACCACCCAGTACTCTACTCTACACCTTAGAGACTGCTGCCCTATGTACATAGTTATTGAACGCTGGTCACTTTAATAATGTTTACATACTATTTTACCCACTTTATATGTACACTAGGTGTACAAAATGTTATGAACACCTGCTCTTTCCATGACATAGATTGACTAGGTGAATCCAGGTGAAAGCTATGATCCGTTATTGATGTCACTTTTTAAATCCACTTCAATCAGTGTAGATGAAGGGGAAGAGATAGGCAAAAGAAGGATAAGCCTTGAGAAAATTGAGACGGGATTGTGTATGTGTGCCATTCAAAGGGTGAAGTGCCTTTGAACGGGGCTATGATATTTTGGTATAATCAGTGTATATACTGTATTCTAGTCATGGCTCGTCCTATATAACTACTGATGTACACACCGTTTTCCATTAATATACTGTCCATACACCATGTACAGTGCCTTGCGAAAGTATTCGACCCCCTTGAACTTTGCAACCTTTTGCCACATTTCAGGCTTCAAACATAAAGATATAAAACTGTATTTTTTTGTGAAGAATCAACAACAAGTGGGACACAATCATGAAGTGGAACGACATTTATTGGATATTTCAAACTTTTTTAACAAATCAAAAACTGAAAAATTGGGGGTGCAAAATTATTCAGCCCTTTTACTTTCAGTGCAGCAAACTCTCTCCAGAAGTTCAGTGAGGATCTCTGAATGATCCAATGTTGACCTAAATGACTAATGATGATAAATACAATCCACCTGTGTGTAATCAAGTTTCCGTATAAATGCACCTGCACTGTGATAGTCTCAGAGGTCCGTTAAAAGCGCAGAGAGCATCATGAAGAACAAGGAACACATCAGGCAGGTCCGAGATACTGTTGTGAAGAAGTTTAAAGCCGGATTTGGATACAAAAATATTTCCCGAGCTTTAAACATCCCAAGGAGCACTGTGGAAGCGATAATATTGAAATGGAAGGAGTATCAAACCACTGCAAATCTACCAAGACCTGGCCGTCCCTCTAAACTTTCAGCTCATACAAGGAGAAGACTGATCAGAGATGCAGCCAAGAGGCCCATGATCACTCTGGATGAACTGCAGAGATCTACAGCTGAGGTGGGAGACTCTGTCCATAGGACAACAATCAGTCGTATATTGCACAAATCTGGCCTTTATGGAAGAGTGGCAAGAAGAAAGCCATTTCTTAAAGATATCCATAAAAAGTGTCGTTTAAAGTTTGCCACAAGCCACCTGGGAGACACAGCAAACATGTGGAAGAAGGTGCTATGGTTAGATGAAACCAAAATTGAACTTTTTGGCAACAATGCAAAACGTTATGTTTGGCGTAAAAGCAACACAGCTCATCACTCTGAACACACCATCCCCACTGTCAAACATGGTGGTGGCAGCATCACGGTTTGGGCCTGTTTCTCTTCAGCAGGGACAGGGAAGATGGTTAAAATTAATGGGAAGATGGATGGAGCCAAATACAGGACCATTCTGGAAGAAAACCTGATGGAGTCTGCAAAAGACCTGAGACTGGGACGGAGATTTGTCTTCCAACAAGACAATGATCCAAAACATAAAGCAAAATCTCCAATGGAATGGTTCAAAAATAAACATATCCAGGTGTTAGAATGGCCAAGTCAAAGTCCAGACCTGAATCCAATCGAGAATCTGTGGAAAGAACTGAAAACTGCTGTTCACAAATGCTCTCCATCCAACCTCACTGAGCTCGAGCTGTTTTGCAAGGAGGAATGGGAAAAAATTTCAGTCTCTCGATGTGCAAAACTGATAGAGACATACCCCCAGCGACTTACAGCTGTAATTGCAGCAAAAGGTGGCGCTACAAAGTATTAACTTAAGGGGGCTGAATAATTTTGCACGCCCAATTTTTCAGTTTTTGATTTGTTAAAAAAGTTTGAAATATCCAATAAATGTCGTTCCACTTCATGATTGTGTCCCACTTGTTGTTGATTCTTCACAAAAAAATAGTTTTATATCTTTATGTTTGAAGCCTGAAATGTGGCAAAAGGTCGCAAAGTTCAAGGGGGCCGAATACTTTCGCAAGGCACTGTATATATATATATATATATATATATATATATACACTGAACAAAAATATCAACGCTACATGTAAAGTGTTGATCCCATATTTCATCAGCTAAAATAAAAGATCCCAGAAGTTTTTCATACTCACAAAATGCTTATTTCTCTCAAATTTTGTTTACATCCCTGTTAGTGAACATTTCTCATTTGCCAAGATAATCCATCCACCTGACAGGTGTGGCATATCAAGAATCTGATTAAACAGCATGATCATTACACATGTGCGCCTTGTGCTGGGGACAATGAAAGGTCACTCTAAAATGTGCAGTTTTGTCACACAACACAATGCCACAGATGCCTCAAGTTTTGAGAGTGTGCAATAGGCATGCTGACAGCAGGAATGTCCACCAGAGCTATTGCAAGATATTTTATTGTTCATCTCTCTACCATAAGCCGCCTCCAATGTTGTTTTAGAGAATTTGGCAGTATGTCCAACCGGCCTCCCAACCCAACCGCAGACCATCATGTGGGCGAGCGGTTTGCTAATGTCAATGTGCCGTATGGTGGCTTATGGTATGGGCAGTCATAAACTACGGAAAATGAATACAATTGCATTTTATTGATGGCAAATTGAATGCACAGAGGTACCGTGATGAGATCCTTAGTTCCATTGTTGTGCCATTCATCTGCCTCTTTCGCCTTATGTTTCAATGCACGGCCGTATGACGCAAAGACCTGTAGACATTAACCTGGAAGCTGAAAATGGCCCAGATCTTTCATGGCCTGCATAGGGGGTGACCTTGATAATTTATTGTTAAAACGAGAGGCTGCCTGGATCATTAATTTAAAGACCCTTGCGCCCTTCGGTCTCAACGTAGACTTTGATCTGAAGCCATTCTTGTGATTATTGTGACTTTGCCATTGTAATTGTTTGTAAACTTGTGTAGTCAAATTAATCTATGATCATATGCTATCCATTTGTTGTTTGTATGTTGTTCTTTGTATGCCATTTTAATATTTGATTATTAACCAATGATATTAGGCCACTCTTGGCCATGATTACAGACACCTGTGTCTTTTGACACTATATGAACGAGTCATCCCGCAGTGTTTGTGATTATACCCTGATGAAGACAGTTTGGCTGTCGAAACGTTGGTAATTACATTTTTGCATCTGAGCTCCTAGAGTGTACATGACATGTAACCCATTGAGCATGTTTGGGATGCTCTGGATTGAAGTGTATGACAGCGTGTTCCAGTTCCCTCCAATATCCAGCAACTTTACACAGTCATTGATGAGGAGTGGGACAACATTCCACAGGCCACAATCAGCAGCCTGATCAACTTTATGTGCAGGAGATGTGTTGCCCTGCACACCAGATACTGACAGGTTTTCTGGTCCATGCCCAAACCTTTTTTTTAAGGCATATGTGAACAACAGATGCATATCCGTATTCCCAGCTATGTGCCTAATGAATTTATTACAATTGACTGATTTCTCTACTTGAACTGTAACACAGTAAAATTGTTGAAATTGTTGCATGGTGCGTTTTTATTTTTTGCTCAGTGTATATACTCACCGGACAGTTTTACTAGGTACCCATATAGTACCAGGTCGGAACCCCCTTTGACTCCGGGAACATCCTTAATTCTTTGGGAATGGATTCTACAAGGTGTTGGAAACGTTCCACAGGGATGTTGGTCCATGCTGACGTGATGGCATCATGCAGCTGCTGCAGATGGGACGGCGGTACATTCATGCCAGCAGCCCGTTCTATCTCATCAGAAAGATGCTCTATTGGGTTTGGTCAGCAACAATGTTCAGATACACTGTAGCGTTCAATTGTTGCTTAATTTGTATCAAGGGACCTAACATGTGCCAGGAAAAGATTTCCCACACCAGTACACCACCGCCACCAGTCTATACCGTTGACACCACGTAGGATAGGTGCATGGACGCTGCTTACACCAAATCCTGATTTGCCAATCAGCATGACGCAACAGGAACTGGCATTCATCAGATGAGGTAATGTTTTTACACTCCTCAATTGTCCACTGTTGGTGATCCAGTGCCCACTAGAGCCACTTCTTCTTGTTTTTAGCTGATAGGAGTGGACTCCAGTGTGGTCGTCTGCTGCAATAGCCCATCCGTGACAAGGATCAACGAGTTGTGTGTTCCGAGATGCGGTTCTGCACACCATTGTATTGCGCCATTATTTGTCTGTTTGTTGCCCGCCTGTTAGCTTAAAAACCGTTTGGTTTACATTAATTCTGATTATTTCCAGAGATACACAACATCCTGAAATATATGGAGATATCTTTGTCAGAAATAATACTATATTTCCCTTGATGTAGTGATGCTTTTGGGGTGGCAGGTAGCCTAGTGGTTAGAGCATTGGGCCAGTAACCAAAAGGTTGCTGGATCGAATCCCTGACCTGACAAGGTGAAAATATGTTGTTCTACCCCTGAACAAGGCAGTTAACCCACTGTTGCCTGGTAGGCCATCATTGTAAATAAGAATTTGTTCTTAACTGACTTGCCTAATAAAAAATGGCTCTACATGTTCTTTTCCAGCTGTTTTAAACAGTGAACAAAGTTGACTTTTTTATTAGGTCATGCAGCTGAATCCTGAGATCACTTGAGATTTTAGTAAGGCCTTGAAGGCTAAGTTTACCATTGTATGGGCATGTCAGCATGATTGCTGCCTCAGTGATTGATGTGGTGCCATCAATGCTTCACTAGAGATTTACTGATACTTACTTCTTATTCGTCCCTACATAGCCATCATTCAACTCTTATCCAGCACCATGGACAAACTGTACAGGCCAGAAACACACTCCCCAGATGAGTAGGAAAACTACAGTGTATTTTCTCAGTAACAACATGTCATGCTTTGATTTGTGTTTAAAAATGGAAATGTAAATTACATAAATGGGATCAAAACACTACATTATATTAATTTGGAAAAGTGGCCTGGAAATGGGAGTTATATTTCACCTCCTTCGTCAGATGCCTTTTCCACATCTCACCCCTCACTCACTCACTCTCTCCCTCCAATCAAATCACATCAATCACCTTCCTAATATTGAGTTGCAGCCCCCCTCTCCCTATGCCCTCAGAACAGCCTCAATTCGTTGTGGCATGGACTCTACAAGGCGTCAAAAGCCTTCCACAGGGATGCTGGCCCATGTTGACTCCAATGCTTCTAACAGGTTGTGTTATGTTGGCCTGATGTCCTTTGGGTGGTGGACCATTCTTGATACTGGTATGCCTTGCACCTACTACCATACCCCGTTCAAAGGCTCTTAAATCTTTTGTCTTGCCAATTCACCCTCTGAATGGCACACGTACACAATCCAATCTCAATTGTCTCAAGGCTTACATTTTCTTCTTTAACCTGTCTCGTCCCCTTCATCTACACTGATCAAAGTGTATTTAACACATGACATCAATAGCTTTCACCTGGATTCACCTGGTCAATCTATGTCATGGAAAGAGCAGGTGTTCTTAATGTTTTGTATACTCAGTATATATATTCTGGACTCTGACATGGCTCGTTCTGATATTTCTTTATGTGTGTATATTATGTGTGTATTGTTTTGTATTGCTAGGTATTACTGCACTGTTGGAGCTAGAAACACAAGCATTTTGCTGCAACTGTGATAACACATTTGTGTACGTGACCAATGAACTTTGACTTGAGTTCAGTACATCACAGGATTGTAGAGTACAGTCATGTACTGCACTTTACAGTAGAGCACACTAGAGTTGAGTACATTAAAATGTACTGTATTGTCCTACACTCTACTGTACTGAACTAGGCTATACTCTACTTTACTGTACTCTACTGAAATGTACTGTCCTGTATTGAACTTGATTTTTTCAAACTTCAGGTGTCATGTCATAGCTGACACCCCATTCTTTCTGCAGACAGGTTTTGGAGCAGATATTTAACAGTTTTTGGAAAACTGAGGGAGATTTTACTGTAATTCTGTTACCAAACGTTGCATCTGCACAGTTCTTCCAGTTAATGTGTCATACATTTTAAAGTGAGGAATCTGAGTCTAAGCTCAAAATTCCATTATCGTGGACTTGCCCACCAATGACAGACCAGGGGTACACCCTTAATTGTAGCCCTGTTGACAGGCTCCAAAGGTCAACAAAACTGACAGACAGCCCATAATGCTATTTCACAGTTGTATGAGTAGGTCTCAAATGAAACTATAGATCATAAATGCCATATCTTTGAACGTAGCCATCTACAAAATCAATATGAGTATGTTTATGAATCTTACTATGCTAGTCTGAGAATATCCATAATTATGTCCAGGTGTTTTCTGACAGCGTTTCCAACAAAGACAGAATACAGCTCCAGCATCGTAACACGCAGATGTGACCTTCACTTCCCAACAATATAGCACATCTCAGCAGTGATACGCCCAAACAGAATGAGAAAATAAAGGGGCCATTGTGTGTTGCTGTGTAGAACTTAAGAAGTATGACAGGCAAGGGAGCAAATCAGTCTCACTAGTCTTTTGCTTCTGCCTCTTTTACAAACTGAAGAATGAAATTCCGAACGTGTTAGATACTGTAGGTTGACTGGAATGCAGAACAGAAGATGATCTTGGAGAGAGCAGACTGACTGTATGATGTCCAGTGTGTGTAGAGGACATGGCCTACTATTGAGTAGAGAACTATTGGCCTGGGGAAGGCCAAAATGTAAACACCCCTCCAGATGGAGCTGACCCCTACTACCACAAATTGGTTGAACCCTTATAACCGCAGGGGACAGCAGCTATGAAATATTATTGCTCAACACACAGCTTTCTATTTTCCACTGCAATAAAATGCTATTTTCCCAAAGAATTGTGTGGTTACAAAGTTGCTCATAGATTCCAGTATTACATTGCATAAAGTGGAGGGGAAATGACAAAAGCATTCAACTGGAGGGGATGACCTTGACAAGAGAAGCAAAAAGGAAGAGAATTATTTTCATGGAATACAGTGGTTCACTTCAGCCATGAAACATGTTAAAGTAGAATTATTCATATTATGTGAGTGAAGTAACATTGTAAAATGTTAATCAAACAAAGAACAATTAGCCTATTCTTATTATATCAATATCACATTGTACAGAAAGTAAAAATGGAACAAAGAAAAATCAGGCACATATCTAGTTATTGTTTTGCTTCGTTCTCCTACCAATCCAAATATTTAGCTACAAAACACGGACTTTCATGAGAATCACTGTGGTTGTATAATTCAACAACCAAACAATGAGTTCCTTTGAGGATGTTAGATGTCAGAGAATTACTCAGATTTCACACATGGAGTTGAGAAGTGATCAGTGTTCAGGCTTAGTGTGATGCATGGTGCTGATTAATCATACTTAGCAGCACATCCTGGCCCCTGGCCCCTAAGAGCACTTCCCTAATTAAAAGGTCAGAGGCGAGTGCTAGGCCCATTCTGTAACCGCTGAACAGAGGCGAGAACAATCAACGTCATGACAAACCCACTCAGTGACATCCTCCCTGATATGAGGAAAAGGATGTAGAAGCAACATGGACATTAGTGTAGTGATATCTGGCCTCACACATACATTAATCATGGGAGATAATGCCACACCAGTAATGGTGACATACTTAACCCAATGCATGGACAGACTCAGCCCACTATGAGTGGGGTCAAGGGTCAAACAGACAGAGAGTTATGCTCTGAAAGCATAAAGGTCCCCATATCACTGATGTAGAACACGGGTATTCCTTCGAATATGGTGTCCTCCACATCACCTCACTCTCATTACTAGGCCTATACATTTTAAAAAGTGAATTATAAAATAATACCCCAGGCTAAAAGACTGGATGTCTAATGTTCATAGTCTATGTACCTTACCAAAGCATTTTAAAGCACATTCTTCCCACACACTGAAACTTTGCAGCTCTGCTCATATTTACCACGGTCTATTAGACCAGCTTTGCAATTAATAACCAGGGTCAAGCCAGGCCTTTCAGATGCCTCAGCTAATGCTACAAGCAATTCATCACTTCGACACTTCCACAGCCTGTTTTCTCTGGATTTTTCCATCCTTTGTTTCTCTGCTGTTAACAAGTCAAACAGAACAAAACAAGAGTGCAACAGTTCTAAATGAAAGAATGACAATTCAAACAGATTAGTACAAGGGTATGAACACGAACACAACCTTATTTTTTGTCAAAACACTTGTGGCAGACAGTGAAGCATCAACAAGAAATACAAGCTGAAGCCCTGCTGATAAACATGCAACCCTCTGGTAATTGTGTACTCTAATGATACAAAAATCAAAACGAAAACAAGTGAGGCCTTACAGATGTCTAAACATGGCCATGAGAACATCTGACCTTCATTACTGTTGAAGCCTTTAAGGAACAAAATGCAGCTAGAATGCAGCATAAATGCAGTTCAACTGCAGTACACTGCAGTTATTCTGCAATTGCTGCGTCAGAAAATACAACAGTTGACTTAGGTTACTGCACTTTTACTGCAGTTTCAAAACTGCAATATTGACTTGAAAGGGAGGATATGTGCCTCTACATCAGAACCCACAGACCTCCAGCTGTCCAGTGAGATGAAGTAACTAGTGAGGATATATCATCATTGTTAGCTGTCCTTCAGCCTCAGATAGCATTGTATGCAGCCCCGTGTAACAGCTAAATCACCTGAGTCTGGATAAGGAGTGCTATGTCCTGAGCAGACAAAGGTTGGGTCTCTAAAAACCATAAATCAATGATCTAGCTGTAATAATCCAAAGCCAGAGCACTATCAGATGTCATCATCTCACATTCAACCTCTCGTCACTCAATATCATGTGACTGTGGCAAGAAACTAAATCCTATCACATCTGAGTGCCCGACTTAGTATTATACTGCACAGTAGGTCTAAATGTCAAATGTGTCATAGGGTTATCCAGTATGTCTGAAACTACATAAGGATACGCAGGGTTATTTTACAATCCGCACAAAAGTTAACAAAACAGAAGTGTATTACATAAGAAATGCTCCAGGGATTTAACACCTCCTTTGTAGTCTGAGCTAACTGACAGACAGGGTCGGCTGACCATGTGCTGCTGTCAATAAGAGACAGAGGAAAAGCAGTTGTAGTCTTGCCATGCCTTGAAACAGTGACCCTAATCCCTGGCATAATCACAGCATCCAGCCAGGAGATAGCAGCCCCACCCCAGGCACCATGTCAGAAAGCCCCCCGGCCCCCAGCCCCCTACCCTCTGTCAGAGGAGTGTGTCGCACTGGGATAAGGGACGATAGTTTGACCTCCATATCCACAGTGATTGTGGGACAGCTGCTCTGAAGTAGCTCTAATAGAAAGATGTGAAACATTCCTCTGGCTTTGCCTTCATCATACCACTGAGCTCTGGTCAATCAACATCATACAACCTAACTACAGATCCTAACTCTACAAAACACATGTATGTACTGTACAGTGCTTTCGGAAAGAATTCAGGCCCATTGACCTTTTCCACATTTTGTTACGTTACAACCTTATTCTAAAATGGATAAAATT
This sequence comes from Oncorhynchus masou masou, assembly GCF_036934945.1. NCBI lineage: Eukaryota > Metazoa > Chordata > Actinopteri > Salmoniformes > Salmonidae > Oncorhynchus > Oncorhynchus masou. The sequence continues at coordinate 70,666,668 of NC_088242.1, forward strand.
GTTTTTTCCCCCTCATCAATCTACATACAATACCCCATAATGACAATTTTTGCTAATTTATTAAAAATAAAGAACTAAAATATCACATTTACATAAGTATTCAGACCATTTACTCAGTACTTTGTTGAAGCACCTTTGGCAGCGATTACAGCCTCAAGATGTTTTGGGTATGATGCTAAAAGGTTGGCACATGTATTTGGGGAGTTTCTCCCATTCTAATCTGCAGATCCTCTCAAGCTCTGTCAGATTGGATGGGGAGTGTCGCTGCACAGCTATTTTCAGATCTCTCCAGAGATGTTTTGATTGGGATCAAGTCTGGGCTCTGGCTGGGCCACTCAAGGACATTCAGAGACTTGTCCCGAAGCCACTCCTGCGTTATCTTGGTTGTGTGCTTAGGGTTGTTGTCCTGTTGGAAGATCCACACAGCGTGATGCTGCCATCACCATGCTTCACCGTAGGGATGGTGCCAGGTTTCTTCCAGATGTGACTCTTGGAATTCAGGCCAAAGAGTTAAATCTTGGTTTCATCAGACCAGAGAATCTTGTTTCTCATGGTCTGAGAGTCTTTAGGTGTCTTTTGGCCAACTCCAAGCGGGCTGTCATGTGCCTTTTACTGAGGAGTGGCTTCCATCTGACCACTCTACCATAAGGCCTTATTGCTGGAGTGCTGCAGAGATGGTTGTCCTTCTGGAAGGTTCTCCCATCTCCACACTCTGGGTTCTTGGTCACCTCCCTGACCAAGGCCCTTTTCCCCCGGTTGCTCAGTTTGTCCAGGTAGAGAGCTCTATGTGGAGTCTTGGTGGTTCCAAACTTCTTTCAATTAAGAATGATGGAGGCCACTGTGTTCTTGGGGACCTTCAATGCTGCAGAAATGTTTTGGCACTCTTCCCCAGATCTGTGCCTTGACAAAATCCTGTCTCAGAGCTCTACGGACAATTCCTTCAACCTCATGGCTTGGTTTTTGCTCTGACATGCACTGTCAACCGTGGGAGTTTATATAGACAGGTGTGTGCCTTTCCAAATCGTGTCCAATAAATTGAATTTACCATACGTGGACTCCAATCAAGTTGTAGAATGGATACAGGATGCACCTGAGCTCAATTTCAGGTCTCATAGCAAAGGGTCTGAATACTTATGTAAATAAGGTACTTCTGTTTTTATTGTTTTATAAATGTGCAAAAATGTGCAAAAACCTCTTTTCACTTTGTCATCATAGGGTATTCTGTGTAGGATTTAAAAATATATATATTTTAGAATAAGGCTGGAAAGTAACAGAATGTGGAAAAAGTCAATGGGTCTGAATACATTCAGAGGGCGCTGTATATCTCTGTATATCTCAAATTCAATCAAATGTTATGTGACGTGCCGAATACAACAGGTGTAGACTTTACTGTGAAATCCTTGCTTGCAAGCCCTTCCTAACGATGCAGTTAAAAGCTAATAATATAAAGAAAAGGAGTAACTCAAGGAATAAAATACACAAGAATGGAGCTGTATAAAGGGAGTGCCAGTACCAGATCAATGTGCAGGAGTACAAGATATTTGAGGTAGATATGTACATGAAGGCAGGTTAAAGTGACTAGGCATCAGGATAATAAGAGTAAAATACAGAACAGTAGCAGCAGCATATGATGAGTGTAAAAGTGTGTGTGTGTGTGTGTGTGTGTGTGTGTGTACGTGTATGTACGTGTATGTATGTGTGTGTATGCCTGATTGTGTTGTCTCTGTATGCATGTGTGTGTTATGTGTGTGTGCATCAATTTGTAAGTCGCTCTGGATAAGAGCGTCTGCTAAATGACTTAAATGTAAAATGTAAAAATGCATATTTAGTGCATGTAAATGTGTGTGGGTTTCGAGTGAGTGTGTCAGAGTAGTGTCTGTGAGTGACTGTGTATATAGTATGTCTAGTCTTGTGAATATGCATAGGGTCAGTGCAGATAGGGTATTCAATTAATTAAATATTTAGCAGTCTTATGGCTTGGGTGTAGAAGCTGTCTCAGAGCCTGTTGGTCCGAAAGCCAATAAGCAGGTACCGTTTGCTGGATGGTAGCAGAGTGAACAGTGAGGGGGAAGAAGCGCTGTCATACCCTCTTCAAGACTGTGCGGGTGTGTGTGGACGATGTCAAGTCCTTAGTGATGTGGGCGCCAAGGAACTTGAAGCTCTCAACCTGCTCCACTACAGCCCCATCGACATGGATGGGGGCGTGCTAATCCCTCTGTCTCCTGTAGTCACCAATCAGATCCTTGGTCTTACTGATGTTTTGGAAAAGGTTGTTGTCCTGGTGCCACATTGCCAAGTTTCTAACCTCCTTCCTGAAGGCTGTGTTATTGCCGCCGGTGATCAGGCCTAGTACGTTGTGTTGTCAGCAAACCTAATGAAGGTGTTGTAGTCATGCTTGGCCACGCAGTTGTGGATAAACGGAGTACAGGAAGGGACTAAGCACACACCCCTGAGGGGCCCCCATGTTAAAGGTCAACGTGGCAGCGGTGATGTTGCCTACCCTCACCACCTGGGGGTGGCCGGTCAGCAAGTCCAGGATACAGTTGCAGAGGGAGGTGTTCAGTCCCAGGGTCCCCAGCTTGGTGATGATCATGGAGAGGACTAAGGTGTTAAACGATGAGCTATGAACAGCATTCTCACATAGTTACTTCCCCTCTTGTCCAGGTAGGAGAGGGCAGTGTAAAGTGTAATTGATATTGCATCATCTGTGGATCTGTTAGGGCTAGGGCTGTTATGGTGACCATATTACTGCCACACTGGCAGTCACGAGTCATGGCTGCAGTCAAATTCCACGTGATGGTTTAGTCATGGTAACTGGGCTTCTACAAGCTCTATCATTTGTGAATAATGTATTATCACTTGTGAATTATGCCCAGTGTGAGCATTACACAGCGCATGCCTTTTTCTTGCAGCTTTTTCAAATCATAGTCGCACACCTCATGTAGCCTTGACCATAGCCCTACATGTTTTGATAATGTTTGTATCACAACTAGTGGCCAAATAAATTCTAAGAATTAAGCATATGAATCAACATTACAACCGGTGTAGCCTAACTGGCATACATAGATGGTACCTGAGTTTCAAGTTTGGGGAATTTTCACCATAAAAATGCACTTTAATAATAAAGTATAATATTAATAATTGCGGTCACTATTGAAAACAGTGTGTCGTGGAAATTCTTACACAGGGACACTCGAAGTCAATCTTAAATGAATCATCCTTTATTTGTCAGTGCTCTGGAGAGGTTCCAACCAACTCAATGCACCCTAGTACACATCACGTCAATCAGGAGCTCTGCCGGGGCAGCCCCAGCAGTTGTCTTATATACAGCTATACACAGATAAGTCATATTTGCAGGATTTAGCATAATTAATCATTACTGTTTTGTTTCATTCACGTAACAAATCAATACTGGTTCATAACATTTGACAGACCAATACCTCACAAGGCTTTTTCTCTCTAAGCTGAGACCTTGAATCTGAGACATCCTTTGTTCTCAAAACAAGGTCTGGGTGTACTGCCAAATTGCAGCTACTGATAGTGAAGATCCGTTCAGTCAGCCACTTGCATGAACACAGAAATTGATTTATAGAACAGGACATGAATAGAACACAGAAATAAAAAAAGCACAAGCATAAAAATTCCATTTCAAGTGTTTTCCTGTTATTTGCATTTTGGAATATTTACTGCCGTGTGTGCATTTCTACGCTTATAATGTGAAGAAATATCCTTTCAGTTCAACATTTTAAGCTAAACATTCTGATCTGTTGCATCAGCCTCATTGCTTTAATAAAACTGTTAGTTTGGGATCTATTGCATCCCACAACTGCCCCAGAGTATGTTTGGAATATTCATTCATTGCACAGAGGGACAAGTTGACCAATAGAATAGGTCAACTTCTGTACTATCTGTACTTGTAGATTGAAATAGGCTAGTGATTTTGCTGCTTGTTAGGCGTACTCATCTTGTTGACTGACGAAAAGTAAATGTGGACAGTTCTTCTATCATCTTCAATATGTGCCTCGGAATTTGATAAGGACATGTGCAGTTGTCCAAACATACATCTATTTATAAGGGTTTAGATTTTTATCTCAGCAAAACTGAGATTTGAATAATTCTTCAGATGTTTTAAGAGAAAACAGTCTGCCCTTTCCAGCTTCAAACGCATCATAAAAGTATAGACTTGGTCTAATATTAGTTCTTAATTCTTCGATGTGTCTGTCTTCACTTGTAGCCTACATCTTAGCCGAGATGCCTGTGAGAAGGAACTGATCACCTGACGGCATTGGCTAATAATAGTTGAGATATCTAAGAGAGTCATGTGAGTGAGAGGTGCTTTGTTAATTATAATAATAATTATATTCAGCCCAAGGGCACAAAGGTCTCTTTGGCCGCAAAAGGGATATATTTTTTAGGAGGCATTATGGCCACACAAGGGGGATGTTGCCGGGAAATTTGAGACCCAGTGAGAAAATTATCAAGTGCTTGTGAAATTGTGAATGATAGACTGACGAAGTGTGTGCAGCCTGCACAAGAAACAAATCAGAGCTCATGCATGTCGTGTACTTTTTAAAATCATCACTAGAGCCGCATCACGCTGCCTTAGAATGTATTAAAAATCTAAACATACAGCCCAACGTTTGTATCACAACTAAAGTTGAATAAATAACTCTAAATTAAGCATATAGGAAAATCTATTTCTTTGTTAACCACTCAACACAGAATAGCCCAAAATATCCTTTCTATTTTATTCAGTTATGTTCAATTGTATTCTTCATACTGTAAAATAATAAAAAATAATGCAATAGAATTCTAAGCAAATCTTGTCTGCTAAATGAACTAGTGTAGTCCTCATCCATAACCATATCATGACCTAACTGTCACGACTTCTGCCGAAGTTGGCTCCCCTGCCTGTTCGGGCGGTGCTCGGCGGTCGTCGTCACCGTCCTACTAGCCACTACCGATCCCTTTTTCGTTTGTCTGTTAGTTTTGTCTTATTAGTTTCACCTGTGTGTCTTTTAGTTTAATTAGCGTCCTTATATATAGCAGGTTGTCCCGCCCTTGTTTTGTGCGGGATTGTTTTTTGTATTCCTGTTATATGGTGGTTTTCATGTGTTTTATTCTCCGGACTATTTTGGTCCTGTGTTTGGGCTGGATATTTTATTCACTCTGTGTGTTGACGTGACCGTCGTTTGTGCGCCGGAGAATAAACTGTCTAATTACTGAAACCTGCTCTCTGCGCCTGATTCCACCCACCTTAGTAATTCGTGACACTAACAAAAGGAAAACTCAGAGTAAGCTATTCTGTTCTTCTGAAATAGACCACATTCTCTTCAAATCATGTTTCATTAGCCCTGTCTAAAATAGGTACTGGATTAATTGTGATGAAGTAGGCTATATTAAATGGATTTATTAGACTTTTTAAAATGTATATGTTTCAAGGGTCTGTATCAGAGGCTTGTAGGCTATGCGTGGAAACCAGGAGATGCTAAACTTCTTTATGTTAATTAATAATGAGAAATTGAGAATTGCAGTGGGTCCAGGGTGTCTGGGATGATGGTGGTGATGTGTGTCATGACCAACCTTTCAAAGCCCTTCATAATTACATATGTGAGTGCTACAGGGTGATACATTGGAGTTCTTGGGAGCAGTGACAATGGTGGTCAGATTGAAACATGTTGGGATTACAAACTGGGAGATTGAAAATGTCAGTGAAGACACATGCCAGCTGGTCTGCGTATGCTTTGAGAATGCGCCCTGGTATTACATCTGGCCAGTGGTCTTGCGAATGATAACCTGTTTAAATGTTTTCCTCACATCAGTCACGGAGAGCGAGATCACACAGTCATCCGGAACAACAGGGGCATTCACACAAGACTCAGTGTTGTATTCCTTGAAGAAAGCATAAAAGGCATTTAGTTCGTTTGACAGTTCTGCATCACAGGGCATCTCACGGCTGGAATTCCCTTTGTAATCCATTATCGTCTGCAATCTTACGAGCGTCGGAACTGGTGTAATAGGATTCCACCTTCAAATATTTTCCTTTAGCAGGTCATATATGTACAGTTGAAGTGGGAAGTTTACATACACTTATGTAGGAGTCATTAAACCTCGTTTTTCAACCACTCCACTAATTTATTTTTAACAAACTATAGTTTTGGCAAGTCGTATAGGACATCTACTTTGTGCATGAGACAAGTGTCATGTCTTGTTATGTCTGTTCCTGTCCTTTCTCTTCACTCTGTCTCTCTCTGCTGGTCTTTTTAGGTTACCTTCTCTGTCTCTCATTCTTCAGCTGTTCTACATCTCCCCTAACTAGCTCATTCACTCTTTCACACCTGTTCTCTCTTCCCCTCTGATTAGGTCTCTATTTCTCTCTCTGTTCCTGCTACTTTCAGTGTCTGATTCTTGTTTGTGTTTTTGATGCCAGAAGCAAGCTGTCGTCTCGTTTGCTTCCACCTTGTCCTATCCTGTCGGAGTCTGCCTGGCAGGTGCATCCTGCACTATACTACGTTCTTTTGTTCCATTGTCAACGTTGGAAGAGGATTTATGCCATTCCTGTTTTTCATTAAAGAACTCTGTTTTCTGTTAAAACCGCTTTTGGGTCTTCACTCAAGTACATAACAGAAGAATCAGACCAAGAATGGACCCAGCGGCTCCGGACCCTTTTCACTCCGCCGTCGAGATCCAGGGAGCGATGCTAGGCAGACACGAGGAGGAATTGTCTGCTGCTCGACATGCCGTTGAGACCCTGGCCGTCCAAGTCTCCGACCTCACAAGACAGGTTCACCAACTCCACCTCGATCCACCGCCCACTTCCAGGGTTTCCGAGTCTCCGGAGCCCAGGATCAACAACCCGCCCTGTTACTCTGGGGAGCCCACTGAGTGCCGCTCATTCCTCACTCAGTGTGATGTGGTGTTCTCTCTCCAGCCCAACACTTACTCCAGGAGCGCAGCCCGCATCGCCTACGTCATTTCTCTCCTTACCGGACGGGCGCGTGAGTGGGGCACGGCAATCTGGGAGGCGAGGGCTGAGTGTATTAACCAGTTTCAGGACTTTAAGGAGGAGATGATACGGGTTTTTGACCGTTCTGTTTTTGGGGAGGAGGCTTCCAGGGCCCTGTCTTCCCTATGTCAGGGGAATCGATCCATAACGGATTATTCTATTGAGTTTCGCACTCTCGCTGCCTCTAGTGAATGGAACGAGCCGGCTTTGCTCGCTCGTTTTCTGGAGGGTCTCCTCGTCGAGGTTAAGGATGAGATCCTCTCCCGGGAGGTTCCTTCCAGTCTGGACTCCTTAATTACGGTTTGATCTTCGTCGCCGAGCTCGTGGAAAGGAGCTCGCGTTCTCCGTTGCTCCCCTCTCCTCATCACTGCCACCTGCCGCATCACTGCCACCCTCCTCCGCCGGCTCGGATGCTGAGCCTATGCAGCTGGGGGTATCCGCATCTCGGCCAAGGAGAAGGAACGGAGAATCACCAATCGCCTCTGTCTCTACTGCGGCTCCGCTGGTCATTTTGTCACCTCATGTCCAGTAAAAGCCAGAGCTCATCAGTAAGGGAGGGCTACTGGTGAGCGCAACTACTCAGGCCTCTCCTTCTGGATCACGCACTACCTTTCCGGTCCATCTCCGCTGGCCCGGTTCATCTGCTTCCTGCAGTGCCTTGATAGACTCTGGGGCGGAGGGCTGTTTTATGGACGAGACCTGGGCTCGGGAACATGACATTCCTCTCAGACAGTTAGGGGAGCCCACGGCCTTGTTCGCTTTAGATGGTAGTTCTCTCCCCAAGATTCAGCGTGAGACGCTGCCTTTAACCCTCACTGTCTCTGGTAATCATAGCGAAACCATTTCTTTTTAATTTTTCGTTCACCTTTTACACCTGTTGTTTTGGGTCATCCCTGGCTAGTGCGCCATAACCCTTCTATTAATTGGTCTAGTAATACTATCCTATCCTGGAATGTTTCTTGTCATGTGACCTGTTTAATGTCTGCTATCCCTCCTGTTTCCTCTGTCTCTTCTTCACAGGAGGAGCCTGGCGATTTGACAGGGGTGCCGGAGGAGTATCACGATCTGCGCACGGTGTTCAGTCGTTCCAAGGCCACTTCTCTCCCTCCACACCGGTCGTATGACTGTAGTATTGATCTCCTTCCGGGAACTACTCCCCCGGGGTAGATTATACTCTCTGTCGGCTCCCGAACGTAAGGCTCTCGAGGATTATTTGTCGGTTTCGCTCGACGCCGGTACCATAGTCTCCTCCTCCTCTCCCGCCGGAGCGGGGTTTTTTTTGTTCAGAAGAAGGACGGGTCCCTGCGCCCATGCGTGGATTATCGAGGGCTGAATGACATAACAGTTAAGAATCGTTATCCGCTTCCTCTTATGTCTTCAGCCTTCGAGATCCTGCAGGGAGCCAGGTTTTTCACCAAATTGGACCTTCGTAACGCCTACCATCTCGTGCGCATCAGGGAGGGGGACGAGTGGAAGACGGCGTTTAACACTCCGTTAGGGCACTTTGAATACCGGGTTCTTCCTTTCGGCCTCGTTAACGCTCCAGCTGTCTTTCAGGCACTAGTTAACGACGTCCTGAGAGACATGCTGAACATTTTTGTTTTCGTTTACATGGACGATATCCTGATTTTTTCACCGTCTCTCTCGATTCATGTTCAGCACGTGCGACGCGTCCTCCAGCGCCTTTTGGAGAACTGTCTTTATGTGAAGGCTGAGAAGTGCACTTTTCATGCCGCCTCTGTCCCTTTTCTCGGTTCCGTTATTTCCGCTGAGGGCATTAAGATGGATCCCGCTAAGGTCCAGGCTGTCATTGATTGGCCCGTTCCTAAGTCACGCGTCGAGCTGCAGCGCTTTCTGGGCTTCGCTAATTTCTATCGTCGTTTCATCCGTAATTTCGGTCAGGTGGCAGCTCCCCTCACAGCCCTTACTTCTGTTAAGACGTGCTTTAAGTGGTCCGTTTCCACCCAGGGAGCTTTTGATCTTCTTAAGAATCGTTTTACATCCGCACCTATTCTTGTTACACCTGACATCTCTAGTCAGTTTGTTGTTGAGGTTGACGCGTCAGAGGTGGGCGTGGGAGCCATTCTTTCTCAGCGCTCTCTCTCTGACGGCAAGGTCCATCCTTGCGCGTTTTTCTCTCATCGCTTATCGCCGTCAGAACGTAACTATGATGTTGGTAATCGCGAACTGCTCGCCATCCGCTTAGCCCTAGGCGAATGGCGACAGTGGTTGGAGGGGGCGACCGTTCCTTTTGTCGTTTGGACTGACCATAGGAACCTTGAGTACATCCGTTCAGCCAAACGACTTAATGCGCGTCAGGCTCGTTGGGCTCTGTTTTTCGCTCGTTTCGAGTTTGTTATTTCTTATCGTCCGGGCTCAAAAACACCAAGCCTGATGCTTTATCTCGTCTCTTCAGTTCTTCTGAGGTCTCCACCGACCCCGAGGGGATTCTCCCTGAAGGGCGTGTTGTCGGGTTGACTGTCTGGGGAATTGAGAGGCAGGTAAAGCAAGCACTCGCTCACACTCCGTCGCCGCGAGCTTGTCCTAGGAACCTTCTGTTCGTTCCCGTTCCTACTCGTCCGGCCGTTCTTCAGTGGGCCCACTCTGCCAAGTTAGCCGGCCACCCCGGCGTTCGGGGTACGCTCGCTTCCATTCGCCAGCGTTTCTGGTGGCCCACTCGGGAACGTGACGCGCGTCGATTTGTCGCCGCTTGTTCGGTCTGCGCGCAGACTAAATCTGGGAACTCTCCTCCTGCCGGCCGTCTCAGACCGCTTCCCATTCCCTCTCGACCGTGGTCTCACATCGCTTTAGATTTCATCACCGGACTGCCTTCATCAGCGGGAAGACAGTTATTCTTACGGTTGTCGATAGATTCTCTAAGGCGGCTCATTTCATTCCTCTTGCTAAGCTCCCTTCTGCTAAGGAGACGGCTCAGATCATTATCGAGAATGTTTTCCGAATTCATGGCCTTCCGTCTGACGTCGTTTCCGACAGAGGCCCGCAGTTCACGTCTCAATTTTGGAGGGAGTTTTGCCGTTTGATTGGGGCTTCCGTCAGTCTCTCGTCCGGCTTTCATCCCCAGTCTAACGGTCAAGCCGAACGGGCCAATCAGACTGTTGGTCGCATTTACGCAGTCTTTCTTTTCGTAACCCTGCGTCTTGGTCAGAACAGCTCCCCTGGGCAGAGTACGCCCACAACTCGCTTCCCTCGTCTGCTACCGGTCTATCTCCTTTTCAGAGTAGCCTCGGGTACCAGCCTCCGCTGTTCTCATCTCAGCTCGCCGAGTCCTGCGTCCCCTCCGCTCAGGCTTTTGTCCAGCGTTGCGAGCGCACCTGGAAGGGGGTCAGGTCGGCACTTTGCCGTAATAGGGCGCAGACTGTGAGGGCCGCTAATAAGCGTAGGACCAAGAGTCCTAGATATTGTTGCGGTCAGAGAGTATGGCTCTCCACTCAGAACCTTCCCCTTAAGACAGCTTCTCGCAAGTTGGCCCCGCGGTTCATTGGTCCGTTCCGTATTTCCCAGGTCATTAATCCTGTCGCAGTGCGACTTCTTCTCCGCGCTATCTTCGTCGCGTTCACCCGGTCTTCCATGTCTCCTGTGTTAAGCCCGTTCTTCGCGCCCCCGCTCGTCCCTCCCCCCATCCTTGTCGAGGGCGCACCAATCTACAGGGTTCGTAAGATTTTGGACATGCGCCCTCGGGGCCGTGGTCATCAGTACCTAGTGGATTGGGAACGGTCCTGAGGAGAGGAGTTGGGTTCCCTCTCGGGACGTGCTGGACCGTTCGCTGATCGATGATTTCCTCCGTTGCCGCCAGGTTTCCTCCTCGAGTGCGCCAGGAGGCGCTCGGTGAGTGGGGGGTACTGTCATGTCTTGTTATGTCTGTTCCTGTCCTTTCTCTTCACTCTGTCTCTCTCTGCTGGTCTTTTTAGGTTACCTTCTCTGTCTCTCATTCTTCAGCTGTTCCACATCTCCCCTAACTAGCTCATTCACTCTTTCACACCTGTTCTCTCTTCCCCCTCTGATTAGGTCTCTATTTCTCTCTCTGTTCCTGCTACTTTCAGTGTCTGATTCTTGTTTGTGTTTTTGATGCCAGAAGCAAGCTGTCGTCTCGTTTGCTTCCACCTTGTCCTATCCTGTCAGAGTCTGCCTGGCAGGTGCATCCTGCACTATACTACGTTCTTTTGTTCCATTGTCAACGTTGGAAGAGGATTTATGCCATTCCTGTTTTTCATTAAAGAACTCTGTTTTCTGTTAAAACCGCTTTTGGGTCTTCACTCAAGTACATAACAACAAGTCATTTTTCCAACAATTATTTACAGACAGATTATTTCAATGTATCACAATTCCAATGGGTCAGAACTTTACATACACTGAGTTGACTGTGCCTTTAAACAGCTTGGAAAATTCCAGAAAATTATGTTATGGCTTCAGAAGCTTCTGATAGGCTAATTGACATCATTTGAGTCAATTGCCGGTGTACCTGTGGATGTATTTCAAGGCCTACCTTCAAACTCAGTGCCTTTTTGCTTGACATCATGGGAAAATCAAAGGAAATCAGTCAAGACCTCTGGCCCATCCTTGGGAGCAATTTCCAAACGCCTGAAGGTACCACGTTCATCTGTACAAACAATAGTACGCAAGTATAAACACCATGGAACCACGCAGCCGTCATACCCCTCAGGAAGGAGATGCGTTCTGTCTCCTGGAGATGAGGGTACTTTGGTGCGAAAAGTGCAAATCAATCCCAGAGCAACAGCAAACGTCCTTGTGAAGATGCTGGAGGAAACAGGTACAAAATGATCTATATACACAGTAAAACGAGTCCTATGTTGACATAACCTGAAAGGTCGTTCAGCAAGGAAGAAGCCACTGCTCCAAAACCACCATAAAAAAGCCAGACTACGGTTTGCAACTGCACATGGGGACAAAGATCGGACTTAGTGATCCTAACTGTCCTAAAACTGCATTTTTACTAGGATTAAATGTCAGGAATTGTGGAAAAACTGAGTTTAAATGTATACGGCTAAAGTTAGTGTAAACTTCCGACTTCAACTGTATGTATTGCGATTCGATACTGTGATTTATTTGCAATTCGATGTTCCAAACATATAGGTCACTATACTGTATGTCTGCTGCAGACAGACAAGAGAGAGCCATGAAAAAACAAGTTTTGACCAGACATGGAAATAAAAGTACTGAAAACAATTAGAGTTTTGCTCTATATACAGCCAACCAGCGCAAAAACAATTGTGTGATGTTGTCAAAACGATACGATATATCGTCAAAAATAATATCCAGATAGGTAACTGTATAGATTTGTTTTCCCCATCACTGACTTGCAGGCGTGCTAGCATCACGTAAATCCAGCATGTTTTCTCCAGTTATCTCAAGAACATATTGTACTCTAGGAATTTCTTCATTTGAGCGGCAGGGTAGCCTGCAGTTTAGAGCATTGGGCTAGTTACCGAAAGGTTGCAAGTTCAAATCCCTGAGCTGACAAGATATAAATCTGTCGTACTGCCCCTGAACAAGGTAGTTAACCCACTGTTCCTAGGTTGTCATTGAAAATAAGAATTTGTTCTTAACTGACTTGCCTAGTTAAATAAAAATGTTTTTGGAGAAAGTCACGCATTTTTCTGGGACAAGATCAACACAACAGAGGAGGAAGTTGTTAGTAAGATATGAGTTTTACTCAGCCCTCCCCTCAAGTAATCCAGGCAGGGTTCAAACCACCCACGGCCTTGTCAGACTACAATGCAACTGTACAGTACACTTTCCTTACACTTCCCGGACTGTCATTTGATCAGCCCTTAATTTCCCATTAACCAGGAGGACATGCACAACCTCTAACACCCTACCGCTGAGCTACTGCAGGTAATTACTTCTGTTACACCAGTACCTGTCCAGCCACCCCTCCACCTACCTACTTTCTCTGCAGTGTCCTGTTCCCCGTTTCCTAGGCAACACAGCGGTTATGTTCTCCTCTCCATTCACACAGCACTCTTGTCCCACTAAGGAACACTCTGGTTGTCAGCACACTCTGAGAGAACAAAAAAGAACCATCCACTTGGCCATTACAACAAACACTCAGTTTCACTACAAGCAGGGGGAAAAGGCCCTCCCTACTCTATGGGATATTTCAATCAGACCGGCTGTGATGTGTAAAGGTGGCCTCAAGGGGTTAATGCTCACATCTCATGGAGGAAGAGGTGGGACGGATTTAATGAAGTTTTACAACACTGCTTTCCCAGTGTGCTGCCAAGGGCAATGTCACGTTTCTTTATCTATGGCACACGGTACAGAGCAGCTCTCCCTATTCTGTTATCTCCTCATTGGACACCAGCTGAAATGTACTGTACCAATGATAACCAGGTCAAACACACAGGAACAACATCGTCACTTTGGTACATTGGTAAATTCAACTCCTACAGCTCTCTATACAGAAGTACTGATCACAACAGTGATGTGCAGAACAGAACAAGTCAGTATCTTCGCAGTCAGAGTCACAGAAGGGTGGCCTATGTGTAGGTACTGGTAAATATTTTGTTAATGTAGCTAACTGTGTGAACTCATCTAGAAAAACTGAGTATAAACAATTTATAACCACAAATAATTCAAAATAGCACCATCTACTATAAGATTCCACAACAAACACATTCAGATGCTGCTTCCATGGGTTGCCCATAACTATGAAGGAGCAGAGCGAAGTCTTCATCGAACTAAGTAAATCCTCTTTCAGTTTTAAAACACCTCATTGCTGGAACCAATTACACTGAACAAAAATATAAACGCAACATGCAACAATTTCATATAAGGAAATCAGTCAACTGAAATAAATTCATTAGGCCCTAATCTATGGATTTCACATGACTGGGAATACAGATATGCATCTGTTGGTCACAGGTACCTTAAAAAAAGTAGGGGTATGGATCAGAAAAACCGTCAGTATCTGGTGGGACCACCATGTGCCACATCTCCTTCGCATAAAGTCGATCAGGCTGTTGATTGTGGCCTGTGGAATGTTGTCCCACTCCTCTTCAATGGCTGTGCGAAGTTACTGGATATTGTCAGGAACTGGAACACGCTGTTGTACACGTCAATCCAGAGCATCACAAACATGCTCAATTGGTGACATGTCTGGTGAGTATGCAGGCCATGGAAGAACTGGGACATTTTCAACTTCCAGGAATTGTGTACAAATCATTGCGACATGGGACTGTGCATTATCATACTGAAACATGAGGTGATGGCGGCAGATGAATGGCACGACAATGGGCCTCCGGATCTCGTCACGGCATCTCTGTGCATTCAAATGGACAAAATGCAATTGTGTTTGTTGTCCGTAGCTTATGCCTGTCCATACCATAACCCTCCGCCACCATGGGGCACTCTGTTCACAACGTTGACATTAGCAAACCGCTCGCCCACATGATGCCATACACGCTGTCTGCCATCTGCCGGGTACATTTGAAACCGGGATTCATCCATGAAGAGCACACTTCTCCAGCGTGCCAGTGGCCATCAAAGGTAAGCATTTTCTCACAGAAGTCAGTTTACATCACTAAACTGTTGTCACACCCTGACCTTAGTTGTCTTTGTTTTCTTTATTATTTTGGTTAGGTCAGGGTGTGACGAGGGTGGTTTGTTTAGTTTTTGTATTGTCTAAGGGGTTTTGTATGTCTCTGGGTTTTTGTAAGTCTAGGTGTTTATATGTTTGTGGTTGCCTAGATTGGTTCTCGATCAGAGGCAACTGTTTATCGTTGTCTCAGATTGGGGACCATATTTAGGTAGCCATATTCCTTGGGTAGTTTAGCTGCCTGTTCTGCACTTCTCATATTAGCTTCACGGTTCGTTTTGTATAGTTTGTTCAGTGTTCGTTCTTCTATTAAAATAAGTATGTATGCTTACCACGCTGCGCCTTAGTCTCTTGCATATGACGACCGTGACAACTGTATTCAGGTCAAGACCCTGTTGAGGACAACGAGCACACAGATGAGCTTCCCTGAGACGGTTTCTGGCAGTTTGTGCAGAAATGATTTAGTTGTGCAAACCAACAGTATCATGAGCTGTCCAGGTGATTACACATGATCTGCAATTTTAAGGCCGGTTGTACGTGCTAACACATTTAGTGTTATAGTATGTACAACCGTCTACGTTATTACAACCGGCTACGTTAACACACCACGTTATTAAAGGTGGCTTATGCTAGTGAAATTAACATAAAATTATCTGGCAACAGCTCTGGTGGACATTCCTGCAATCAGCATGTCATTTGCACGCTCCCTCAACTTGAGGCATCTGTGGCATTGTGTTGTGTGACAAAACTGCACATTTTAGAGTGGCCTTTTGTTGTTCCCAGCACAAAGTGCACCTGTGTAATGATCACTGTTTAATCAGCTTCTTGATATGCCACACCTGTCAGGTGGATGGATTATCTTGGCAAAGGACAAATGCTTTCTAACATACTTTTTTCCCTCACCCATCCGCACACAATACCCCATAGGCCAGTGACACAAAATCGCAATTTTTATAATTTTAAATTCAGGCTGAAACATAACAAAAATGTGGAAAAAGTCAAGGGGTGTGAATACTTTTAGAAGGCACTGCCCATACCAAGGAGAAAGTATAACTTTGTATTTCGTCAGTCTGACATCATGGCTGTGTTTATTGGGCTGGGGAGTGCTTCTCTATTCTGATGGTGTACGTCACCCATTTTCACCTCATCTCTTTCCAGATTAGGAGCCAAAAACATTAGGTGAGTACAGCTGTTCCCTCATCTAGATTACACATTTTCATTCTGCATTCAGTCAGCCCTCTCATGCACTCCTCAATTATTCCGTTTTTCTCTAGCCTCAGAAAGGAGGATCATTTGAGCAGTGGTAATTTGAGGGCTAGAGTTAAAGAGCAGGTAGGTATGTCAGGGTGCGCTGGGCTGTGTGCACATCACCAACCTGTTTATTTGCTGCTAACTCCTGTCTGATTGCTGCAGGTCTAATGACAGGCTGTATATTCAATAAAGTAACCCATCAGATCAGCCCCCTGAATGTCACCTGGTACAGCAGAAATACACAGCACTCATCCCACTTGGGTATACTCTATGTGATTAGAGCAGAGCATCCCCATAGGGGTGCTGCAGAGAGAGATGCTGGGTCTGTCCATCAGTCCGTTCATCTGTCAGTCTTCCTGTCTATATCTGCCTGGCTGCCTACCTGCCTGTATCTCAGTCAGTCAGTCCCCCGGAGAGCAGAAAGCAGGGCTTCATTACTCTCGCCTCCATGCAGTAAGCTCTGATATGCAGAGTGACATCTCCCAGCGCAAACAGTAAGGCAATCAATTTGGGACATAATTACAATTTTCACGGACACTGCTCTCAACTAACAAGGATTAACTGTAGCGATAAATGAACGGCAACGCATCACATTTTATACATAAGTTCATGTCTCATCCATTTCAAGTGGGACATTGCACCCACCTTGTGTTTTCTTAATCAAGATGCTGGTATTTACAGAAAGAGATTGAACAAAATAACTAAATATCTTTGTCATCATATGTTTCAATGGGGAAAGGGAAGCCATGAAGTGGCAGTGACATTGTAGCTACAGGCAAGGTGACCATCAGTGTGATATCAAGGTAATATTTTCAGAGCAAAGCATGGAGATGGACGTGTGCAATCACAAAACTGTTCCAAATTAACTCCTTTTAGGAGAATTCCCCTTCAATTAGAGCAGTATATTCTGAGAAGCAAACCAAGCTGACAGAATCTGTTCTATAAATGATCCTGTATCAGACATAATTCCTGTTCAAACATTAGGTACTGTGAGCAGCAAGAAACTTTCAAACTTCAGAGTTTATTTTTATAAGAGAAGCTTCGTCATCGGCTATTCCTGCCTGTCTTCATAAAATATTAAGCATATGACGCACACCAACAGTGGCATGGGCACAAGGCACCAGGCAGAATTACTCAGCATTAGCTGTGGCAAACTTGGGGAAGCAACGGTTTGGTTGAGAATATGTTGTGCATTACCGGGATCTGATGAGCTGTTAACTTCCATGCTGGGTTGTCCTGATCTGAACCACAAAAATCGTAAGGTAAGGTTGACACTCATATTAAGCTTATGTGAGCTTAACTGGGGAATATGGAAAAACCCATTTAGACATCCAAAATAGAGCATCTCCTTGTACTGCAGAGCCAGAGTTGGAAATAATGGTAACAATGAAGCCAGGTATAGCTTTCCTCAAAGTGTCTCTCTCACTCAATCTCATTAACACAAATGATATGCTACTTACACATACACCTGAACAGTAACAGGTATGAGCTTTGATATGAGAATCACACCTTACACTAAATAAGCTATTCCATCTAGGGGCGGCAGGTAGCCTAGTGGTTAGAGCGTTGGGCCAGTAACCGAAAGGTTGCTAGATTGAATCTCTGAGCTGACAATGTAGAATTCTGTCATTCTGCCCCTGAACAAGGCATTTAACCCACTGCTACTCGGCTATTGTAAATAAGAATTTGTTCTTAACTGAATTGCCTAGTTTAATAAAGGTTCAATAAAAAATGAACTGCACAAACTTGATTTAAACCAATACAGTGAAGTATATGTGCCTATCATTTCCCCCACTAAAAGATGTGAAAGCTGGGTGAGCATCTATTATGAAAGGACAGGAACTGAACAGTGGGTTCTATCCTCTTCACTGTGGTTAGAGCCACAGCCATCTTTAACTGGTGATTTTATGATGTGTCACAAGAGTACTCACTATAGGCCTGCTTACCTTATCAATGAAATAGTCTGTTTTTTCTTGAACTGCCTGCACCGTTGTAGGCTACTGTTTGTCATTGAAAAACGAGGCTATTTGTTTTGTTTGTTTGAATTTGTCATTTTCCCTAGATACCACACATTTCTCTAACCATGATCCAGAACAGTTTCAATGCAGCTTGGCATAGATTCTACAAGGGTGAACGCCAGCGGAAATTATTTTTGGTATCTCAAATTGTTCTGGCAATCCTCACATAGAAACTTCATTGGGAGGAAGGATGTTTGACATGTGTTTCACATTTGGTGTTTTGTTGGTGGTGGAAAATGCTGTCTCAGGCGCTGCTCCAGAATCTCCCGTAATGTGAGGCATATCAAGAAGTTGATTAAACAGCATGGTTATTTCACAGGTGCACCTTGTGCTGCGGACAATAAAAGGCCTCTCTAAAATGTGCAGTTTTTTCACACAACACTTTGCCACAGTCTCAAATTTTGAGGGAGCGTGCAATTGGCATGCTGACTACAGGAATGTTCACCACATCCAATGTTGTTTTAGAGAATTTGTCAGTACATCCAACCGGCCTCACAACCTCAGACATTGTGTAACCACGCCAGCCCAGGACCTCCACTTACGGCTTCTTCACCTGAGGGATCGTCTGAGACCATCCACCCGCATAACTGATGAAACTGAGGAGTATTTCTGTCTGTAATAAAGCCCTTTTATGGGGAAAAACTAATTCTGATTGGCTGGGCCTGGCTCCTCAGGGGGTTGGCCTGGCTCCTCAAGTGGGCGGGCCTATTTCCTCCCAGGCCCACCCATGGCTGCACCCTTTCCAGCAATGTGAAATCCATAGATAGGGCCTAATTAACTTATTTTAATTGACAGATTTCCTGAAATGAACCATAACTCAGTAAAAATCATTGAAATTGTTGCATGTTGCATTTATATACTGCATTTTTGTTCAGTATACTTTGTATCCCTCATTTACTCATGTGTTTCCATTATTTTGGCTGTATCTCTGTGTCCCTCATCCCATTTGTGTGGAGCCCTGAGACAGGATACAACAGCAACAAACAGTCAGCTACATGCATCTCTGTTCCCCCACTGCCAAATTATGCTATTCATTTTGTTACACACAGCCGGGTGAGGATCAATCGCTCGCCCCTCTCTCTCATTGATGTTTCTGACATTTATTCAAATACTGTTCACAATGGCAACTCTATTGACTATCACTGGCCAGCTGCAAACCAGAGGATAACATCATGTACTCTAATACATCATATGAATTAAACATTACCTATTTTTGTAAAGGGACAATGTCAAGAAATGTTCTTGGGTAGCTGGTGGAATGATTGTAAAACATATCATTATCAAACAAAACATATGATCATGAAGACAGGCTGTTGTATTGAGCGTATGTAAGGAGAGTAGAGCTCAGAGTGGCCTGCTCAGAGTCTGAGGTGAATGCATGGTGTGTACTAGCGTTATACAGCATGTGTTTTTACTCCCGTGCCAGTCCTAATAATACCTGACCCGGCATGCACCCCAGTCACAGCCAATACAGCTACACACACAGGCCTCGTTCTCCAGGCTGGCAGTGCCCAGAAATTCTCCCAAATCCTCTAACTCTCTCTCTGCAGGCCTCTAAAGTTTGCTCAGCCCAGAAACAGAACGGAGCAGATCAGTGGACGACGGTATGCAGACCTGCTGCTGGGTCGCATGGCAATCCCTTAAAGGGCACAAAGATATGTGATAACTGCTAGAATTCCCAGGCAATGCCGTTGTCATCACGGAACCTTAGCAAACACTTTTATCCAGGAGACGTCGTTTGAACTGTGACAGAGGAATGCACAACCCTACACCCCAGAGATGATTCAAAAAGCTACATTGAGAGTTTAAGTTTTCTACACGTTCTCACAAACAAATACATAATCTGGTTCTTATATAAAGATGTGGTTCTTAAAGATGAGGAGTATCGTGCAGCTATGATTCCAGCAGATGTTTTTTTTATTTAACTAGGCAACCTCTTCGGGCTAGGGGGCAGTATTTTCAGGTCCGGAGGAAAAGCATGCCCAAAGTAAACTGCCTGCTACTCAGGCCAAGAAGCTAGGATATGCATATAATTGGTAGATTTAAATAGAAAACACTATTTTCACTATCAAAGTTTCTAAAACCGTTTGAATAATGTGAATATAATAATGTGAGTATAACAGAACTGATATGGCATTCTGTGGCAGTTCCGATCGCTTCCACTGGATGTCAACAGTCTTTAGAAATTGGTTGATGTTTTTCCTTTGAGAAATTAAGAAGTAGGGCTGTTCAGAACGAGGGTCGAGTCTAGTGTATTGTTTGTTAGGGGCGAGCGACTCGCTCCACTTTGTTTTTTTATCCGCTATTGAACACATCTTAGCCCGTCTTAAATTTGATCTATTATTTACGTTAGAAAAATACCTAAAGTTGTATTAGGAAAGTTGTTTGAAATGTTTGGAACAAGTTTACAGGTAACTTATTAGATATTTTTTTTCATGCTGGGTGAGTTGGAACCGGTGATTTTCTGGATCAAACGCGCCAAATAAATGTACATTTTGGAGATATAACGACGGAATTTATCAAACAAAAGGACCGTTTGTGATGTTTATGGGACATATTGGAGTGCCAACAAAAGAATATCTTCAAAGGTAAGGCATGAATTATATCGTTATTTCTGTGTTTTGTGTCATGCCTGGCGGGTTGAAATATGAATGTCATGTGTTTGTTTTGTGGGGTGCTATCCTCAGATAATCGCATGGTTTGCTTTCGCCGTAAATCTGACATGTTGGCTGGATTAACATCAAGTGTAGCTTTAATTTTGTGTAATGCATGTGTGATTTCATGAAAGTTTAATATTTATAGTAATTTAATTTGAATTTGTTGCTCTGCAATTTTACCGGATGTTGTCGAGGGGTTCTGCTAGCTGAACGTCTAGCCGTGACAAGTTAAGAAGAAATTCTTATTTACAATGACAGCTGAGGAACAGTGGGATAACTGCCTTGTTCAGGGGCAGAACGACAGATTTTTACCGTGTCAGTTTGGGGATTTGATCTAGCAACTTTTCAGTTACTGGCCCAATGCTCTAACCATAGGCTACCTGGCGCCCGGATGTCCCGGAAACATTGATCAAAAACCTTAAAGTTTCAGTGCAGTCAAAATTCTGTTTTTTCCTATGTTTTGTAACCTACCTTTCAACTACTGATAAAACTAACATTGTAAAAGTGTGATTTTTTTTAAATCAGCGTTATTTTCTGATTGTTGCTGGTTGAAAATATAATCTACACAGGAACTTCTAATTAGCAGGTTTTGCATGGGTGGAGTTTTGGTTTGCCTGGTGACTAAGGGGCCTAGCCTGAACCATGAAAAACAGCCCCAGACCATTAATCTGACAGGTTAATCCCAGATTCACCCATTGGACTGCCAGATGGTGAAGTGTGATTCATCACTGGAGAGAACACATTTCCACTGCTCCAGAGTCAAATGGCGGTGAGCTTTACACTGCTCCAGCCAACGCTTATCATAGAGTATGGTGATCTTGTAGCGCATGGCATAGCACATGGCAGAGCACGTGGTATAGCATGGCGCATGGTGTGCAGTTGCTTCGGCCATGGAAACCCATTTCATGTAGCACCCGACGAACAGTTCTTGTGCTGATGTTGCTTCCAGAGGCAGTTTGGAACTCGGTAGGACAGATGATTTTTACGTGCTACACGTTTCAGCACTTGCCGGTCCCATTCTGTAAGCTTGTGTGGCCTACCACTTCGCGGCTGAGTCGTTGTTGCTCCTAGATGTTTCCACTTCACAATAATAGCACTTACAGTTGACCAGAGTAGCTCTAGCAGGGCAGAAATTTGACGAACTGACTTGTTGGAAAGGTGGAATCCTACGACAGTGCAACGTTGAAAGTCACTGAGCCCTTCAGTAAGGCCATTCTACTGCCAATGTTTGTCTATGGAGAATGCATGCCTGTGTGATCGTTTTTATATCCGTCAGCAATGGGTGTGGCTGAAATAGCCGAATCAACTAATTTGAAAGGGTGTCCACATACTTTTGTATATATAGTTTATGTTGGTTGTATGAATTCAGACACGTCCATGCTCTTTGTTAGGGATGATGTTTAGGTGAGTGAAATAAATAAAACAGGCCATTGTCTACATTTAAATGGTTGCTTATGCTTTCTCGAAGATGACGCTGGAGGCTAGGGCTGCCGTCTTATCGACTCTTAACCAACCATGCTATTTTTTTTTTTTGCGTTGTTCGTAACGTGTTTTGAACGTAATGTTGCTGCTACCGTCTCTTATGACTGAAAAGAGTTTCTGGACATCAGAACTGGGATTACTCACCTCTTCTTCAATGAGTTGGATGCGAGGGATATACTACGGACACCCGACCAGGCCCAGATCCCTGTGATTTGCTGGAAAAGGAAACGCAGGTTTCACGGAAAGAGATCAGGATGCCTTGTGTGGATCAGGCGGCGATCTGGCTAATCTGCCCTTGCCTTCCGTTCTGCTAGCCAACGTTCAATCGCTGGAAAATAAATGGGACGAACTGGAAGCATGTGTATCCTACCAACGGGACATTAAAAACCTTAATATCTTATGTTTCACAGAGTCGTGGCTGAACGACAACGTTAACCTCTTGAAACTCTAGGGGCGCTATATCATTTTTGGTTAAAACGACGTTCCCGTTTTAAGCGCAATATTTTGTCACAAAAAGATGCTCGACTATGCATATAATTGGTAGCTTTGGAAAGAAAACACTCTGACGTTTCCAGAACTGCAAAGATATGTTCTGTGCGTGCCCTAGAACGTGAGCTACAGGCAAAACCAAGATGAAACGGCATCCAGGAAATGAGCAGGATTTTTGAGGCTCCGTTTTCCATTGTCTCCTTATATGGCTGTGAATGCGAGAGGAATGAGTCTGCCCTTTCTGTCGTTTCCCCAAGGTGTCTGCAGCATTGTGACGTATTTGTAGGCATATCATTGGAAGATTGACCATAAGAGACCACATTTACCAGGTGTCCGCCCGGTGTCCTGCGCCGAAATTGGTGCGCAAACCTCAGCTGCAAGTATTTTTCCATGGAATTCAGAGAAGAAAGCAGGCTTCCACGAACGATATATCAATGAAGAGATATGTGAAAAAACACCTTGAGGATTGATTCCAAACAACGTTTGCCATGTTTCGGTCGATATTATGGAGTTAATTCGGAAAAAGTTTGACGTTGTTGGTGACTGAATTTTCGGTTCGTTTCGGTAGCCAGACGCAATGTAGAAAACGGAACGATTTCTCCTACACACAGACGCTTTCAGGAAAAACTGCGCATTTGGTATGTAACTGAGAGTCTCCTCATTGAAAACATCAGAAGCTCTTCAAAGGTAAATGATTTTATTTATTTGGTTATCTGGTTTTTGTGAAAATGTTGCGCGCTAAATGCTACTCAAAATGCTAAGCTAGCTTAGCATACTCTTACACAAATTAGTGAATAGCGATGGTTCAAAAGCATATTTTGAAAATCTGAGATGACAGTGTTGTTAAGAAAAGGCTAAGCTTTAGAGCAGGTGCATTATTTTCATTTTATTTGGGATTTTCGGAAATCGTTAACATTACATTATGCTAATGAGCTTGAGGCTATAACTGTATACAGGTTTTTTTCATAGCCAAACGTGAACAAAACGGAGCGATTTGTCCTACACAAATAATATTTTTTTGAAAAACTGAACATTTGCTATCTAACTGAGAGTCTCCTCATTGAAAACATCTGAAGTTCTTCAAAGGTAAATGATTTTATTTGAATTATTTTCTTGTTTTTGTGAAAATGTTGCTGGCTGAATTCTAGGCTTATAGCTATGTTAGCAATCAATACTCTTACACAAATGCTTGTTTAGCTATGGTTGAAAAGCATATTTTGAAAATCTGAGATGACAGTGTTGTTAACAAAAGTCTAAGCTTGAGAGCAAATATATTTATTTCATTTCATTTGTGATTTTCATGAATAGTTAACGTTGCGTTATGCTAATGAGCTTGAGGCTATAAATAGAATCCCGGATCCGGGATTGCGCGACGCAACAGGTTAATGACCAAAGGCTCGTATTTCTGTGTGTTATTATGTTATAATTAAGTCTGATTTGATAGAGCAGTCTGACTGAGCAGCAGCAGGCCCGTAATCATTCATTCAAAGAGCACTTTCGTGCGTTTTGCCAGCAGCTCTTCGCAAGCACAGCGCTGTCTATGACTTCAAGCCTATCAGCCTAATGGCTGGTTTAACCAATGTGAAATGGCTAGCTAGTTAGCTGGGTGTGCGCTAATACTGTTTCAAACGTCACTCGCTTTTAGATCTGGAGTAGTTATTCCCCTTGCGCTGCAAGGGCCGCGGCTTTTGTGGAGCGATGGGTAACGATGCTTTGAGTGTGGCTGTTGTTGATGTATTCCTGGTTCGAGCCCAGGTAGGGGCGCGGTAGGGGACGGAAGCTATACTGTTACACTGGCAATACTATAGTGCCTATAAGAACATCCAATAGTCAAAGGTATATGAAATACAAATGGTATAGAGAGAAATAGTCCTATAAATACTATATTAACTACAACCTAAAACCTCTTACCTTGGAATATTGAAGTCTCATGTTAATTTGTAAGTCGCTCTGGATAAGAGCGTCTGCTAAATGACTTAAATGTAAATGTAAGGAACCACCAAATTTCATATGTTCTCATGTTCTGAGCAAGGAACTTAAACGTTAGCTTTTTTACATGGCACACATTTTTACATGACACATATTGCTTTCTTCTCCAACACTTTGTTTTTGCATTATTTAAACCAAATTGAACATATTTCATTATTTATTTGAGGCTAAATTGAATTTATTGATGTTTTATATTAAGTTAAAATAAGTGTTAATTCAGTATTGTTGTAATTGTCATTATTTAAAAAAATTAAAAAAACACCGACAACGATTGACAGCCTATAGGGAGGTTAGAGACCTGACCGTGTGGTGCAAGGACAGCAACCTCTCCCTCAACATGATCAAGACAAAGGAGATGATTGTGGACTACAGGAAAATGAGGACTGAGCAGACCCTCCATTCTCATTGACCGGGCTGTAGTGGAGCATGTTGAGAGCTTCAAGTTCCTTGGTGTCCACGTCACCAACAAACTAACATGGTCCAAGCACACCAAGACAGTTGTGAAGAGGGCACAACAAAACCTACTCCTCCTCAGGAGACGGAAGAGGCATGGTTCCTCAGATCCTCAAAAGGTTTTACAGCTGCACCATCGAGAGCATCCTGACTGTAACGGCTGTCATGGAAAGAAGGTGAGGACCAAAGCGCAGGGTGGTAAGTGTTCATCTTATTTAACGAAAACTGAACACTGAATAACAAAGAAACAACCGGAACAGTTCTGCCCGGTCTAGACACACAAAGACTGAAAACAACCATCCACAAAACACAATCGAAAACATCTAAATATGGTTCTCAATCAGGGACGACGATTGACAGCTGCCTCTGATTGAGAACCATACCAGGCCAAACACAGAAATAGAAAATCATAGAAAAACTAACATAGACAACCCACCCAACTCACGCCCTGCCCATACAAAAGCAAAAGACAAAACAAAGGAACTAAGGTCAGAACGTGACACTGGCAGGGTGCATCACTGCCTGGTATGGCAACTGTTCGACCTCTGTCTGCAAGGCACTACAGAGGGTAGTGCGTACGGCCCAGTACATCACCGGGGCCAAACTTCCTGCCATCCAGGAACTCAATACCAGGCGGTGTCAGAGGAAGGCCCTATAAATTGTCAAAACTCCCGCCACCCAAGTCATAGACTGTTCTCCCTGCTAACGCATGGCAAGCCGTACCGGAGCTCCAAGTCTAGGTCCAAGAGGCTTCTAAACAGCTTCTACCCCCAATCTATAAGACTCCAGAACAGCTAATCAAATGGCTAATCTTAATTAAATAGTACCTGCAAAACACCAGCCTCAAAGTCAGCAGTGAAGCGGCGACTCCGGGATGCTGGCCTTTTAGGCAGAGTTGCAAAGAAAAAGCCATATCTCAGACTGGTCAATAAAAATAAAATATTAAGATGGGCAAAAGAACACAGACACTGGACAGAGGAACTCTGCCTAGAAGGCCAACCTCCCGGAGACGCCTCTTCACTGTTGACATTGAGACTGGTGTTTTGTGGGTACGGTTTAATGAAGCTGCCAGTTGGGGACTTGTGGGGTGTCTGTTTCTCAAACTAGACACTCTAATGTACTTGTCCTCTTGCTCAGTTGTGCACCAAGTCCTCCCACTCCTCTTTCTATTCTGGTTACAGCCAGTTTGCGCTGTTCTGTGAAGGGAGTAGTACACTGTGTTGTACGAGATCTTCTGTTTCTTGGCAATTTCTCGCATGGATTAGCCTTCATTTCCCAGAACAAGAATAGACTGACGAGTTTCAGAAGAAAGTTATTTGTTTCTGGCCATTTTGAGCACAAATGCTGATGCTCCAGATACTCAACTAGTCTAAATAAGACCAGTTTTATTGCTTCTTTAATCAGAACAACAGTTTTCAGCTGTGCTAACATAATTGCAAAAGGGTTTTCTAATGATCAATTAGCCTTTTAAAATGATACTTGGATTAGCCATTGGAACATGAGTGATGGTTAATGATAATGGGCCTCTGAACACCTATGTAGATATTCCATTTAAAAAATCAGCCGTTTCCAGCTACAATAGTAATTTACAACATTAACAATGTCTACACTGTATTTCTGATCAATTTGATGTTATTCTAATGGATAAAAAATGAGCTTTTCTTTTAAAAACAAGGACATTTGTAAATGACCCCAAACCTTTGAATAGTAATGTACAAATGCATACCATGAACTGAGAAACAATCTGGCTACTAAGGGCTTCATAAACAAATTTTCATTGATTGGTTGAATGTGCTGTATAGCATCCTGGTGATACTGTTTACTGTGGGTGTGGAATAGGATGCATATAATTGTATCACACAATTCATTATAAAAACCCCTAAGAGGTGATGATTAGGAAGAGAGTATGTTCTCTCTCTCTCTCTCTCTCTCTCTCTCTCTCTCTCTCTCTCTCTCTCACAATGAAGTTGTGCTCTTTAAAACTAAGTTAACTTGTAATGGTAATTTGTTCTTTGTTTTTGAGTTATGTCTGCTTGTTTGAAATGTGTGAGAAAAATAGCTTTATTGTAATGCTCCGGGTGTCGTGGGTGTGGAGTCAGATGCAGGAGACAGAGAGTGCAAGGCTGTGCTCTTTTAATGCACCAACACACCACAGGGTGCTCACAATACTAACGGCCCTTAACACGGGGAATGAGAAACGTACACCTGAAATTTCACGACCAGGAACAAACACGTTCCTCTACATTAGAGCCGAAGGTTACAATCATTAATCCCGCACAACAACCAGGCGGGCCGGCTGTCTAATAAAGACAAAGTAATCATTCACCAACAGGTGCTACCAATAAACATACAAGGAGGGGGAGGAAAGACAATAAGTGGCAGCTAATAGGCCGGTGACGACGACCGCCGAGCGCCACCCGACCGGGAAGGGAAACCACCCTCGGTCGGACTCGTGACAGTACCCGGCCTCGAGGTCGCCCCGGAGGACGAGGTGCAGGGCGATCCGGATGGAGGCGATGGAAATCCCTCAACATGGATGGATCCAAGATGTCCCCCACCGGTACCCAGCACCTCTCCTCCGGACCGTACCCCTCCCAGTCCACGAGGTACTGCAGGCCCCTCACCCGGCGTCTTGAGTCCAGAATGGCCCGGATCGTATACGTCGGGGACCCCTCGATGTCCAGAGGGGGGGGGGGAAGGACCTCCGGCACCTCACTGTCGTGCAGGGGACCAGCTACCACCGGCTATTACCCAAACACACACTGAAAAGGGGACACGTTAGTCGAGGAGTGGCGTAGTGAGTTCTGGGCCATTTCAGCCCAGGGAATGTATCGTGCCCACTCCCCTGGCCGATCCTGGCAATACGACCGCAGAAACCTACCCACCACCTGGTTCACTCTCTCCACCTGCCCATTAACCGGAGGTCAGGCTGACAGAGACCCCCAACCGTTCCATGAAAGCCCTCCATACCCGAGACGTGAATTGGGGGCCCCGATCAGAAACGATGTCCTCCGGCACCCCGTAGTGCCGAAAGAGATGGGTGAATAACGCCTTTGCAGTCTGTAGGGCTGTAGGGATACCGGGCAATGGGAGGAGACGGCAGGACTTAGAGAACCAATCCACAATCACTAGAACCGTGGTGTTCTCCTGAGACGGCAGAAGATCGGTCAGGAAATCTACAGATAGATGTGACCATGGCCGCTGTGGAATGGGGAGGGGTTGTAACTTCCCTCTAGGAAGGTGCCTAGGAGCCTTACTCTGGGCGCACACCGAACAGGAGGAGACATAACCCTTAAGTCCTTAGCCAAAGTAGGCCACCAATATCTCCCCTGAAGGCTCCCCACTGTCCTCGTCACCCCAGGGTGACCCGAGGAGGGTAGGACGTGAGCCCACCAAATCAGTTTGTCCCGAACACCAAGCAGCACGTACCTTCGCCCCACCGGACACTGAGGAGGTGCAGGTTCCGCCCGTAATGCCCGCTCGATGTCCGAGTCCACCTCCCATACCACTGGTGCTACCAGCTTTGAGGCGGGAAGGATGGGAGTAGGTTCGGTGAACCCATCCTCCGTGTGGTAAAGGCGGGACAGTGCGTCAGCCTTGACGTTCTGGGAGCCCGGTCTATAAGACAAAGTAAACCGGAACCGGGTGAAGAATATGGCCCACCTTGCCTGACGTGGGTTAAGTCTCCTAGCTGCCCGAATATACTCCAGATTCTGGTGGTTAGTCCAGATGAGAAAGGGGTGCTTAGCCCCCTCAAGCCAGTGTCTCCACACCTTCAGAGCTCTAACCACCGCTAGCAACTCCCGGTCCCCCACCTCATAGTTACGCTCCGCTGGGCTGACCTTCCTTGAGAAGAAAACGCAGGGGCGGAGTTTTGGTGGCGTACCCGAGCGCTGTGATAGTACGGCACCCACCCCAGCATCGAACGCGTCCACCTCCACTATGAATGCTAGAGAGGGGTCCGGATGTGCCAACACGGGTGCATCAGTGAACAGTGCCTTCAACTTGTTGAATGCTCTGTCCGCCTCTGCTGACCACTGCAACCGCACCGGGCCCCCTTTCAGCAGTGAGGTAATGGGAGCCGCTATCTGGCCAAAACCCCGGATAAACCTCCGGTAGTAGTTGACAAAACCCAAAAACCGCTGCACCTCCTTTACCGTGGTCGGAGTCGGCCAATTACGCACGGCCCTAATGCGGTCGCCCTCCATCACCACCCCCGAGGGGGAAATGCGATAACCCAGAAAAGAGACGGCTCGTTTAGAGAACACGCATTTCTCAGCCTTGACGTATAGGTCATGCTCCAGCAGTCTACCAAGCACCTTGCGTACCAGAGACACATGCGCGGTGTGAGTGGCCGAGTAGATCAGAATGTCATCGATATAAACAACCACTCCCTGCCCGCACAGGTCCCTGAGAATCTCGTCTACAAAGGATTGAAAAACGGCTGGAGCATTCTTTAGCCCATACGGCATGACGAGGTCCTCATAGTGGCCTGATGTGGTACTAAATGCGGTTTTCCACTCGTCTCCCTTCCGAATATGCACCAGAATATACGCGCTCCTGAGATCCAGTTTTGTGAAGAACTGCGCTCCGTGGAATGATTCCACCGCCGTAGCGATGAGAGGTAGAAGGTAACTATACCCCACTGTGATGGTGTTTAGACCTCTATAATCAATACACGGACGCAAACCTCCCTCCTTTTTCCTCACAAAAAATAAACTCGAGGAGATGGGTGAGATGGAGGACCGAATGTACCCCTGTCCCAGCGACTCCGTGACATATGTCTCCATCGCCAACATCTCCTCCTGGGACAACGGGTACACGTGACTCTTGGGAAGCGCAGCGTTTACCTGGAGATCAATCGTACAATCCCTTCCCGGTCGATAAGGTGGTAATTTAGTCGCTTTCACTTTACTGAAAGCGATTGCCAAATCGGCATACTCGGGGGGAATGCACACCGTGGAAACCTGGTCTGGACTCTCCACCGACGTGGCACCGATGGAAACTCCCAAACACCTTCCAGAACACTCCTCTGACCACCCCTGGAGAACCCCCTGTCTCCACAAAATTTTAGGATTGTGCTGGGCCAGCCAGGGAATCCCTAGCACCACTGGAAACGCAGGCGAATCAATAATAAAAAAACTGATACGATCCCTATGATTCCCCTGCGTCACCATGTCCAGTGGGACCGTGGTCTCCCTGACCATCCCTGACCCTAATGGCCGGCTATCTAGGGAGTGCACGGTAAAAGGAGAATCTATCGGCACCAGCGGAACCCCTAACTTAAGGGCGAATCCGCGATCCATAAAGTTCCCAGCTGCGCCTGAATCGACTAGTGCCCTATGCTGGGAAGAGGGAAAAAAGTGAAGGAAAAAAGTTAAGACAAACATGTGGCCAACGGGGGGTTCTGGGTGAGTTTGATGCTGACTCACCTGGGGTGATCGAGAAGCGTTCCGCCTGCCATCTCTACTCCCAGACGGACCCCCCCAGCACCGATCAGACGTGTGTCCTCTCCGACCACAGTTGGTGCAGGGAAGGCCTCCTCCTCCGGTACCCCTCGGCACAACCCTCCCAACTCCATCGGAATGGGAGCTGAGGGGCTGGATGGTGGAACGCACAGGACCCTCTCTGAACGCCCGCGGGCAGCCAGCAGATTGTCCAGTCGAATGGACATGTCAATCAGCTCATCCAGTGACAGAGCGGTGTCCCGACACGCTAACTCCTGGCGGACGTCCTCTTGGAGACGACACCTGTAGTGGTCAATAAGGGCCCTGTCGTTCCACCCAGATCCCGTGTGCCAAGGTCCGGAACTCCAGCGCGTAATCCTGGGCGCTCATATTCTCCTGCCTGAGATGAAATAGTCGTTCTCCCACCGCTCGGCCGTCTGGAGGGTGATCAAACACGGCACGGAAGCGGCGGGAAAACTCTGGGTACTGCTCCCGCGCTGAGTCTGGTCCATTCCAGACTGCGTTCGTCCACTCCAGAGCACGACCCGTGAGGCAGGAGATGAGGACACTCACGGTGGTCAGATATAGCTCCAGCTGAAGCAAAAACCCCTGGCAACCCGCCGCCGTGCCATCATAAGCCCTCGGTAGCGTCAGACGGAGGGTGCTGGAGTC
Organism: Oncorhynchus masou masou; assembly: GCF_036934945.1. Classification (NCBI taxonomy): domain Eukaryota; kingdom Metazoa; phylum Chordata; class Actinopteri; order Salmoniformes; family Salmonidae; genus Oncorhynchus; species Oncorhynchus masou. The sequence goes on from NC_088242.1 coordinate 70,697,708, forward strand.
GGGAGATGGGGAGTCCGAAGCCGGGGATGCCGAAGGTGGAGAGAGGAGACCACTCCTCTCTCATCGGTCCATTCTCTCCATCACTTGATCCATCGCGGATCCGATCCGATGGAGGGCGGTGGTGTGGTGGAGAACCCGTTCCTCCATCGATGGGAGAGGGTAGGCTGCTGCTCATTTAATTTTTGGTGCGTGATTCTGTAATGCTCCGGGTGTCGTGGGTGTGGAGTCAGACTCAGGAGACAGAGAGTACAAGGCTGTGCTCTTTTAATGCATCAACGCACCACAGGGTGCTCACAATAATGACGGCCCCAAACACGGGGAATCAGAAAGGTACAAATGAAATTTTACGACCAGGAACAAACACGTTCCTCTACATTAGAGCCGAAGGTTACAATCATTAATCCAACCAGTCGGGCCAGCTGTCTAATAAAGACAAACTAATCATTCACCAACAGGTGCTACCAATAAACATACAAGGAGGGGGAGGAAAGACAATCAGTGGCAGCTAATAGGCCGGTGACGACGACCGCCGAGCGCCACCCGACCGGGAAGGGAAACCACCCTCGGTCGGACTCGTGACATTTATCTTGAAACGGTAATCTACAGCAGCATTCTATAATTATATTAGGATCTAAAGGGTTAATAGACCAATAACACAGAGAGTTCCAAACCTCTCTCTAATAACAGTTCGTTTTCAGTTTCCCCCTCCCCACTCAGACCAATCCAAGACAGTCCTAGCTAAATTCTTGCTTGAGAAATATTTTTCAGCTAAAAATACATTTTGTTTCTTTTAGACCATTGGAATGTAAAACTATTATAGTAAATTACATAATTGTTACCCAGAAATGATTAGATATTGATATAAAAATGGCTGCATTCGGCCTTTAAAGATGCCGACAATATATTTCATTGTGTGCCATATTTTTACACCACTTCTTGGAGAGGTTATTTGATAAGATTTCAACCCTATTTGGGGATTTTTTATTTTTCATGCCTGGTTTCCTCCAGATGTGGTGCTTGGCATTCAGGTCAAAGAGTTCAATCTTGGCTTCTTCAGACCAGAGAATCATGTTTCTCATGGTCTGAGAGTACTTTAGGTGCCCTTTGGCAAACTCCAAGTGGGCTGTCATGTGCCTTTTACTGAGGAGTGGCATAGCAAAGGGTCTGAATACTTATGTAACTAAGGTATATCTGTTTTGATTTTAATACATTTGCAAAAATGTCCAAAACACCGTTTTCTCTTTGTCTTTATGGGGTATTATGTGTAGATTGATGAATACATTCTTTTTATTTAATCCATTTTAGAATAAGGCTGTAACGTAACAAAATGGGGAAAAAATGAAGGGGTCTGAATACTTTCCGAATGCACTGTATACTGAAAATAAGAAATTGTTCTTAACTGACTTGCCTAGTTAAATAAAGGTTAAAAGAAATTACAAAAAATAATACTTGTAAGTAAAAATGTCACAAGGATAATTGAACTTAGAAAAGCTTTTTCATCATTAAAATAGGCAACAACAAAAAACACTCAAAAAATGAACACTCACTCAAGTAATTGATTACTAACATCCGTTCGGATATCCGGATATATTCGATTAACTGTGCCCGGCATCCCTAATAAACAATATTCTGTACGTGCTGTAATTTATGTGAAACCTATGACTGTATACTGTATAGGCACAGCCATTTCACCCAGGATGCTTTCTGAACTCTGGATTGGGTTTCAAATAGGAAATCAGATGAGTTCAAAATGTGCTACTCACATGCAGAAATGCATGACTGTGACCTCTCTGACAGGTCAATGTGGGCTGAGGGAGAGGATGACATGACATGTTCTTTCCAACAGCCCAGTGTGGGCGTAAGCTATGGGATGTTCACATACTGTACTTACACATCTTTGGAATTATAAACACAAAACTGCTTGATACGTAAGTCAAACCCATGGCAGAAAATGGACACGTACCTGTAGACTGAGAGCACGTCAGCTATAAGTACAGTTAGAATGTACCACCGGGACAACTGGTGCTCAGATGCTGTGGTAAAACTGGATATAAGTGGCAAAAAGGTGGCTGTGGCTCCAGTAAATGTATGAATGAATCTTGTCTGTTCAATTGAGTAACATTCTTATGTAGTAATTGAAAAGATTAAACGAAGACAATGTCATACCATAGACGCACATGGTTTCCTTCACTGAACTGAACCCATTGGAAATGGCTTTGGCAGCATAATGGCAGCATAATGGCAGCCTAATGGCAGCATAATGGCAGCATAATACTGTGCCTTTTCTTTCATATTTAGATGCAGTTTCAGAAAAACATGCCGAGACCTGAGGATGACCTCTCAGTGGTTAAGAATAGAGACATTCACTTGGGGGCAGGAGTAGGCTTGGAACAAATCAGGTTGATCAAAGAGCTGGAGAGGAGTTGAAAGGTCACGGAGAGAAGAACACAATAACTTTGACAACAATGACATCATGAGGAGACATAATGATGGACACTGTCTGCGAGGAGAAACCTAACCATAATAACAAGAGGCCAGACAGAATTATTCTCTGTTTTGTTTCTTCTTTGTTGGGGGAATCAAAGCAGATCTGTAAAAAATCCCCAAATCAAAAAGAAAAGTCCAGAAAGAGGAGAATTACAGACTGTACACTACTGTTCAACCATCACACAGAAACACATTTGGAATATAGGACTAATATGGACTTATATGTCTAACCCTCCACCTCCCCCAGAAACAAGATTCTCCAGAAAACTTGGGGAGCAAAATAAAATGACCCACGGGCCATATTCGGCCAACAGGTCGCCAGTTGGGGAACCCTGCTGTAGACAGTAATCATGTCTCTATAGGTTAGGAACTGACATACAGACACCTGAACACCACATGGAAACATCAGACAAGTGGGTAAAAATAACTGTAAGGAGTTGGAGAGTGACTCATCATTTGAAAGACTTTTTGACAAAAATAGAGAAATGTGTCAAAACGTTGCCTTGGTGGGGGTTGTGATGCGATGCAGACCCGCCGCCAGCCTATTTCTTGTTCGTCAGATGGACACAGGCATTGTGTCATAACATCAGCACCTCATTTCAAAGCCCCCTTCCTCTATGTTTACTGAAATCACTCAATGAGGTATCATCTGAGCAGATTTATTTTGACAACTCAGGACTCAACCTGCTGGGATTATTTCTGAAGTCTGTCATGAGGACCCTGCATAGATGATTTCCGAGGATTTATTCTTCTTAAATTGAACTGCTGCTCCCAAATCTTCACACTTCCTTGTCCCTACGGGTCCAACAATACTGCTGCATGGCATAATTACACATCCATGCATGGATGCCTACAGCACCTACAAAATACCCTTTTTGTTCTGGGCTAAATCTGGCTGCAAATCTGCCTCCCTTCTCCAATTACACCCCTTTTAATATCATGTTCACAGAGGAACCTCTCCATTACTCTCAAACAACAAACTCACTGCACACTGTATAAAATATGGAAAGGTGTAGATTTGTCTGTACTTTTACAGCAACACTACAACGATGTTGCATTGACATTCATAGCCTCCTCCTACAAAAAAATAATTAACAGCAATCTCCTCCAAAACACATGATGTCAAGAATGAAATCTCTACTTGCACTGCAACCTGTTATTGCAGCTGGCTGCCTCTTCGTATTCCTATTAATGAGGGCGGGACTTCAGATGGACTATGTTACAGTATGTTTCCTCTTGGGGAAGGAGGGAGCAGTTCCTGTGGCCAAGGGTGTGTCCACCTGAGCACCTTTTATCTACGCACAATAACAAATTAGAGCACAGGAAGAACCACGTTTTGTTCTGAAACCCACCCAGTCCATACAGACATAACACACCCATCAGAGTCAATAGGACTCCCCTCTATCTGAGTTGAACTGGACTGGATATGTCAGCCTCAAGAACACATGGCTCTCCATATGAATGGTGTTTTCACAGAACATCATTCTCAGATCTTCTTGGCATGATCACTATAGTTGTAGTAACAGGAAAGAGGGTAAACAACAATAGACAGAGGTGATGCGTCATGCTTTCCAGGAACCCTGAATCACCTTCACACCAAAACCACTTATACCAGTGACCCACCCAGGGTCATTATGAGGGGATGTGGAGTATTTCCTAGAAAATACAACATCAGTACAAATGGAACATCTAGCCTTCTGAATAACACTATGTATCACTCACTCTAGGTATATACACTGACATAGACTGACCAGGTGAACCCAGGTGAAAGCTATGATCCCTTATTGACGTCACTTCTTAAATGCACTTCAATTAGTGTAGATGAAGCGGAGGAGACAGGTTAAATAATTATTTTTAAGCCTTGAGACAATTGAGACATGGTTTCTGTATGTGTGCCATTTGGAGGGTGAATGGGCAATACTAAATAATTAAGTGGCTTTGAGTGGAGTATGGTAGTAGGTGACCAGCGCACCGGTTTGTGTCAAGAACTGCAACACTGCTGGGTTTTTCATGCTCTACAGTTTCACATGTGTATCAACAATGGTCCACCACCCAAAGGACATCCAGCCAACTTGACACAACTGTGGGAAGCATTGGAGTCAACATGGGCCAGTATCCCTGTGGAACGCTTTCGACACTTTGTAGAGTCCATGTCCGACGAATTGAGGCTATTCTGGGGGCAACTCAATATTAGCAAGATGATTGATTTGATTTCATTAGAGGGAGAGAGTGAGTGAGGGGTGAGATGTAGAAAATGCATCTGACGAGGGAGGTGAAACATAACTCCCATTTCCAGGTCCTTTTTCCGAATTAAAATAATGTCATGTGTTGATCACATGTATCTCATTTCTATTTTTAAACACAAATCAAAGCATGACATGTTGTTACTGAGAAAATACACTGTAGTTTTCCTACTCATCTGGGGAGTGTGTTTCTGGCCTGTACAGTTTGTCCATGGTGCTGGATAAGAGTTGAATGATGGCTATGTAGGGACGAATAAGAAGTAAGTATCAGTAAATCTCTAGTGAAGCATTGATGGCACCACATCAATCACTGAGGCAGCCATCATGCTGACATGCCCATACAATGGTAAACTTAGCCTTCAAGGCCTTACTAAAATCTCAAGTGATCTCAGGATTCAGCTGCATGACCTAATAAAAAAGTCAACTTTGTTCACTGTTTAAAACAGCTGGAAAAGAACGGACAAACATGTAGGGGAGAATGTTGAACCATTTTTTACATTCAGCATCACTACATCAAGGGAAATATAGTATTATTTCTAACAAAGATATCTACATATATTTCAGGACGTTGTGTATCTCTGGAAATAATCAGAATTTAGTTTTGAAAAGAGCTTGTCAAAAAAAAGCGGTCTCTTGGAACAACTTACCCTGGGTAAGAGTTTAGTTGAGCATAGGGACAGAGTATGTTGAGCCGCCTTGGGGTAAGTGGGTGATGGTGCTGGTAGTTAAAAGTATATATATATATTTTTTTTCATCTTCTTATTTTTGCACTTTTTGATATCCAATTACAGTCTTGTCCCATCGCTTGGGCAATGAAATCCTGGCTGGCCAAACCCTCCCCTAACCTGGACGATGCCTTAGACCACTGCTCCACTCAGGAGGCCGATAGTTCAAAGTTTAATTCATGGAATGGGGGTGTGGTGTATTGTATATCTTAAATGTATGCCTACATTCATATATAGATCTCTCTGTTCAATATCACGTACCCTTCCATTTCTAGACCAGTTGTCTTGAACAAGGATGTTTTTTCAATGTGCCAATTCTTAGGCAAGTTCTCTGCATTTGAGGCTTTCTATACACAGGCCATGATGACACATTCCCTGTAACAATAAAAATGCAATTCATAAGCATATGCATTTCTTCCTTCCTTCACAGGCTCCATAAAGACCTCTTCCTAAATATTTAGTCACATGAGGGGTGGCTCAACTAGCCCTTTGGCTCAACTTACCCCACTCTCCCCTACTTTAGTCTAATACCACTATGCAGGCACTTTGTCTGTTCAGTACAGAGCAGCAAGTCAATGTTTGATGGTGTTTGCCAGCATCATAATGGGAACGTTCAGATAATAATCAAAGTCAGTGGCTACATGACAGAAGTAAAATTGGCAGAAAGGTCCAACAACCCACGTGTAACCCAATATCATCCTGCTCCAGCAATAGTGGCATACAACATCCCCAGGCTCTTCAAAGTTAAAAGGCCTTATGAAACCACTATGCCATTACTTACATCAAATGTAACCTGCCTTAGAAACACCTGCACCGGGTGAATCAGGACACAGATGTAACACTATATCTATATATTACATCTGATCTTTATATGACCTGCAAGTAACCTCAGGCTAAAACTCAAAAAGGTTTGGAAAATGAAAATGGATCAAAAAGGTAAGAACAAGAAGAGAAAGGTGGTCCCTGTCTGAGGTAAGAGACATGGTCCTCTGCTGTTGCTCACAATAAGGACTGACAAGACCTTTGGAGGCATTGAGATCATCATTCTATAATATGTTAGAAAGATTGTTAGTCATCTAGTTCTAGTTCTTCCCTGTTGACATCCCCTCCACAAAAGTGTCAACCTTTCCTATGAAATCCGTATTACTGTTTGCATCTGTGCTTGATGCCTGTTCTTTTTATACGGTGTTGTATTTTCTATTGACATAATATTACCAGCTATGCTAAGGACAGTAAAGTGTTATCATGAAGCCAATATAATTTATACAGGTCCTTACATGATCTTTGAGGCCCTGAGCATCCTGAGGACTTGGGCAATCCAAAAAGAATACTGGAACATTGCACCTGCAGCACTGCAGAGGCTTATCAAGAGCTCAACAAGCTTATCCGCTCATAATACAACACAGGGATGTAAAATGTAAACAGCCTCCCTGTCCCGACTCATTCTTGTTGATGTGATGCCTCACATATTAATGCTGCTGGAGCACTTGTTTTAAAGAGCACTTCACCCTGACTAAAACACACAGAAAAACCCACATAACTGAACAATCTGGAGGTGAGGTGTTAACACCCACTGGGCAAAAACTGATTTGTTGTTTCCATGCAATTTAAACCCAATAATTCAATATTATGACATTGAATCAACGTGGAAGACTGACTGGATTTGAAAAAAGTTCCGACATTTTTTTAACGTATTTTTTTTCACAACATTTTTTGGTTGATTTCACTTTCAATTCACATTAGTTGACAAGCTAACCAAATGTTAATCAAAACTAGACGAACTGACGTCTGTGCCCAGTGGGAATACTGTGAAATGCATGTTTGGATTCTTAGTTGATGATATGCTCTTCATTTAAATAATAAGAGCAGGAAGGTACATCCACTTCCATATGAATAGGTAGGTCTATGTATTTCATGTGATTGAAATAAAAGTCAACCAGGATTGTAAATTACAATTTCATGAGGTTTGAGAAGAGGTCTCTATGAACGTTCTCCTTTACAGCAGTATTTTTTTTAAATGGGTTGCTTTGAGCAACTGCAGCGGGAAGACAGAGGGAGACAGTCAGCTTTTAGAACACTGCTGAAGAACAGTGCTCGTTGAGAAATACAAAGGCTCTGGAGTTTACCAATCTCAGTGGGAAAATTATACATTTTGGTACGATAGCATGCGTCATCAAAGCAGAAACTGAACCCTGCAGCTGAACTAGACAATAGCACAGAACAGGCCTGTTGAGTATCATTGACCTTGAGGGTCTTTGTGAGAGAGTTTCAGTCAAAACCACAGTATAAGACAGTTCAGAGATTTAGTCTCAGCTTATTAAGAGCAGAATATCTTTCCATGGTAATGAAGAGCCTGTCAGGGTTGCACTCACATCAAACAGTGAGAGATTATTCCTTGTCTGTCCATTCAAACCTCAGGCAGTATCAGCCTGGAAGGAGTACAATTGAAACCTGAGACCCAATCACAGCTGGACTGCCACAAATGTTGAGCCAACATGACACTTTGGAACCATCTCCCTTCCGTATGCATGTACCTTACTCTGACAAAATCAGGGTTGGTCCTGGTCAGTCCCTGAATGGGAGACCAGACGCTGCTGGACGTGGTGTTGGAGGGCCAGTAGGAGACACCTTTTCCTTTGGTCTAAAAAAATATCCCAGGGCACAGTGTGTAGGGTGCTGCCTTTCGGATGGGATGTTAAATGGGTGTCCTGACTCTCTGTGGTCAGTAAAGATCCGATGGCACTTATCATAAGAGTGTTAAGCATGGTGTCCTGACTAAATTCCCAATCTGGCCCTCATACCATCATGGTCACCTAATCATCCCCAGTTTACAATTGGCTCATTCATCTGTCTCCCCTATTTTCCAGGTCGTTGCTGTAAATGAGAATGTGTTCTCAGTCAACGTATCTGATTAAAAAAAATCAATAAAAGCTAAATATCGTACAACAACCTCTCCCTTTCAAAGGAAAGACGTAGTTGAATGAAATTAACACATGTAAATGGTGACTGCATTAATCAATAGTTTCCTCTCCACGCTACGCTAGTGATAACAGTATTTTGACTTCAATCACACTAAAGCTGCAAACTGACCAGGCCCATCTTTACAGTGTATCAACAGGTAAGTAAAAAAAATAGATGTGGGAGCACCACTGTCTATACAGGCATAATGGCTCCCTAATATATCTATATTGTGTGTGTGTGTAAATTATGCGCAACGGAGCCCAGAGCTGATCCTCGGCCCTAAGCGGAGTCCTGCACAGGGACTGGATGTGACAGCTGAGAATGATTATTTAGCCCATTATCCCACCAGTCATACTGCTGCCTGGAAGCCATCACACTTCACTGTCACGTCACCACACAGTACATTGAAAACACATTCCGCTGCATCTCCACCAAATACAGAGCAGTACCTGCAGCAGTGGTGGCCATTGGAAGAGAGTTATTGTCCTTTTCAACCTTACATGCGGCAGGTAGCCTAGTTTTTAGCGCGTTGGGCTAGTAATCGAAAGGTTTCTGGATCTAATTCCTGAGCTGACAAGATACAAATCTGTGGTTCTACCCCTGAACAAGGCAGTTAACCCACTGTACCCCGGTAGGCCATCATTGTAAAATAAGAATTTGTTCTTAACTCACTTGCCTAGTTAAATAAAGGTTAAATAAAATAAAATATATATATATACAGTGGGGGGAAAAGTATTTAGTCAGCAACCAATTGTGCAAGTTCTCCCACTTAAAATGATGAGAGAGGCCTGTAATTTTCATCATAGGTACACTTCAACTATGACAGACAAAATGAGAAAAAAAATCCAGAAAATCACATTGTAGGATTTTTTATGAATTTATTTGCAAATGATGGTGGAAAATAAGCATTTGGTCAATAACAAAAGTTTATCTCAATAGTTTGTCATATACCCTTTGTTGGCAATGACAGAGGTCAAACGTTTTCTGCAAGTCTTCACACACTGTGTGTGTGTGTATTCACACACTGTTGCTGGTATTTTGGCCCATTCCTCCATTCAGATCTCCTCTAGAGCGGTGATGTTTTGGGGCTGTTGTTGGGCAACATGGACTTTCAACTCCCTCCAAAGATTTTCTATGGGGTTGAGATCTGGAGACTGGCTAGGCCACTCCAGGACCTTGAAATGTTTCTTATGAAGCCACTCCTTCGTTGCCCGGGCGGTGTGTTTGGGATCATTGTAATGCTGAAAGACCCAGCCACGTTTCATCTTCGATGCCCTTGCTGATGGAAGGGGGTTTTCACTCAAAATCTCACGATACATGGCCCCATTCATTCTTTATTTACACGGATCAGTCGTCCTGGTCCCTTTGCAGAAAAACAGCCCCAAAGCATGATGTTTCCACCCCCATGCTTCACAGTAGGTATGGTGTTCTTTGGATGCAACTCAGCATTCTTTGTCCTCCAAACACGACGAGTTGAGTTTTTACCAAAAAGTTATATTTTGGTTTCTCTCAATCTTCTTCTGGATCCTCCAAATGCTCTCTAGCAAACTTCAGACGGGCCTGGACATGTACTGGCTTAAGCAGGGGGACACGTCTGGCACTGCAGGATTTGAGTCCCTGGCGGCGTAGTATGTTACTGATGGTAGGCTTTGTTACTTTGGTCCCAGCTCTCTGCAGGTCATTCACTAGGTTCCCCCGTGTGGTTCTGGGATTTTTGCTCACCGTTCTTGTGAAAATTTTGACCCCACGGGGTGAGATCTTGCGTGGAGCCCCAGATCGAGGGAGATAATCAGTAGTCTTGTATGTCTTCCATTTCCTAATAATTGCTCCCACAGTTGATTTCTTCAAACCAAGCTGCTTACCTATTGCAGATTCAGTCTTCCCAGCCTGGTGCAGGTCTACAATTTTGTTTCTGGTGTCCTTTGACAGCTCTTTGGTCTTGGCCATAGTGGAGTTTGGAGTGTGACTGTTTGAGGTTGTGGACAGGTGTCTTTTATACTGATAACAAGTTCAAACAGGTGCCATTAATACAGGTAACGAGTGGAGGACAGGGGAGCCTCTTAAAGAAGAAGTTACAGGTCTGTGAGAGCCAGAAATCTTGCTTGTTTGTAGGTGACCAAATACTTATTTTCCCCCATAATTTGCAAATAAATTCATTAAAAATCTTACAATGTGATTTTCTGGATTTTTTTTCCTCATTTTGTCTGTCATAGTTGAAGTGTATCTATGATGAAAATTACAGGCATCTCTCATCTTTTTAAGTGGGAGAACTTGCACAATTGGTAGCTGACTAAATATGTTTTTGCCACACTGTATATATATATATATATATATATATATATATATATATATATATATATATAGGTTTGCGTAATGACTTATGCCTTCACATGCTTCAGTTTGGCTACCCTCTTGTAGGAAATCCTACAGGAGGGTAGCTCTCCCGGAACAGGGTTGGAGAGACCTTGGCTAGGCGAACCGAACGATGGTGCTTGCATACTCCCTTAATAGACCTTCACCTGAAAAATGAGAAAAACGGCAATAGTACTGTTTCTCCATCTTGAGACACCATAGCCAGTATACACTTCCTCAAAATAGAATTAATCGATGATAACTCAAGAAATCTGTCATTAATTTTGACATATTTGCAGAGGAGATGTTGGTCACACAATTTTACATCTACTGTAACTAAGATGTTTGGTGCAGTATTTCTCAAGTGAAAAACTGCATGAAAACGATTGATCTCTCATTGAATGACAACAAACACGTAATTGAAAAATCCCTACTGTTGACCAATCATAGATGAAATGTTGTGGACTTCAGCTACCGACTTCGGCTTGCCTTGAGAAAAAAGTATTGTTTGTATGAACAGACAAAAAAAACCCTTGACGAAAACCAGAACGAACGAAAACGTCCCAAAATGTCGTCATGATATTTGCACGAACTGTTCCAAACTGTTTAAGATTAGAAGCATGTGGATGCCTTTACTGGTACATCTACTAAGATTTCCATGTAACAGAGTCAATGCTTAAATAAACGCCTTTTTGTTAACGTGTAATTCTGGTAAACATTCAGTTTGGTGCTTCCAGTGCTCTAAAACATAGAGTAAACCCTTTATCACTGAGTAATTGTTTTGACCTGGCTTACCTCCGGACCTCAGCATTGTGATGTTAAGTGAATCACCAACAGGTACATCACTGCATGATAAGATTCTTCAAAAGATTGAGCTATTGTTTGTTGAACATTGAAGTCTTTATAAATCCTCCTGACTCACGTAGCCTGGATCAGAGCTTTTTATTACTCAGTCGTCTGTTGGTCATGGTCAGGGGCTTGACTGCCAAGCAACAGTAGCTCTAGCAACCCAGGAGGCACACTAGATTCACACTGTCTCTGCTAAGTTAGAAACATACTGTCTGGGAGGTGATGGGCTGAACAGAATTATAAAGCTGTAGCCTCGTAATTGGGATTTCATAGGGCCACTTTCATTATTTTAACCTGAATAGTTACATTAGAATTATTGGCGCAATACTAAATCTACCAAATTCTACTTTATTCTAGTTCACTACTACCACTACTACCACTGATCACTTGGCTACATAGCTGATGCACGCTGGACTGTCCATTAATCACGGTACTCCATTCTGCTTGTTTATGTTTTATCTGTCGGCCCCGTTGCCTAGTCAACGCCATTTTACCTGCTGTTGTTGTGCTAGCTGATTAGCTGTTGTTGTCTCACCTACTGTTTTAGCTAGCTTTCCCAATTCAACACCTGTGATTACTGTATGCCTCGCTGTATGTCTCTCTCAAATGTCAATATGCCTTGTATACTGTTGTTCAGGTTAGTTATCATTGTTTTAGTTCACAATGGAGCCCCTAGTTCCACTCTTCATACCCCTGATACCTCCTTTGTCCCACCTCCCACACATGCGGTGACCTCACCCATTACAACCAGCATGTCCAGAGATACAACCTCTCATCATCACCCAGTGCCTGGGCTTACCTCCGCTGTACCCGCACCCCACCATACCCCTGTCTGCGCATTATGCCCTGAATATATTCTACCATGCCCAGAAACCTGCTCCTCTTATCCTGGACACCATTTGTGAATTGATCGCCCCCCATCTAGCTTCAGAGTTTGTTCTTTTAGGTGACCTAAACTGGGATATGCTTAACACCCCTGCAGTCCTACAATCTAAGCTAGATGCCCTCAATCTCACACAAATCATCAAGGAACCCACCAGGTACAACCCTAACTCTGTAAACAAGTGCACCCTCATAGACGTCATCCTGACCAACTGGCCCTCCAAATACACCTCCGCTGTCTTCAACCAGGATCTCAGCGATCACTGCCTCATTGCCTGTATCCGCTACAGAGCCGCAGTCAAACGACCACCCCTCATCACTGTCAAACGCTCCCTAAAACACTTCTGTGAGCAGGCCTTTCTAATCGACCTGGCCCGGGTATCCTGGAAGGACATTGACCTCATCCCGTCAGTTGAGGATGCCTGGTCATTCTTTAAAAGTAACTTCCTCACCATTTTAAGCATGCTCCGTTCAAAAAATGCAGAACTAAGAACAGATACAGCCCTTGGTTCACTCCAGACCTGACTGCCCTCGACCAGCACAAAAACATCCTGTGGCGGACTGCAATAGCATCGAATAGTCCCCGCGATATGCAACTTTTCAGGGAAGTCAGGAACCAATACACGCAGTAAGTCAGGAAAGCTAAGGCCAGCTTCTTCAGGCAGAAGTTTGCATCCTGTAGCTCCAACTCCAAAAAGTTCTGGGATACTGTGAAGTCCATGGAGTACAAGAGCACCTCCTCCCAGCTGCCCACTGCACTGAGGCTAGGTAACACGGTCACCACCGATAAATCCATGATTATCGAAAACTTCAACAAGCATTTCTCAACGGCTGGCCATGCCTTCCGCCTGGCTACTCCAACCTCGGCCAAGCCCTTCCAGGTTCTCCTTTACCCAAATCCAGATAGCAGATGTTCTGAAAGAGCTGCAAAACCTGGACCAGTACAAAACAGCAGGGCTTGACAATCTGGACCCTCTATTTCTGAAACTATCTGCCGCCATTGTCGCAACCCCTATTACCAGCCTGTTCAACCTCTCTTTCATATCGTCTGAGATCCCCAAGGATTGGAAAGCTGCCGCAGTCATCCCCCTCTTCAAAGGGGGAGACACCCTGGACCCAAACTGTTACAGACCTATATCCATCCTGCCCTGCCTATCTAAGGTCTTCGAAAGCCAAGTCAACAAACAGGTCACTGACCATCTCGAATCCCACCGTACCTTCTACGCTGTGCAATCTGGTTTCCGAGCCGGTCACGGGTGCACCTCAGCCACACTCAAGGTACTAAACGATATCATAACCGCCATCGATAAAAGACAGTACTGTGCAGCCGTCTTCATCGACCTTGCCAAGGCTTTCGACTCTGTCAATCCACATATTCTTATCGGCAGACTCAGTAGCCTCGGTTTTTCGGATGACTGCCTTGCCTGGTTCACCAATTACTTTGCAGATAGAGTTCAGTGTGTCAAATCGGAGGGCATGCTGTCCGGTCCTCTGGCAGTCTCTATGGGGGTGCCACAGGGTTCAATTCTCGGGCCGACTCTTTTCTCTGTATATATCAATGATGTTGCTCTTGCTGCGGGCGATTCCCTGATCCACCTCTACGCAGACGACACCATTCTATATACTTCCGGCCCGTCCTTGGACACTGTGCTATCTAACCTCCAAACGAGCTTCAATGCCATACAACACTCCTTCCGTGGCTTCCAACTGCTCTTAAACGCTAGTAAAACCAAATGCATGCTTTTCAACCGATTGCTGCCTGCACCCGCATGCCCGACGAGCATCACCACCCTGGATGGTTCCAACCTTGAATACGTGGACATCTATAAGTACCTAGGTGTCTGGCTAGACTGTAAACTCTCCTTCCAGACTCATATCAAACATCTCCAATAGAAAATCAAATCAAGAGTCAGCTTTCTATTCCGCAACAAAGCCTCCTTCACTCACGCCGCCAAACTTACCCTAGTAAAACTGACTATCCTACCGATCCTCGACTTCGGCGATGTCATCTACAAAATTGCTTCCAACACTCTACTCAGCAAACTGGATGCAGTTTATCACAGTGCCATCTGTTTTGTCACTAAAGCACCTTATACCACCCACCACTGCAACTTGTATGCTCTAGTCGGCTGGCCCTCGCTACATATTCGTCGCCAGACCCACTGGCTCCAGGTCATCTACAAGTCCATGCTAGGTAAAGCTCCGCCTTATCTCAGTTCACTGGTCACGATGGCAACACCCATCCGTAGCACGCGCTCCAGCAGGTGTATCTCACTGATCATCCCTAAAGCCAACACCTCATTTGGCCGCCTTTCGTTCCAGTACTCTGCTGCCTGTGACTGGAACGAATTGCAAAAATCCCTGAAGTTGGAGACTTTTATCTCCCTCACCAACTTCAAACATGTGCTATCTGAGCAGCTAACCAATCGCTGCAGCTGTACATAGTCTATTGGTAAATAGCCCACCCATTTTCACCTACCTCATCCCCATACTGTTTTTATTTATTTACTTTTCTGCTCTTTTGCACACCAGTATCTCTACCTGTACATGACCATCTGATCATTTATCACTCCAGTGTTAATCTGCAAAATTGTAATTATTCGCCTACCTCCTCATGCCTTTTGCACACAATGTATATAGAATCCCCTTTTTTTCTACTGTGTTATTGACTTGTTAATTGTTTACTCCATGTGTAACTCTGTGTTGTCTGTTCACGCTGCTATGCTTTATCTTGGCCAGGTCGTAGTTGCAAATGAGAACTTGTTCTCAACTAGCCTACCTGGTTAAATAATGGTGAAATAAAAATAAAAATAAATAAAAATAAATTTCCCTTCTCCAGGATTAGACCAAATTGCAACAAAGATATAAGTCATCAGAATGAGAAATTAAAGATACAATATTGAATGGTAGAAATTGGATACCTCATCAGACTTGGCGATTCAATGATATTGCTAATACTGGAACTAACTACATTGTCAATGTAGTGATCATGCAGTTTATCTTTTCAGAACCAACTAATGAACATTTCTATATCACCAATGCAATCAGCTATCACAAGTTGGAATAGAAAGTATGCCAATGCCCAAACTCTGTTTTAAGCATTTGTGTTGAACATCTGTTGTGCCAGTTAAGATGCAGGGAGGAGTCTGGTTATATTTTTGTTGTGCGACCATACACACATGCTCACTCACAGCCCCAGAGCTAGCCTACATTGTTCCATAACCTGAATACTTGTCTCCTCACCCCAGTGCTGTGGTGGTGTGTTGCTCTTCTGTTAACCACACTGTTTGTCTAACATACTAACGCTTTGGTCAGTCAGCAGCCGTGAACCTGAAGCTGGGACTGGGAAATAGAAGAGAGCTATATTGAGTGCATTCTTCCATTGGAAAATCAACTCTTTTTGGAAGCTATTTACAAAGGCACAAAGGACGTGTTAAGTCACAGTGCTACGGAGGTCAAGTTTCTGCTGTTGCAGGTGTTTAAACGGGACATTTGTTCTGGATAGTGCCTTTTAAGAACAAAATACATCTTACTGAGCGCAGAAGTCATTTCAACGTCAGTTTTGATTTTCATTCGGTTGAGCTGTCAATAGTGATGTGCATCTTTCCTTATCAACACAATTTGATTCATGTCTCAATAAATGGGTTACGATACGATACAGGAACAATACGTTTCAGTTTAAAACAATTCGGTGCGATTTGATTTGATTCGAGGAACGAATCAATGTGATCTGGTTAAAAGCGATTCATTAACATTTGTTGAATAAACACATTCTGAGCTGGTCCTCTCTGAGCTGACTTCTCTCTCTGTGTGTGTGTGTGTGTGTGTGTGTGTGTGTGTGTGTGTGTGTGTGTGTGTGTGTGTGTGTGTGTGTGTGTGTGTGTGTGTGTGTGTGTGTGTGTGTGTGTAAATTATTTGCATTTACAGTGCCTTTGGAAAGTATTCAGACCCCTTGACTTTTTTCCACAATTTGTTACGTTACAGCCTTATTCTAAAATGTATTAAATAAATAAAAAATCCTAAGCAATCTACAAGCAATACCATAATGACAAAGCAAAAACAGGTTTTGGGAAATTTTTGGAAATGTAAATATAAATGTATATACCTTATTTACATAAGTATTCAGACCTTTTGCTATGAGACTCAGAATTGAGCTCAGGTGCATCCTGTTTCCATTGATCATCCTTGAGATGGTTCTAGAACTTGATTGGAGTCCATCTGTTGTAAATTAAATTGATTGGACATGATCTATATAAGGTCCCACAGTTGACAGTGCATGTCAGAGCAACAACCAAGCAATGAGGTCGAAGGAATTCTCCATAGAGTTCCAAGCCAGGATTGTGTCGAGGCACAGATCTGGGGAAGGGTATCAACACATTTCTGTAGCATTTAAGGTCCCCAAGGACACAGTGGCCTCCGTCATTCTTAAATGGAAGAAGTTTGGAACCACCAAGATTCTCCCAAGAGCGTGTTGCCCTGCCAAACTGAGAAATCGGAGAGAAGGGCCTTGGCAAAGGAGCTGACCAAGAACCCGAGGCTCACTCTGACAGAGCTCCAGAGTTCATCTGTGGAGATGGGAGAACCTTCCAGAAGGACAACCATCTCTGCAGCACTCCACCAATCAGGCCTTTATGGTAGAGGGGCCAGGCCGCATGGAGTTTGCCAAAAGGCACCTAAAGACTCTCAGACTATGAGAAACAATATTCTCTTGTCTGATGAAACCAAGATTGAAGTCTTTGGCCTGAATGCCAAGCATCACATCTGGAGGAAACCTGATGGTGAAGCATGGTGGTGGAAGCATCATGCTGTGGGGATGTTTTTCAGCATTAGGAAATGGGAGACTAGTCAGGATTGAGGGAAAGATGAAAGGGAGCAAAGTACAGAGAGATCCTTGATGAAAACCTTCTCCAGAGTGCTCAGGACTACCGACTGTGGTGAAGGTTCACCTTCCAACAGGACAATGACCCTAAGCACACAACCAAGAAAACGCTGTCACAGTTCATGAATCCACTGCCTCCCTTTCTCTTTCTCTTTTCTCTCTCTCTCTCTCTCTCTCTCTCTCTCTCTCTCCCGTGTTTGTGTGGGCGTGGTTCCCAATCTCGGCCTGATTGTCTGCGCCAGCTGGAACCACTTATCTTCCCTTTATATGTTCTGTAACCAGTGTTTCTTGTTGTCAGATCATTGTTTCTTCCCTGAGGTTGTGTCGTGTGTCCGTGCTCTTCTCTTGTGTGGATTATCTGCTGTGCTCCTTCCTACTCATCCGGACATACTCCCCTGGTTTTCTCAGCACGCTATCATCGGAAGATGCGCCCGAGTCCCTGGGTCGGATTCCGTCTGAGTACAGTCTGTCTGTCCTGTTGCTGCTGTGAACTATATTCATTAAACCATCGTTGCTTGCATCTTGCATCCGCCTCTGTATTGTTACAAACGCAGGAATGACTTAGGGACAAGTCTCTGAATTTCCTTTAGTGGCCAAGCCAGGTTGTTTTATTTCTATGTTGGCCTGGTATGGTCCCCAATCAGAGGCAGCTGTTTATCGTTGTCTCTGATTGGGGATCATATTTAGGCAGCCATTTCCAGTCCTGCTCCATGGCAGGAGCCTTCCTCTGCGCCGGTGCCCAGTCCAGGCCCGGCATCCAGTCCCGCTCCATGGCAGGAGCCTTCCTCTGCGCCGGTGCCCAGTCCAGGAGCGGCGTACAGTCCCGCTCCATGGCAGGAGCCCTCCTCTGCGCCGGTGCCTGTCCAGGCGCGGCATCCAGTCCCGCTCCATGGCAGGAGCCTTCCTCTGCGCCGGTGCCCAGTCCAGGCACGGCGTCCAGTCACGCTCCATGGCAGGAGCCTTCCTCTGCGCCGGTGCCCAGTCCCAGTCCCGCTCCATGGCAGGAGCCTTCCTCTGCGCCGGTGCCTGTGCAGTCCCAGTCATGGCAGGAGCCCTCCGAAGCGCCGGTGCCTGTCCAGGAGCGGCGTCAGTCCCGCTCCATGGCAGGAGCCTTCCTCTGCGCCGGTGCCCAGTCCAGGCCCGGCATCCAGTCCCGCTCCATGGCAGGAGCCCTCCTCTGCGCCGGTGCCCAGTCCAGGCCCGGCATCCAGTCCCGCTCCATGGCAGGAGCCCTCCGAAGCGCCGGTGCCCAGTCCAGGAGCGGCGTACAGTCCCGCTCCATGGCAGGAGCCCTCCTCTGCGCCGGTGCCCAGTCCAGGCCCGGCATCCAGTCCCGCTCCATGGCAGGAGCCCTCCGAAGCGCCGGTGCCCAGTCCAGGCATGGCGTCCAGTTCTGCTCCATGGCCGGAGCCTTCCTCTGCACCTGTGCCCAGTCCAGGCGGCCAACTCAGCTCCATGGCCGGAGCCTCCTTCTGCGCCGGTGCCTGTCCAGGCGCGGCATCCAGTCCCGCTCCATGGCAGGAGCCCTCCGAAGCGCCGGTGCCCAGTCCAGGCATGGCGTCCAGTTCTGCTCCATGGCCGGAGCCTTCCTCTGCACCTGTGCCCAGTCCAGGTGGCCAACTCAGCTCCATGGCCGGAGCCTTCCTCGGCGCCGGTGCCCAGTCCGGGTGCGGCATTCAACCCAGCTCCATGGCTGGGGCCCTCCTCTGCTCCGAAGCCCAGTCCGGGCACAGCGTTCTACCCTGCTCCATGGCCGGACCCGTGGTCTGAGCACTCCATAGCTTCACGTGTTGTTTGCTCTTTATTGTATTTTGTGCGGTTCACCCCTAATAAAATGTCGAACCGATTTCAAGCTGCGTTTATGTCTGAATGTTATTACGACGATCGTGACATTTTTGCTTTTTCATTATGGATTATTGTGCGTAGATTGATGAAAAAATACAATTTAATACATTTTAGAATAAGGCTGTAATGTAAAAAATAATTGGAAAAATTCAAGAGGTCTGAATACTTTCCAAAAGCACCGTTTCCACTAGATAGTAAAGATGAATAAAAACAAACAGATTTTGTCGTCTTCATTTAAGGTTAGGGTTAGGCATTATATTAGTAGTGTGGTGAAGGATAGGTTATAAATAATATTTTAAGAAGAGAAACTGCAGAAAATAGCAGATTTTATGACTTTGTGACTGTGTTAACCAGAGACGACCCACCTGAGGTGAGCCATAACGGAAACTGGGCATCTACCACTATCAGATAAGGGGGTGCAATGTTTGCTCTTTTGCAGATTCAAAGTGTTTGAGCTGGTAATGTATCAATATTTATCTTTAAAAATTAGATATGTCACAGCCAACGAAAATATAGGATAACTTTGGATTTCACCCTCATCTCAAATTCGAATGGTTTACATAGTTTGGAATGGTTTATTTTTCGTCCTGCTTTGACCGTGCAGTGCAGGTAGATTTTTGTTGTTGTTGTTGTCCTCATTATGAAATTATCAATTTTACCCTGTATATTTACAAATGACCATGTACATTGATTGTTCAAAACAAAGCTGTCAAAAACTATTTCTGATGGTGACCCCAAACAATACAAAGGAAATCCAATGTAGCCTAAGCCGCATTCACCAGGTAGGCTATATAGCAAGGTGAGAGTCATGCATCAAGCGGTTGCTAAATTAGGCTACTTCCCCACTGGTCGATGTTGCTTCCACGTCATTTCAATTCAATTACATTGAACCAACATGGAATAGATGTTGAAATGACGTTTGTTTCCAGGGGGTTTATTTCGGTAAAATACCATTTTCAACAGCACATTTGATAACAATAACCTAGCTAATTAATTGGTTCAACTAATAAAGCCTAACATTGCGCAAGCCTGTTTACAAACATTAGAAAGCTGAAGGTGATGTGCGGCTTACCTCTCTCTTTGTTAGTGAACAGGCGATTAATAACGTTTGAAACGGTTTTCTGAACGATGCATGCTAACTTTTGAAAGCAGTTTGGGATCCAAACATTTGTTTCGGTGAATCATCCCTAGTTATCAATTTATTTCAACAGGAAAATCAACAAAAAATGTCACCATGTCATTGAATTTAGGTTAAAAGTTGGGTTTAAAAAAGGCAAATGTTGATGATTTTTTGCCAATCCAATTAGTTTTCCAGGTTGATTCAACGTTGTCACATTGATGACTTTAGTTGAAATTATGTGGAAACAATGTTGATTCAACTAGTTTTTGCCCAGTGGGATTTAATATCACAGGGGATATATTATCAGTTCAATATTGTTGTGAAACAACTATGACTATATAAATATTTGAATCTACATTACAATAAACTAATGAGGCGTTATAATTGACATGCTTTGATTTTCCATCAGAAGGTTTATAAAAGAGGAACATCACTAATTACCTGAAGGCTGCACCGTTTTCCTTTGAAAAGAAAATGAAACGCCAGCTTGTTAGGGTTCAGCTAACTGATCCATCCATTTCTAAAGGAAAAAAACAGCTCCAAGTCAACGCTCTCAGCTTAGGCAAAATTGCGAAGGTAAATTGGTAGAGCCCAGGGTCCAGAAAGACTTTCTTTGGACTTTCCTGTTTGTCTAGGTTCATCAACGATAATCATTTGACATTTCCCTTTGTGAAAGACTGAACATTCAATAGGAATGTCTATGGCAACTATTTTGAAATGCCTTGTACAGGTTTGAATGATCTATCCTCCTTTCTGTTGGCAAACATACAATCACTAGAGAACAACCTGGGCGAGCTCCGTTTGAGACTATCCTGTCAATGGAAGCTGAATAACTGTAATGTCCTATGTTTTTATAGTCATGGCTGAACAAGGACATGGATAATATACAT
Organism: Oncorhynchus masou masou; assembly: GCF_036934945.1. NCBI lineage: Eukaryota > Metazoa > Chordata > Actinopteri > Salmoniformes > Salmonidae > Oncorhynchus > Oncorhynchus masou. The sequence goes on from NC_088242.1 coordinate 70,718,941, forward strand.
CTAGCTGGTTTTTCTTTTTTTGTGACCACATTTCTATTTGTTTTGTTATTTTTTAGGGGGGGGGGGGCGTTACAGGTACATTGTCCCCAAAAACATCTAGCTGGTTTTTCTATGTATTGTCATGACCGAAATGCAGCTTCGGATAAGGTTACGGGGGAGGTGTGTGTCTCTTTGCTAACAACATGTTAATATTAATAAGGAAATCTCAAGGTTTTGCTCACCTGAATTAGAATACCTCATTGTAAGCTACAGACCATACTATTTACCAAGAAGGTTTTCATCTATATTTTTCAGAACTGTCTATTTACCACCAGAAACCGATGCTGGCACCAAGACCACACTCAAAGAGCTGTATAGGGCCATAAGCAAACAAGAAAATGCACATCCAGAGGCAGAGCTCCTAGTGTCCGATGATTTTAATGCAGGGAAACTGAAAACAGTCTTACCTTATTATTACCAGCATGTCACCTGTGCAACTAGAGGTGACAAATTCTAGATGACTTTTACACCACACACAGAAATGCATACAAATCTCTCCCTTGCCCTCCATTTAGCAAATCTGTCCATTACTCTATTATTACAAGCAAAAACTTGAACAGGAAGCAACAGTGACGTGCTCAATACAGAAGTGGTCTGATGAAGCGGATGCTAAGCTACAGGACTGTTTCACTAGAATATGTTCCGGGATTCATCCAATAACATTGAGGAGTTTACCACTTCAGTCATCGGCTTCAGTAATAAGTGCTTCGACAACATCGTCCCTACAGTGACTGTTTGTACATATCCCAACCAGAAGCCAAGGATTACAGGCAACATCCTCACTCAGCTAAAGCTGACCCTTTCAAGAAGTGGGACACTATTCCGAACTCTTATAAGCATTCCCGCCAGGGCCTTCGACGAGCCATCAAACAGTCAAAACATCAATACAGGCATAGGTTTGAATCCTACTACACCAGCTCTGACGCTCGTCGGATGTGGCAGGGCTTGCAAACAAACTATCACGGATTTCAAAGGGAAACCCTGCCGCAAGCTGCCCAGTGACGCGAGCCTACCAGATGAGCTTCTATGGCATGCCTTCCAAGACAAGCAACACGGAACCATGCATGAGAGCACCAGCTGTTCTGAATGACTGTGTGATCTCGCTCTCTGTAGCCAATGTAAGATCATTAAACAGGTTAACATTCATACGGATTACCAGGACGCATATTCTGAGCATGCGCTGGCCAGCTGGTAAGTTTTTTCCTGACATTTTCAACCTCTCTACGACCCAGTCTGTAATTACCTACATGTTTCAAGCAGACCACCATAGTCCCTGTGCCCAAGAATGCCAAGTAACCTATCTAACGCCTCTCAGGACGCTGGAAAGATTCTCAGATCCTCAAAAAGGTCTACAGCTGCACCATTGAGAGCATCTTGACTGGCTGCATCACCGCTTGATATGGCAACTGCTTGCCATTAGACCACTAGGCGCTACAGAGGTTAGTGCGTACAGCCTAGTTCATCTCTGGGGCCGAGCTCCCTGCCATCCAGGACCTCTATAGCAGGCAGTGTCAGAGGAAGGCCCTAAAAAACATCAAAGACTTCAGCCACCTAAGTCATAGACTCTTCTCTCTGCTACCGCACAGCAAGTGGTACTGATGCACCAAGTCTAGAACCAACAGGACCCTAAACAGCTTTCTACCCCCAAGCCATTAAACTGCTGTATCGTTAACCAAACAGCTACCCCAGACTATCTGCACGGCCCCTTTCTGCATTAACTCTTTTGACTCATCAAATACAATGCTGCTACTGTTTATCTATCCTATTGCTTAGTTACTTTATCCCTACCTATATGTCCATATCTACCTCTATTACCTCGTACCCCTACACATCGACTCAGTACTTACCCCATGTATATAATGATGTTATCTTTACACATTGTGTATTTGGTCCTAGTAGTATTTTTCTATTTTTTCTCTATTTGTCTCTCCGCATTGTTGGGAAGTGCCCATAAACAAGCATTTCACTGTTAGTCTACACGATGACGTGGATGTCGATTAAGGCAACCCCTCGCACCGTTCTGATTCAGAGGGGTTGGGTTAAATGTGGAGGACACATTTCATTTGAATGCATTTAGTTGTACAACTGACTAGGTATCCCCCTTTCCCAGTTTTCAGTGTTGTTTCTGGAGCATGTGACAAATACAATTTGAATTGACATGCAGTACATTGTTTTTAATTCCTTGTATGCTGGCTGGGCTTTGACAAGGAAAACACACTGAGCCTTTTAAGTTTACAATTTACCCACAGTGCTGACAATGGATTGAGAGGCAAACACTTTGGGGCTCTACTGTGGATTTTCTTTCTCGATGATTGGTTTCAGAATTGTTTGCACAGATTTATACCCCTATGACTTTCACTATATCAATCCATCAAATGTTACACCAAATTCAACCTGACGTGGATGTGTGCATGAATGTGAGTAAGCATGATATATTTGCTAAGTTTTGCACGTTTGCTTTTGCGTATACTTACATGATGCTTGAGAAGTCATTTTACAGTATGTCATAGTATTGGGCCTACAGTGCCTTCGGAAAGTATTCAGATCTTTTGACTTTTTCACATTTTGTTACTTTACAGCCTTATTCTAAAATTGATTAAATAAATAAAAATCTGCAACAATCTATACACAATATCCCATGAAGACAAAATGAAAACAGGTTTTCAGAAATGTTAGCATGAATTCAAAATGAAAAACAGACATACCTTATTTTTGTAAGTATTCAGACCCTTTACTATGAGACTAAAAATTGAGCTCAGTTGCATCCTGTTTCCATTTATCATCCTTGAGATGTTTCTACAACTTGGAGTCCATCTGTGGTAAATACAATTGATTGCACATGATTTGGAAAGGCACACACCTGTCTATATAAGGTCCCACCGCCGACTGTGCATGTCAGAGCAAAAACCAAGCCATGAGGTTGGAATTGTCCGTAGAGCTCAGAGACAGGATTGTGTCAAGGAACAGATCTGGGGAAGGGTACCAAAACATTTCTGAAGCATTGAAGATTCCCCAAAAAACACAGTGGCCTCCAGCATTTTTAAATGGAAGAAATTTGGAACCACCAAGACTTCCTATTTTATTTTATTTTCTATTTCACCTTTATTTAACCATGTAAGCTAGTTGAGAACAAGCTCTCATTTACAACTGCGACCTGGCCAAGATAAAGCAAAGCAGTGCGACAGAAACAACAACACAGAGTTACATGGAATAAACAAGCAACACAATAGAAAAAAATAAAGTCTATATACAGTGTGTGCAAATGGCATGTGGAGGTATGGCAATAAATAGGCCATAGTAGCAAAGTAATTACAATTTAGCAGATTCACTCTGGAGTGATAGATGAGCAGATGATGATAAGCAGATGATGGTGTGTAAGTAGTGATACTGGTGTGCAAAAGAGCAGCAAAGTAAATAAAAACAATATGGGGATGAGGCAGGTAGATTGGGTGGGCTATTTACAGATGGACTATGTACAGCTGCAGCGATCGGTTAGCTGCTCAGATAGCTGATGTTTAAAGTTAGTGAGGGAAATCTAAGTCTCCAGCTTCAGCAATTTTTACAATTCGTTCCAGTCACTGGCAGCAGAGAACTGAAAGGAAAGGCGGCCAAGGGAGGTGTTGGCTTTGGGGATGACCAGTGAGATATAACTGCTGGAGCGCATGCTATTGGTGGGTGTTGTTATTGTGACCAGTGAGCTAAGGGGGAGCTTTACCTAGCATAGACTTGTAGATGACCTGGAGCCAGTGGCTCTGGCGACGAATATGTAGCGAGGGCCAGCCGACTAGAGCATACAGGTTGCAGTGGTGGGTGGTATATGGCGCATTGGTAACAAAACGGATGGCACTGTGATAGACTGCATCCAATTTGCTGAGTAGAGTATTGGAAGCTATTTTGTAGTTGACATCGAGAGATGTCAAACAGAGATCCTTGATGAAACCCTTGCTCCAGAGCGCTCAGGACCTCAGACTGGTGCTTAGGTTCACCTTCCAATAGGACAACCCTAAACGCACAGCCAAGACAATGCAGGAGTGGCTTAGGGACAAGTCTCTGAATGTGCTGGAGTGGCCCAGCTAGAGCCCGGACTTGAACCCGATCGAACATCTATGGAGAGACCTGAAAATAGCTGTCCAGCAACGCTCCCCATCCAACCTGACAGAGCTTGAGAGGATCTGCCTAGAAGAATTGGAGAAACTCCCCAAGTACAGGTGTGCCAAGCTTGTAGCATCATGCAACACTCAATGCTGTAGTTGCTGCCAAAGGTGCTTCAAAATTATGTAAATGTGATATTTTAATTTTAAAATGTTTGCAAAAATGTCTAAAATCCTGTTTTTGTTTGTCATTATGGAGTATTGTGTGTAGTTTAATGAGGGGGAAAAGTATATTGAATAAAATATTAGAATAAGGCTGTAACAATGTGGGGTCTTAATTCTTCCCGAAGGCAAGGTATAAAATCCCACTGTTCTACCAAACCCCCAGCTAACATCTATTGGTTCACATTTTGCATGCTAGGTTGCTAGGTTCTGCACACAATTTATGCCCCGACAATGAATACTGGAAAATGTATACAGCTTGCTTTGGAATATAGGCCTGCATTGAACTAACCACAGAAAGTGACTAGCCTTCATGCCACATTAGTGTGCTAACGTGGGCATGTCAGTTCAGAAGCCAAGAGTCTTCACTTTGCCGATGTTAACCATGCCAATATTCTGTTCATATTGTCAACTGAAAAGCATGGGGAACAAAGTCTTTGAGGATGCAAGAACTATTGCTCCCACACCTGTCAGGACCCGGTTTCGAACCTGGGTCTCCGGAGTGAGAAACAGTCACTTAACCAACTGAGCCACGAATAGACAGCAGAACCCAGAAGATGAGGCAGACACAGCAGTACTTAAGACGGTGTATTTAATAAAGAAAAAATCCTAAAATAAAAAATGGCAAATCCAAAAGGTGGAAGGTAAAACACAAAAAGACCTAAAAAGAAACTCACCAAAACTAAACAAAAACAAAAAACAGAATACCACAAGAACGTTACCCGGAATCGACAAGAGCACACAGAACACTAGGGCAGGGTGCTAACATACAAACACAGAGCACAGAACTGAGGGAAACAAAGGGTTTAAATACAATCAGGGGAACGAGACACAGGTGCAAACAATAATGGGGATCAAGGGAAAAACACAGGGACAAAAAGCACAATGGGGACATCTACTGACAAACAACTGGAACAACCCTGGCCAAATCCTGACAGAATCCCCCCTAGGAACGGCTCCTGACGTTCCTACCAGCTCTCTCAGGGTGGAGGACCCTGAACTGACGAATGAGGTCAGGGTCCAGGATGTCTTTGGCAGGAACCCAGGAGCGCTCCTCAGGACCGTAGCCTTCCCAGTCCACCAGATACTGCCAGGACCGCTGCACCCGGCGGGAATCCAGTATCCGGTGGACGGTATAAGCCGGCTGGCCTCCAATGACACGAGGCGGAGGGGGAGGTCTGTCTGCCGGGACAAGGGGAGAAAAAACAACAGGTTTTAACAAAGACACATGAAATGTGGGATTATTCTTAAAGGATCTGGGTAAGTGTAGGCGATAAGAAACTGGGTTAACTCTCCTGGCAACCTTGAAGGGACCGATGTATTTTTGGGACAGCTTGCGAGACTCCACCCGTAGAGGTAAGTCTCTTGTGGAGAGCCAGACTCTCTGGCCGGGGCGCAGGGTAGGCCCGGGACGGCGACGTCTGTTGGCTTGTTGTTGATACCTCTGTGAGGAACGCATCAGATTAAGACGGGTCTTCCTCCACATAAGCCGACAGCGTCTGACGAATCTCAAGGCTGAAGGCACTCTGACTTCTGCCTCCTGGTCCGGGAACAATGGAGGAGCATAGCCAAACTGACACTCGTGCGGGGACATACCAGTGGAGGAGGAGCGCAAGGTGTTGTGCGCGTATTCGGCCCAAACAATAAAGGATGACCATGTGGACGGGTTGTCACGAGTCATACATCGGAGGGTGGTTTCCAGCTCTTGATTCATCCTCTCTGTTTGGCCGTTGGACTCCGGATGGTACCCTGAAGATAGACTGGCAGAAGCCCCCATGAGTTGGCAGAAGGCCTTCCAAAACCTTGAGGCGAACTGGGGACCTCTGTCAGAAACCACATCTTGAGGAATGCCGAAGACTCGGAACACATGATTAATTACCAACTCAGCCGTTTCCTTGGCAGAAGGTAACTTAGTCAGAGGGACGAACCTTGCCGCCTTTGAAAACCTGTCGATTATGACTAGGATAGTAGTATTGCCATGGGATGGAGGAAGTCCAGTAATAAAGTCCAATGAGATATGGGACCAGGGTCTGTGGGGAACAGGTAAAGGGTGAAGGAGTCCTTGAGGGCGGAGGTGAGAAGATTTGCCCTGGCAGCACACGGGGCAGGCATTGACGAAAGTGGCAACGTCTTCTCTTATGGTAGGCCACCAGAACTTACGCTGGATGAACTCCAAGGTGCGACCTACGCCCGGATGACAGGTGAGGCGAGAGGAGTGCCCCCACAGAAGGACCTGAGTCCTCACTGCCTTGGGGACAAACAACCGATTGGCAGGGCCTCCTTTAGGGTCCGGTTCGCTAGCTTGAGCACGTCTCACGGTATCCTCAACTTGCCACGAGATCGGAGCCACAATCTTAGCAGCAGGAAGGACAGGCATGTCCGTGTCATCTCGAATGGCAGGAGCGTAGACTCGGGACAGGGCATCCGGTTTGAGATTCTTCGACCCGGGCCGATAGGTGAGGATAAACTGGAATCGATTGAAGAAAAGAGACCATCTAGCTTGTCTAGAGTTCAATCGCTTCGCCTGCTGGATATACTCCAGATTTTTGTGGTCCGTAAGCACTTGAAACGGGTGAGAAGCCCCCTCGAGCCAGTGTCTCCATTCCTTCAATGCCATCTTAACCGCTAGGAGTTCACGATCCCCCATCGTAGTTCCTCTCAGTCGGGGTAAGCCGGTGTGAGAAGAAAGCGCACGGATGAAGCTTCTTGTCTTCACCCCTCTGAGACAGGACAGCTCCAACACCAACCTCTGATGCGTCTACCTCCACCACAAATGGTTCATCCGTAGTCGGTAGTATCAGGATGGGAGCAGAGAGGATGCGCTGCTTGAGTCCTTGGAAGGCCGTCTCAGCTTCTCTTCCCCAAAAAACCTTGCATTGCCACCTTTGGTTAAAGCTGAGAGAGGAGCTGCCACCAAACTGAAGTTCTTGATGAACTTGCGGTAAAAGTTTGTGAAGCCCAGGAAACGCTGAACATCCTTAACGGATTTGGGGGTGGGCCAATCCGCTACCGCCCCTACCTTCCTAGGGTCCATTTGGATTCGACCGGGTTCCACTACAAATCCCAGGAATTGTACTCGGGATGAATGGAATTCACATTTTTCCGGCTTAACGTACAGATGGCTGTCCAGGAGGCGTTTGAGTACTTGTCTGACATGCTTAGTGTGTTCTTGAAGGGAGCTCGAAAAGATGAGGATGTCATCCAAGTAAACGAACACAAATATGTTAAGCATATCCCTAAGCACATCGTTTATGAGCGCTTGGAACACCGCTGGGGCGTTGGTCAGGCCGAAGGGCATCACCAAGTATTCATAGTGACCAGTAGGCGTGTTGAAAGCGGTCTTCCACTCGTCACCAGGTCTGATCCGCACAAGATGGTATGCGTTCCGCAGGTCAAGCGCATTTAGTGAAAACAACTGCTTCCTGGAGCAGCTCGAAGGCTGTGGCCATAAGGGGTAGCGGGTAACGGTTACGGACGGTTATGTCATTGAGTCCCCGGTAGTCGATGCAAGGACGTAACCCACCGTCTTTCTTGGCCACAAAGAAAAACCCTGCTCCCGCCGGGAGGTGGATGGACGCATGAGGCCTGCTTCCAGAGAGTCCTTGATGTAGGTATCCATAGCAGCTCGTTCGGGTGGAGATAGGGAAAAGATCCGACCCCTGGGGGGCAAGTGCCCGGAAACAGGTCGATGGGGCAATCGTAAGATCTATGGGGTGGTAGCATGGTGGCCCTCTGTTTGCTAAACACCAGTTTGAGGTCATGGTAACACTCGGGAACTCGGGTCAGGTCGATGGATTCTAAAGACTCGGGAGTAGAACTCGGGGAATTCTGGAAAATACAAGTAGCTTGGCACGTAGGACCCCACTGCTTGATAGTGCCCACAGACCAGTCGATGTGAGGGTTATGGCTGTGAAGCCAGGGGTATCCAAGGACGAGAGGGAACTCGGAACAGGAGATCAAATGAAAGTTCATCAATTCCTGGTGTTGTGAAACTGAAAGTCTCAAGGAGGTAGTGACATGAGTGACAAGTCCAGATCCCAAAGGGCTTCCATCCAATGTAGTAACCCTCATGGGGTCACTTAGAGATTCAGAGGGAACGCCATTCTCCTTCGCCCAGACACCATCCATGAAGTTACCTGCGGCTCCAGAGTCTACCAAGGCTTGAAGGTGAAGCTTGTGGTTGTCCCAGGAGAGGGTGACTGGAATGAGCAGACGGGAGTTGGACGGATGGGAGGAGGTTATGTTTCCCGTTACAGTTCCCCCGGTCTGTACGGGACAGAGCGTTTCCCTGGAGCCCGGGACACGTGGAACGGAAATGGCCCGGTTTGCCGCAATATAGACAGCGTCGCTCCTCATCCGGCGGTCTCTCTCAGCCTGGGAGATGCGTCCAATCTGCATGGGTTCCGGTGGAGCCAGTGATGATAAAGGTGGGGACTCGGAGCTGGGACTGATAGGGGCTAGAGGTCTACGGTTGAGTTCTCTCTCTCTCAGACGCTGGTCAATGCGTGAGGCCAACTTGATCAGGGACTCGAGATTGTCCGGTGGTTCCCGAGTAGCCAGTTCATCTTGGATAGTGTCGGAAAGGCCTTTCAGAAAGCACACCGTGAGCGCCTCGTTGTTCCAGCCACTCGCTGCTGCCACCGTGCGGAACTGGATGGCATAGTCCGTCACGCTGCGCCAACCTTGATGGAGAGTCAGGAGCTGTTTGGCTGAGTCAGAACCACTGCTTGGGCCTTGAAACACTCGTTTGAATTCCTCAGCAAAGGCAGAGTAGCTGGCACAGCAGGAACTATGGGCATCCCACACAGCAGTAGCCCAGGCCAGGGCTTTTTCCGACAGCAGGGTGATGATATATGCGATCTTAGACCGGTCGGTGGGAAACGACGAGGGTTGCAGCTCAAAGGAGAGAGAACATTGAGTGAGAAACCCTTTACAAGCACTTGGATCACCTGAGAACCGTTGGGGAGGTGGAAGACGAGGTTCAGCCAGGGGTTAACTGCCATGGGTACGTGAACTTGAGGTACTGGGACGGGAACTGTTGCCGGGGTAAGTCGATCAGATATTTGCTTAATGGAAGTCAGCATCTCCGACAGAAGATGAGAATGTCTAGCCATTAAGGCCTCTTGCTGAACCAGGGCGGCTTCGTGGCGTTGGACAGTCTCCTGGTGGTGGGACAGCGTGGCAAAAGGTCCTGGGAACTGGCTGCCTCTGGGTTCATTTTTGGCTCTGTGTTTCTGTCAGGACCCGGTTTCGAACCTGGGTCTCCGGAGTGAGAAACAGTCACTTAACCAACTGAGCCACGAATAGACAGCAGAACCCAGAAGATGAGGCAGACACAGCAGTACTTAAGACGGTGTATTTAATAAAGAAAAATCCTAAAATAAAAAATGGCAAATCCAAAAGGTGGAAGGTAAAACACAAAAAGACCTAAAAAGAAACTCACCAAAACTAAACAAAAACAAAAAACAGAATACCACAAGAACGTTACCCGGAATCGACAAGAGCACACAGAACACTAGGGCAGGGTGCTAACATACAAACACAGAGCACAGAACTGAGGGAAACAAAGGGTTTAAATACAATCAGGGGGAACGAGACACAGGTGCAAACAATAATGGGGATCAAGGGAAAAACACAGGGACAAAAAGCACAATGGGGACATCTACTGACAAACAACTGGAACAACCCTGGCCAAATCCTGACAACACCCAGATTAAATAAATAAGCAACTGAAAGGAAAAAGTGCAAATAATAATAATAGCTCAATTACAAACATCCTTGCACATAACATTTTCATCTGGGTTGGAACATCGCATTTGTCAAATTTGACAAACTAATACTAGCTGACTACCAAGGCGAGACCCAGATGCAGACACAGGAGGCAGATGGTTGGAGTCATAATGTTTATTAATCCAAAGGGGTAGGCAAGAGAATGGTCGTGGACAGGCAAAAAGGTCAAAATCAGATCAGAGTCCAGGAGGTACAGAGTGGCAGACAGGCTTGTGGTCAAGGCAGGCAGAATGGTCAGGCAGGCCGGTACAAAGTCCAGAAACAGGCAAGGGTCAGGACCGGGAGGACTAGAAAAAGGAGAATGCAAAAAGCAGGAGACCGGGGAAAACCGCTGGTTGACTTGGAAACATGCAAGATGAACTGGCACAAAGAGACAGGAAACAGGGATAAATACACTGGGGAAAACAAGCGACACCTGGAGGGGGTGGAGAAAATAACGAGGACAGGTGAAACAGATCAGGGTGTGACAGTACCCCCTCCTAGGGACGCCACCTGGAGTCCTACCTGGGCACATAACTGGTTGACCGGGGTGTCGGCGGTGAAAGTCAGTGATGAAGGCTGGGTCCAGGATGTCTCTAGCGGGAACCCAGTACCTCTCCTCCGGGCCGTAACCTTCCCAGTCAACCAGGTACTGAAAACCCCTGCCCCGTGGTCGAACACCCAGTAGACGTTTTACCATGTAGGCCGGATGGCCATCAATGACATGGGGAGCTGGGGGTGGGCCTGGGGACAGAAGACAAAGAACAGTGAGATACAGGCAAAATGGGCTCCAACCCAGGATGGAGCTTGTGATCCAATCAATCATTGGATTGTGCTTTTGAAGCCAGGCAAAATCCCAAAACAACTGGAACATGGGGAGATGCAATGAGGAGTAACTGTATTGTCTCACTGTGGTTACCAGAAACCCGTAATTGAACGGGCACAGTACTATGGGTGACTTCCCATATAGATCGGCTGTCCAGTGCCCTAGCATGCATGGGCACAGAGAGAGGCTGAGTGGGAATACAAAGCTCCGAAGCTATCGTGGCATCTATAAGACATTCATCAGCCCCAGAGTCAATGAGCACTCGGAGAGACTTAGATTGGTCTCCCCACAGCGCAAGAGCAAAAAGGGGTGAGCGTGTGATGGGAATTAGGGAACTCCCAGTCTGACTCACCATAGTACTGGTACCCACTAGAGACAAGGGTTTCCTAATAGGATATTGTATTGTATTAGAGACAAGGGTTTCCTAATAGGATATTGTATTGTATTAGGGACAAGGGTTTCTAACATGTCCTGCCCCTCCACAGTACAGACAACAGTTATTATTCATCCTCTGTGAGCGCTCCCAAATTGATAGCCTAGTTCTTCCCAACCACATAGGCTCAGGAGTATCCAACGCAAGCGCCATAGAGTCACGTGAGAGCTCGGGTGGCATCGACTCCTCTCGGGAAAGAGCTCCCTTCGGAAATTTCCAGATTCCATAGGAGGGGAACGCACCATTTCGGGTGCACGAGTGTGCCCGAGACCAGACCTCCTCTCACTCGTGTTCCCTTGGGCGTCCATCAATTTTAATGGTTAAAGTCCACCGGCAGTTCCCAAGCAGCTAGCTCATCCTTAACCGCAGATAATTAGTGCAGAAAAGTATTGAAGAGAGACTCAGGCACGCTCGGCGGCCAACGTGCGAAAGTCCACCACGTAGTCTGCCACACTACTGGAGTCTACATAAGACAAGCAGTTTACGTGACGCCTTTTTCCCAGAAAACAGACTCAAATACCTTTCTCACTTCTGCCATGAATTCCTCCAGATGACAACAAAAGGCAGATTGTTGTTCACCAATTGCCGTAGCCCAGGAGAGCGCTCTTCCTGACAGTAGCGTAATAATATAGGCCATCTTCGATCTGTCTGAAGGAAACGAAGATGGCTGTAGCTCAAAAATAAGGGAGCATTGAGAAAGACATCCCAGGCAGGTACCAGGATTCCCTGAATATCGCTCCGGAGGTGGTAAGCGGGGTTCTCAGGGAGCCGGGATAGGCTGCACAAACTCACCACAGATAGGGGAAAACAATTACTGGCTGATTGGAGTTTTTCCAGAGGTGGCAGGCAGCCTCTGAGCTAACTCCCTGATTTGCTCCATAATAGCCTTTAACCCATGGTTGTGGCGTTCCGTCAAGGACCTGAGCCCTTCCAAAAGGCCCTGTACCAGCTTCTCATGTCTCATAATGGTGGTTCCCTGCAGGGAGACAGAGTGGGGGAGCTGGTCCAAGTCTGCTGGGTGTGTTATGGCCAGTTTGTACTATCAAGGCACAAGGGGAGACCCAGATGCAGACACAGGAGGCAGATTGTTGGAGTCTTATAAATGTTTATTAATCCAAATGGGTAGGCAAGAGAATGGTCGTGGACAGGAAAAAAAGGTCAAAACGAACTGGCTCACAGAGACAGGAAATACATGGATAAATACACTGGGGAAAACAAGTGACACCTGGAGGGGGTGGAGACAATAATGAGGACAGGTGAAACAGATCAGGGTGTGACACTGACACTGATATATTCTTCATGTGCTCTTGGCAACATAGTGATAGTGACACAAAATTCACACCACGATTACTCACATCTCACAACAGACAGAAATTGGATGAGCAATGAACATACATTACATGATATTTCATGTTGATACTTGTGACAGTCTAAAATGAATAGGATAAATATCTCTGTATGTATCCATAATTACATAAGCAAACTAATCCTGCAGTTATTATCTCACAATAATTAAACCTCAATTCAAATGTTTTAAATAAGGCTTGAGATGCTATTTCAGATGCATTTTCAAAATACTACGCTATAAACCCCAATGTGCTGTCATTACTCAAAACTTTTGAGGAAACCCATTGCACTTTATCTATCTGAGTACAGTTACTTAAAGTGATAGTGTAGTCATTACTCAAACCGTTAGAGTCACTGTGACTCTGTAGGGTGTCCAAATTTGAGTTGTATCAGTTTGAAAATGTTGAGTAAGGCACCCACTAAGCCACGCACTCAATATCCTTTCCCAGTGTACCTTGCCTTTTCGAGTGAATTGTAGAGTTACCACCCATGACTGTATTTGTTAGTGACACTAAGTTCACCGACTACCCAAACTCCTTACTCCGGCCCAACGCTTCACCATGCACACGGATGGTTTTTCTCCACAATGAGTCTGGATCTGAATACCTAACTGATGATTTCTAGAATCTGTCTGATTTGTCACATAAACTGATGGGTTAGGCCACAGCCAGAAAGCACATGGGTAAAGCGACCTTTTGAAAATATGGCTTTGACACTCTGAGGGGTTAGAAATGATCCAATCGCTGATGACTTTGTTTTGTATAACACTTCTCATTTTCACCTCACCACAAACAACTTCAATGATGGCAGTCTCAGATGAAAGTATGTAACGAACGATACAGCATCAGAAGAATTCACTTTGAGTTCCTAGGCAGATATTATGATTATAATTAAACTCTTTATAACAATAGTTTACATACAGCATCTTATAATGCCTTATTTTGAGGCCTAACATTACCCTAATACAGTGGCCTGAAACTCATGGTTTGAAGGCCACATCAGGCCTGCCAGCAGGTTGCAAAATTCTGTTAACTTTCCCCAAATTCCAGATTTTTAAAACATTCTGGTTGAAGGATTTCCATAAATCTTCCAACCATTATTTCATGGAAGACCTGGGAAATGTACCAGAATTTTGCAAACCTACCTGCAAATCACATTATGCTGGCTTGCAAAGTGATGTGTAATTCCTATTGCAATCTAGCCAGAGCTAGGATATCCAACAATTCATAACGACTGCCAGGGTTAGGAACAGTGTGAGGAGACTACCTAAGCCATTTAAACTGGAACAACCATTTCAGTATCATAACGACTGCCGGGGTTAGGAACAGTGTGAGGAGACTACCTAAGCCATTTAAACTGGAACAACCATTTCAGTAACATAACGACTGTCGGGGTTAGGAACAGTGTGAGGAGACTACCTAAGCCATTTAAACTGGAACAACCATTTCAGTAACAACGGGTGCAAAAGAATCAAACTAAATTATTAGATTAGTTAAGAAAAATGTTCTTTAACTTTGTATAGCATAAGATTAATCAATGACTCAATGTACATGCAAAAACACATATATTAAAAACAATTCCCACCTTCTGAGTGGTGCAGCGGTATAAGGCACTGCATCGCAGCTGCGTCACTACAGATCCTGGTTCGATTCCAGACTGTGTCACAGCCGGCCTCAACCGGGAGACCCATGAGGCGGCGTACAATCGACCCAGCATCGTCCGAGTTAGTGGAGGGTTTGGCCGGAATTAAAGTGAAATTATAAAAATGTTAAATTAAATGATGAATAAAGTAAAAAAATAAAAAATAATCAACCTGCAGTAGAACATGCTGGGGTGAAAAATGTAAAAAATGACAGTTGATGTGACTTCTCATTTAGTTTTGAGTCAGTAGCACAAATATATAAAGCTATAATGACTTAATTGACTTTGTGTTCAATTTACAAAGTATTTTAGTTAAAAATACCTTGGGGTTTACAGTGCAGTGCTGTATGTCCACATAATGGACCATGACCCTGCATTTGAAATAGACCTGCATATCTAAGCAAGTATGGTTAGGAGGGATAGCAGAGGCACACAGATGTGACGATAGGAGCTGTTCTCACACAGTGGCCAGTGCTGCAAGTAGCCTGCTGCTGCTGACAATGATGCTGACCTGGACAGACCTCCAGCCACAGAGGCCAGCCCAACTCAACACATAGAGATCTCTCACTGCTCACATAGTCAGACACACAGTGCTCTTCTGGTTTACAGGATACTTTCTGACCTCTGCCATGCAAACCTGCCAAGCTCTCAGCTAACAGGGGAAGGTCTAGATGTACAGTTCAAAACGTACTCACACTCAGACCATGAAAATGAAAAATTCAAGGAGGCCAAGATGCAAAGATGTACTTAATAATCCATGCTTGAAATAATACAAAGTGTAAAGTGATAAATCATGGTGATGTCTAGAAACAAACTTCTGATGAGACCCAGGTATTCCCATTGCTATGTCATTTTTCCTTTGTGGCATGTTTTTCAACCTGATCAGTTAATTCCCATTATTTTACTCAGCAATCGTCCTGTATACTACGAGTCCAGCTAGTCCTTCTGTGTGTGTATAAAAAGAGCCGCAGCAGTGTTAGTGATCATAAATGTTCCCCTGGGTTGGGGGCTTCACCCTGAAGGCAGTGTAGTGTAGTGCTGACTTTGAACCTTGGAGGTAAATCAACATTAAGGTCATGGTTGGGACACGTCTGCACCTGCACAGCTGGGAGCTCCAGGTTATGACATCACACGGAGCAGCAGCACAGTCAGACAACTCTAACACAGCCAATCTCAGCCCAAATTTGGGATTAGTAATCCATTAAATATGTTTTGTGGCACATAGGGCCTAACATTAGATGGTGAGTCTTTTTTTGCACGTGTTCCGGTCCTGAACATTACCTTGAGGTTCGGGCTCACTTTCAAGCAGACCAGGTTAATGTGAGCAGAGGGGCAGACCAAGTTATTTCCAACCACTGAACTTCCTGATCTGTTCAATGCCAGTCTAAGCAGTGACAGGACTTTTATTTTGACTAGTTAAGCAGAGAGGAAGTGGGTCTACAACAGACCCACGTTTGGAAAGTCATAATACAAACTTTTAGATATTTTGTCTCAACTTCCCCCAGTCGTAATGACCAAATGTCACGCCCATCGGCACAGTAATTATAAATGGAATTGTACAAACATTGAAATAAAACAAGCTTAGATGGGGTTCTGATGGGATACAACAGTTTAAATAAGCTTATGGGGCATTTTTAAATTGTTTTCTTCAAGAATAAATGGGTATATAGAAATAATTTATAAGTCCCAAATGGTTCCAGCTTCAGTTTAAATTGTCTTGGAGCTCCTGCGCCATCTGGTGGAATTTGCATTTCACTACAGATAATGATGTCATGGAATTTCTACTAAAATAGGGTTAATTCACAGATATGGTTTATAATGTTGGTGAATTTGGTAGAGCACAGGAGGCTGGTGGCACTTTAATTGGGGAGGATGGGCTCATGGTAATGGCTGGAGCAGAATAGGTGGAATGGCAGGAAAAATACATCAAACACATGGTTTCCACATGGTTTCCATGTGTTTGATACTATTTCATTTTCTCTGTCTCACCCATTATTATGAGCCTCCATCCCCTCAGCAGCCTCCACTGCAGTAGATTTGTCTAGAAAGCAGAAAATCACATTTTGCTATATACCTACTCTTTAGTATTGTTACTTAACTTTAATCTGCACAAACACTGTTCTCAGTGAGCTGGAACTGGATCAGATGAAGAGAGACGGTTGCTAGGCATTTAAGTGTATCAATCACATATGTTGTTTGAATCGCATTTAGGGATTTATTTGGTGCAAATGTTGAGAATTATTTTATTTACCATAACAGTTGATATCTTGTGCGCCCACACACTCCCTCAAAGCAGACAAAGCCAGTCTCCGAGTTGGGCATCTCCGGCGCGGCCCACGCTTGGATTGCGTCCTACCTGACAGGTCGCTCCTACCAGGTGGCGTGGCGAGAATCTGTCTCCTCGCCACGCGCTCTCACCACTGGTGTCCCCCAGGGCTCTGTTCTAGGCCCTCTCCTATTCTCGCTATACACCAAGTCACTTGGCTCTGTCATAACCTCACATGGTCTCTCCTATCATTGCTATGCAGACGACACACAATTAATCTTCTCCTTTCCCCCTTCTGATGACCAGGTGGCGAATCGCATCTCTGCATGTCTGGCAGACATATCAGTGTGGATGACGGATCACCACCTCAAGCTGAACCTCGGCAAGACGGAGCTGCTCTTCCTCCCGGGGAAGGACTGCCCGTTCCATGATCTCGCCATCACGATTGACAACTCCATTGTGTCCTCCTCCCAGAGCGCTAAGAACCTTGGCGTGATCCTGGACAACACCCTGTCGTTCTCAACCAACATCATGGCGGTGGCCCGTTCCTGTAGGTTCATGCTCTACAACATCCGCAGAGTACGACCCTGCCTCACACAGGAAGCGGCGCAGGTCCTAATCCAGGCACTTGTCATCTCCCGTCTGGATTACTGCAACTCGCTGTTGGCTGGGCTCCCTGCCTGTGCCATTAAACCCCTACAACTCATCCAGAACGCCGCAGCCCGTCTGGTGTTCAACCTTCCCAAGTTCTCTCACGTCACCCCGCTCCTCCGCTCTCTCCACTGGCTTCCAGTTGAAGCTCGCATCCGCTACAAGACCATGGTGCTTGCCTACGGAGCTGTGAGGGGAACGGCACCGCAGTACCTCCAGGCTCTGATCAGGCCCTACACCCAAGCAAGGGCACTGCGTTCATCCACCTCTGGCCTGCTCGCCTCCCTACCATTGAGGAAGTACAGTTCCCGCTCAGCCCAGTCAAAACTGTTCGCTGCTCTGGCCCCCCAATGGTGGAACAAACTCCCTCACGACGCCAGGACAGCGGAGTCAATCACCACCTTCCGGAGACACCTGAAACCCCACCTCTTCAAGGAATACCTAGGATAGGATAAGTAATCCTTCTCACCACCCCCCCCTTAATGATTTAGATGCACTATTGTAAAGTGGCTGTTCCACTGGATGTCAGAAGGTGAATTCACCAATTTGTAAGTCGCTCTGGATAAGAGCGTCTGCTAAATGACTTAAATGTAAATGTAAAGTCCCTACTTCAAACAAATCATTCTGAAGAAAATCTGCCAAATTCATAGAGACCCGAGAAAACTTTTCGCCAACGTCAAGTGATTCCTTAAGTAGCTAATTTTTGGTAGCTAGCTAGCTAGTCTGATCATCACTAGTTACCACAGCCAAATGACTTAAATGTAAACTTAAATGTAAACTTAAATGTAAATGTAAATGTAACCACAAAGTCATAAACCCTGCCTATTTCTATAATTTCTCTTTATTTAAATTTGATTTTAAACCTAACCTTGAACCTAACCATAACCACGCTGCTAACATTATTTTTTACGACATAGCCACTTTGGACTTTGTGGTAACTAGTGGAAACCAGTTTCTCCAAATCATCTGTAACAAAATTGCTTAAACATCTCAACCTAACCAAATCCAAATTCAGTAGCAGGCTGGAGGTTCTGTTTTGCTGAGAATTATTTCTTGGTGCAACAGCTAGCTGTGGCTAGCATTGTATTCCCATGACTTTAAGTGTCGGATATGTGAAAATAGTAAATTATTTTAAATTATTCAGTATATTATTACCTGTCCCTAGCTTGTTGTGAACCTTGCTAGCTAGCAATGCAGCAGCCATCACATCAGTTGGCGGGTTGTTTGTCAGAAGGAAGTCTGTATAACCAAATGGTAGGCGATCATCACTAGGATGCTTTAGCTGCTAACTAAGATGGCAATATAGCAGGTATCTCTACACACACCGACAATCTGGATATTAATTCGCATTTGAAAAATGTTTTGTTTTTTACCTTGCATAGGTGAGACCCATTCAGCTTGCCAGTCCGGACCAGGTTCGGTCCCTCTCAGACAAACCTCTCCAATGGGCCCATGTGGGTGATATATTATTAAAGTTAGGCCTATACAATGTAGTATGGAGGCAAACCGTTTAGCTGAAAGGCTCACATTTCAATTGCATTGCTCATAAAGCTATGAGTAAACTATTATATGAATACATGTATTACCAGTCAGTTAACCTGGAAAAAATATTTTCATTTTTTTTAGCAACGTTTATTACAAAGTCCCTCAAATGACTAAATTACCCTTTAAATTAGTGTGATCTTTAAAATCAAGAAATAAAACATAAAACATTAACTATCCTACATTCATAGTGACAATCAAAAATAAAACAGACATGTGGCAAACATACAAAGGATTTTGATATTAAGTTGAAGTGCAGGGAGGCGCTTCCCGGAGGAGGGGGTATTATGGTAGTTGAAAGGTGTAGGCTACCCTATTTTTACTCATGAGTGGCCTTCGAGCAAAATGATGCAAAGTGTACTCCATTTCTTGATTAACCTCATTCATAATAAAATACACCCTGAAATGTCCTGGGTTGACCACTGTTCCAGATGTGAGGGTATTCCTGAGTCTAATAAACTACTCTCTGTCCCACTCAGACCAAAGGTAGTCAGGAGATTTCAGGATCTGTTGGGAAAGTGTAAACGGCCTTGTTTTTGCATTTTTAAGGCATCATCCAAAATAATTTAAAATTGATTGTGAAGCTCAACAAAGTTACTTATACATTTTACAAATGACCTTCCACTGACCTTGAATATAGCCTGTGTGTCTATGTATGCTGACGACTCAACAGTATACATAATATAATATCCCATTTAGCAGACGCTTTTGTCCAAAGCGACTTACAAGTCGGCTGGGGCCACTACTTTTACAAATGGGTGGCCCCAGCGGGAATCGAACCCACAACGCTTGGCGTTGCAAGTGCCATGCTCTACCGACTGAGCCACACAGGACCACATTTCGGCTGCAACCGTAAAACAAATAACTGAGACGCTTCACATAGAGCGCCAGTCAGTTTTAGAATGGGTAACTAGCAATGGGCTGGTGCTATCTAAAAAACTAAAAGCATAATTTTCCACTAAACCTCTTTTAGATCTATTATTATTGAATAATGTGGCTATTGAGCAAGTTAAGGAGACGAAACTGCTGGGTGTAACCCTAGATAGCAAGCTGTAATGGTCAAAACATATCGACTCAGTGGTTGCTAAAATGGGAAGAGGGCTGTCTATGATAGAGTGTTGCTCTACCTTCTTGACATCTCAGCCAGGCAGGTCTTACAGGCCCTAGTTTTGTTGCACCTGGACTATTGCCCAGCTGCGTGGTCATGTGCGGCAAAGAAGGACATAGATAAATTGCAGTTGTTCCAGAACAAAGTAGCACGTATTGCACTTCGATGTACATGGAGGGAAAGTGTCAGTAACATGGCTCAAAAGTTGGCTCAAAGTTGAGGAGAGATTGACTGTATCACTATTGGTCTTTGTGAGAGGTGTTGATGTATCGAAGGTACCAAACTGTCTATTCAAGCAGTGGACACACAGTTTGGACACTCATCGCTACAACACAAGACATGCAACCAGAGGTCTCTTCACAGTCCCCAGGTCTAGAACAGAGGCTGGGAAACACACCGTATTAAATAGAGCCATGACTACATGGAACTCTCTGCCACCCCAAGTAACTCAAGCCAGCAATAAAACCAGTTAAAAAAAACACCTTACTGCACGAAGGGAACTGTGAAGAGACGCAGCGATTTTAAATATGTTGTATTGTAATTTGCACTGTACTATGTATTATACTTAGATATTCTGTGTATGTACTGATATGTAGACTTTGTGTGATGTTTAAATGTATGTGTGTCAGTCCTTGACTAATAATGTACAGTACTATACATTATGTTATGTTTCATGAGGAGCCCAGGAAGAGTCGCTGATACTTTTGCAGCGGCTAATGGGGATCCTAATAAATACCAATACCAACAGAAGATTTGAGCATGATGCATGACAAATGCTAATATCGATCACATGACTTGAATGGGATTTCTGCCACAAATGCTAAAATGTTATCATGTGGAAAAAGAGCCAGGAAAAGTAAACCAAAGAACAGATTTCTGTCATACCTTGTCCATAGTCTGCTTACAGGGTAAGGAAACCACTATGTACAGTTCTACTTTGGGTGAATTATCCCTTTAACAATTAAATGTCAACCTTAAGCAGCATCACTCATGTCTCAACACACCAGCATGCAGAGATTACTAACATGTATTTTTGTATTGTGTATGTTATGTTTTTAAGCTACTGCCCTCCAGTTGTATCTGTGTGGTGCTTTAGAGTATCTAAATACCTTTTTATTTAATTTTTTATTTCACTTTTATTTAACCAGGTAGGCTAGTTGAGAACAAGTTCTCATTTACAACTGCGACCTGGCCAAGATAAAGAATAGCAGTGTGAACAGACAACAACACAGAGTTACACATGGAGTAAACAATAAACAAGTCAATAGCACAGAAGAAGAAAAAATACTCTATATACATCGTGTGCAAAAGGCATGAGAAGGTAGGCAAATAATTACAATTTAGAAGATTAACACTGGAGTGATAAATGATCAGATGGTCATGTGCAGGTAGAGATACAGGTGTGAAAAAAGAGCAGAAAAGTAAATAAATAAAAACAGTATGGCAATGAGGTAGGTAAATTGGGTGGGCTATTTACCGATGGACTATGTACAGCTGCAGCGATCGTTTAGCTGCTCAGATAGCAGCCATCGTGACCAGTGAACTGAGATAAGGTGGAGCTTTACCTAGCATGGACTTGGAGATGACCTGGAACCAGTGGGTCTGGCGACGAATATCTAGCAAGGGCCAGCCGACTAGAGCATACAGGTCGCAGTGGTGGGTGGTATAAGGATGCTTTAGTAACAAAACGGATGGCACTGTGATAAACTGCATCCAGTTTGCTGAGTAGAGTATTGGAAGCTATTTTTTAGATGACATCGCCTAAGTCGAGGATCGGTAGGATAGTCAGTTTTACTAGGGTAAGTTTGGCGGCGTGAGTGAAGGAGGCTTTGTTGCGAAATAGAAAGCCGACTTTGATTTTAGATTGGAGATGTTTACAGAATGGTACAGAATGGTGTCGTCTGCGTAGACGTGGATCAGGGTATCGCCCGCAGCAAGAGCAACATCATTGATATATACAGAGAAAAGAGTCGGCCCGAGAATTGAACCCTGTGCCACCCCATAGAGACTGCCAGAGGACCGGACAACGTGCCCTCCGATTTGACACACTGAACTCTGTCTGCAAAGTAGTTGGCGAACCAGGCAAGGCAATCATTAGAAAAACCGAGGCTACTGAGTATGCCGATAAGATTATGGTGAATTACAGAGTCGAAAGCCTTGGCCAGGTCGATGAAGATGGCTGCACAGTACTGTCTTTTATCGATGGCGGTTATGATATCATTTAGTACCTTGAGTGTGGCTGAAGTGCACCCGTGACCGGCTCGGAAACCAGATTGCACAGCGGAGAAGGTACAGGGTGTCTCCCCCTTTGAAGAGGGGGATGACCGCGGCAGGTTTCCAATCCTTGGGGATCTCAGACGATATGAAAGAGAGGTTGAACAGGCTGGTAAAAGGGGTTGCGACAATGGCGGCGGATAGTTTCAGAAATAGAGGGTCCAGATTGTCAAACCCAGCTGATTTGTACAGGTCCAGGTTTTGCAGCTCTTTCAGAACATCTGCTATTTGGATTTGGGTAAAGGAGAAGCTGGGGAGGCTTGGGTGAGTAGCTGCGGGGGGGGACTTTTTGAAGTTAGAGCTACAGGATGCAAATTTCTGCTTGAAAAAGCTAGCCTTTGCTTTCCTGACTGACTGCGTGTATTGGTTCCTGACTTCCCTGAACAGTTGCATATCATGGGGACTAATTGAAGTTATTGCAGTCCGCCACAGGATGTTTTTGTGCTGGTTGAGGGCAGTCAAGTCTGGAGTAAACCAAGGGCTACAGTGGGGCAAAAAATATTTAGTTTAAGTTCTCCCACTTACAAAATGAGAGGCCTGTAATTTTCATCATAGGTACACTTCAACTATGACAGACAAAATGAGAAAAGAATCCTGAAAATCACATTGTAGGATTTTATTGAATTTATTTGCAAATTATGGTGGAAAATAAGTATTTGGTCACCTACAAACAATCAAGATTTCTGGCTTTCACAGACCTGTAACTTCTTCTTTAAGAGGCTCCTCTGTCCTCCACTTGTTACCTGTATTAATGGCACCTGTTTGATCTTGTCATCAGTATAAAAGACACCTGTCCACAACCTCAAACAGTCACACTCCAAACTTCACTAAGACTGAAGAGCTGTCAAATGGACACCAGAAACAAAATTGTACACCTGAATCAGGCTGGGAAGACTGAATCTGCAATAGGTAAGCAGCGTGGTTTTAAGAAATCAACTGTGGGAGCAATTATTAGGAAATGGAAGACATACAAGACCACTGATAATCTCCCTCGATCTGGGGCTCCACGCAAGATCTCACCCCGTGGGGTCAAAATGATCACAAGAACGGTGAACAAAAATCCCAGAACCACACGGGGGGACCTAGTGAATGACCTGCAGAGAGCTGGGACCAAAGTAACAAAGCCTAAAAATCAAATCAAATTTATTTGTCACATACACATGGTTAGCAGATGTTAATGCGAGTGTAGCGAAATGCTTGTGCTTCTAGTTCCGACAATGCAGTAATAACCAACAAATAATCTAACTAACAATTCCTAATCTACTGTCTTATACACAGTGTAAGGGGATAAAGAATATGTACATAAGGATATATGAGTGAGTGATGGTACAGAGCAGCATAGGCAAGATACAGTAGATGGTATCGAGTACAGTATATACATGTGAGATGAGTATGTAAACAAAGTGGCATAGTTAAAGTGGCTAGTGATACATGTATTACATAAGGATGCAGTCGATGATATAGAGTACAGTATATAGGTATGCATATGAGATGAATAATGTAGGGTAAGTAACATTATATAAGGTAGCATTGTTTAAAGTGGCTAGTGATATATTTACAACATTTCCCATCAATTCCCATTATTAAAGTGGCTGGAGTTGAGTCAGTGTCAGTGTGTAGGCAGCAGCCACTCAATGTTAGTGGTGGCTGTTTAACAGTCTGATGGCCTTGAGATAGAAGCTGTTTTTCAGTCTCTCGGTCCCAGCTTTGATGCACCTGTACTGACCTCGCCTTCTGGATGATAGCGGGGTGAACAGGCAGTGGCTCGGGTGGTAGATGTCCTTGATGATCTTTATGGCCTTCCTGTAACATCGGGTGGTGTAGGTGTCCTGGAGGGCAGGTAGTTTGCCCCCGATGATGCGTTGTGCAGACCTCACTACCCTCTGGAGAGCCTTACGGTTGAGGGCGGAGCAGTTGCCGTACCAGGCGGTGATACAGCCCGCCAGGATGCTCTCGATTGTGCCTCTGTAGAAGTTTGTGAGTGCTTTTGGTGACAAGCCGAATTTCTTCAGCCTCCTGAGGTTGAAGAGGCGCTGCTGCGCCTTCTTCACAATGCTGTCTGTGTGAGTGGACCAATTCAGTTTGTCTGTGATGTGTATGCCGAGGAACTTAAAACTTGCTACTCTCTCCACTACTGTTCCATTGATGTGGATAGGGGGTGTTCCCTCTGCTGTTTCCTGAAGTCCACAATCATCTCCTTAGTTTTGTTGACGTTGAGTGTGAGGTTATTTTCCTGACACCACACTCCGAGGGCCCTCACCTCCTCCCTGTAGGCCGTCTCGTCGTTGTTGGTAATCAAGCCTACCACTGTTGTGTCGTCCGCAAACTTGATGATTGAGTTGGAGGCGTGCGTGGCCACGCAGTCGTGGGTGAACAGGGAGTACAGGAGAGGGCTCAGAACGCACCCTTGTGGGGCCCCAGTGTTGAGGATCAGCGGGGAGGAGATGTTGTTACCTACCCTCACCACCTGGGGGCGGCCCGTCAGGAAGTCCAGTACCCAGTTGCACAGGGCGGGGTCGAGACCCAGGGTCTCGAGCTTGATGACGAGCTTGGAGGGTACTATGGTGTTGAATTCCGAGCTGTAGTCGATGAACAGCATTCTCACATAGGTATTCCTCTTGTCCAGATGGGTTAGGGCAGTGTGCAGTGTGGTTGAGATTGCATCGTCTGTGGACCTATTTGAGCGGTAAGCAAATTGGAGTGGGTCTAGGGAGTCAGGTAGGGTGGAGGTGATATGGTCCTTGACTAGTCTCTCAAAACACTTCATGATGACGGAAGTGAGTGCTACGGGGCGGTAGTCGTTTAGCTCAGTTACCTTAGCTTTCTTGGGAACAGGAACGATGGTGGCCCTCTTGAAGCATGTGGGAACAGCAGACTGGTATAGGGATTGATTGAATATGTCCGTAAACACACCAGCCACCTGGTCTGCGCATGCTCTGAGGGCGCGGCTGGGGATGCCGTCTGGGCCTGCAGCCTTGCGAGGGTTAACACGTTTAAATGTTTTACTCACCTCGGCTGCAGTGAAGGAGAGACCGCATTTTTCCGTTGCAGGCAGTGTCAGTGGCACTGTATTGTCCTCAAAGCGGGCAAAAAAGTTATTTAGTCTGCCTGGGAGCAAGACATCCTGGTCCGTGACTGGGCTGGATTTCTTCCTGTAGTCCGTGATTGACTGTAGACCCTGCCACATGCCTCTTGTGTCTGAGCCGTTGAATTGGGATTCTACTTTGTCTCTGTACTGACGCTTAGCTTGTTTGATAGCCTTACGGAGGGAATAGCTGCATTGATTGTATTCAGTCATGTTACCAGACACCTTGCCCTGATTGAAAGCAGTGGTTCGTGCTTTCAGTTTCACACGAATGCTGCCATCAATCCAAGGTTTCTGGTTAGGGAATGTTTTAATCGTTGCTATGGGAACGACATCTTCAACGCACGTTCTAATGAACTCGCACACCGAATCAGCGTATTCGTCAATGTTGTTATTTGACGCAATACGAAACATGTCCCAGTCCACGTGATGGAAGCAGTCTTGGAGTGTGGAGTCAGCTTGGTCGGACCAGCGTTGGACAGACCTCAGCGTGGGAGCTTCTTTTTTAGCTTTTGTCTGTAGGCAGGTATCAGCAAAATAGAGTTGTGGTCAGCTTTTCCGAAAGGGGGCGGGGCAGGGCCTTATATGCGTCGCGGAAGTTAGAGTAACAGTGATCCAAGGTTTTTCCGCCCCTGGTTGCGCAATCGATATGCTGATAAAATTTAGGGAGTCTTGTTTTCAGATTAGCCTTGTTAAAATCCCCAACAACGATGAATGCAGCCTCCGGATAAATGGTTTCCAGTTTGCAAATAGTTAAATAAAGTTTGTTCAGAGCCATCGATGTGTCTGCTTGGGGGGGGATATATACGGCTGTGATTATAATCGAAGAGAATTCTCTTGGTAGGTAATGCGGTCTATATTTGATTGTGAGGAATTCTAAATCAGGTGAACAGAAGGATTTGAGTTCCTGTATGTTTCTTTCATCGCACCATGCCTCATTAGCCATAAGGCATACACCCCCACCCCTCTTCTTACCAGAAAGGTGTTTGTTTCTGTCGGCGCGATGCGTGGAGAAACCCGTTGGCTGCACCGCATCGGATAGCGTCTCTCCAGTGAGCCATGTTTCCATGAAGCACAGAACGTTACAGTCTCTGATGTCCCTCTGGAATGCTACCCTTGCTCGGATTTCATCAACCTTGTTGTCAAGAGACTGGACATTGGCAACACACTACGCCGCCAGGGACTCAAATCCTGCAGTGCCAGACGTGTCCCCCTGCTTAAGCTAGTACATGTCCAGGCCCATCTGAAGTTTGCTAGAGAGCATTTGGATGATCCAGAAGAAGATTGGAGAATGTCATATGGTCAGATGAAACCGAAATATAACTTTTTGGTAAAAACTCAACTCGTCGTGTTTGGAGGACAAAGAATGCTGAGTTGCATCCAAAGAACACCATACCTACTGTGAAACATGGGGGTGGAAACATCATGCTTTGGTGCTGTTTTTCTGCAAAGGGACCTGGATGACTGACCCGTGTAAAGGAAAGAATGAATGGGGCCATGTATCGTGAGATTTTGAGTGAAAACCTCCTTCCATCAGCAAGGTCATTGAAGATGAAACGTGGCTGGGTCTTTCAGCATGACAATGATCCCAAACACACCGCCAACGAAGGAGTAGCTTCGTAAGAAGCATTTCAAGGTCTAGCCAGTCATGGCCTAGCCAGTCTCCAGATCTCAACCACATAGAAAATCTTTGGAGGGAGTTGAAAGTCCGTGTTGCCCAGCAACAGCCCCAAAACATCACTGCTCTAGAGGAGATCTGCATGGAGGAATGGGCCAAAATACCAGCAACAGTGTGTGAAAACCTTGTGAAGACTTACAGAAAACGTTTGACCTCTGTCATTGCCAACAAACCTCTGTCATTGCCAAAGTATTGAGATAAACGTTTGTTAATGACCAAATACTTATTTTCCACCATAATTTGCAAATAAATTCATTAAAAATCCTACAATGTGATTTTCTGGATTTGTTTTCTCTCATTTTGTCTGTCATAGTTGAAGTGTACCTATGATGAAAATTACAGGCCTCTCTCATCTTTTTAAGTGGGAGAACTTGCACAATTGGTGGCTGACTAAATACGTTTTTTGCCCCACTCTATATCTGTTCTTAGTTCTGCATTTTTTGAACGGAGCATGCTTATCTAGGATTGTGAGGAAGTTACTTTTAAAGAATGACCAGGCATCCTCAACTGACGGGATGAGGTCAATATCCTTCCAGGATACCAGGGCCAGGTCGATTAGAAAGGCCTGCTCGTAGAAGTGTTTTAGGGAGCGTTTGACATTGATTATGGGTGGTCGTTTGACTGCGGACCCGTAGCGGATACAGGCAATGAGGCAGTGATCGCTGAGATCCTGATTGAAGACAGAGGAGGTATATTTGGAGGGCCAGTTGGTCAGGATAACGTCTATGAGGGTGCCCTTGTTTACAGATTTAGGGTTGTACCTGGTGGGTTCCTTGATGATTTGTGTGAGATTGAGGGCATCTAGCTTAGATTGTAGGACTGCAGGGGTGTTAAGCATATCCCAGTTTAGGTCACCTAACAGAACAAACTCTGAAGCTAGATGGGGAGCGATCAATTCACAAATGGTGTCCAGGGCACAGCTGGGAGCTGAGGGGGATTGGTAGCAGGCGGCAACAGTGAGAGACTTTTTGCTGGAGAGATTAATTTTTAAAATTAGAAGTTCGAACTGTTTGGGTATGGACCTGGAAAGTATGACATTACTTTGCAGGCTATCTCTGCAGTAGACTGCAACTACTCCCCCTTTGGCAGTTCTATCTTGACGGAAAATGGTATAGTTGGGTATGGAAATCTCAGATTTATTTTTAACTAGGTCAGGAACTGTAGCCCTCGTGTTGTCTTTCCCTTCCATATTCTCAGTCTAGTGTAGCCTGCTGCATGCCTATAATGAAGGATAAGACATTCTAAGATAGAATTTATCAAGAGGATCCATCACACTTAGTATGTCGCCAACATATTTAGCTTGTGGACAACATTAATTTTATAGACTTGGTCTGGGTGAAGTTTTTGATCCATATATCTTTAAAACCTCACCAGGCCAAGGACCCCAGCAAAAATCAGTGTTTTTTTCACTACTTTAATTTATCTGAATGTCCAGCCCTTATATTTAGCCTCATGATGAAGTGTTTTACCATTTTCTTTTCAGGACAACCAGGGCTACAAATAAAACACAAAACATTGATATAAACAGTAGCATTTATGAGTTATATTGACAAATGTCAACACTAAAATAAGGTCCGCCAAGCAAAACCCTCAGCTTTTCATAGAAACGGTATTAATAGTAGCTCAACCATATGGATTTTACAGATGATATTGTGAGGAGTACCACCCCCGGACCCCTTCAGAATCTGCCCTTGTCTCACTAACACCGCTTTAGCTCATCCCCCATTAATCACATAAACTAATGGTTGGTATCAATGGATTCAGAAGAGATAAACATATGTGGCTCAAACACAATGTTTAAAAGGGAATAGAAGTCCATATATTTCATTTGTGATTTTCATGAATAGGAATAATTTCTAGGTGACATTTATGTCCGCTGCGTTATGCTAATTAGTTTCAGGCGATGATTACGCTCCCGCATGCGGGTTTGGGATTCGCTAGAGGTTAATCACATAGACTAATGGTTGGTATCAATGGATTCAGAAGAGATAAACATATGTGGCTCAAACACAATGTTTAAAAGGGGATAGAAGTCAAAAAAGCGCCGGCGTCACGGTGGGACTGTAGGAGTTAAAGTAGCTTTTTTTAAGCCTTGTTGACAACAGAGGACCAATATCAACAGAGGTGGCTGTGCAGTAGACCTACAATTCAAGACTGTAATCTCTCTAGCTCTGATTCAGTCCTAAGTGTGATACTTTTTAAATAGAATTGGTGATTACTGTAGGGTGCTGTGGATAGATACTTTGTTTAAATCACAAGTGTAGGCCTGCCCTCTCGTTATTACGCAATCATTCATATTGGCCAACACTGTTATTATTGTTCGTGACGTGCAACTTTGCCAGAGTAGAGCTGGAAGGTCAGTGTTTTCAATTACAGATTGCATTGCTGATATCCGGTATCAGATTCTTGATCATTACATAATTTGTGCCTGTGTGTAGAGTTAACTTCATGGAGGCCACACACAGACAGCGAAGTGAATAGTGTTGCTATCACTGTCAGATGGAGAAAGGATGGATTGGCGTGGTCGCTCACATGATTATTCATCAGAGATAATGTTCCCCTTTCAATACGTGATTGTATTTCAGGCACCATCTTTTCTAGATAAGTTATTTTGTGAATGTAATTTTCAGAAGACATCTATGGATTTGATTTTGTCAGAAACACTCACAAATGTTTGTAAGTCTTAAAAATAGCCAAAATGTCACAACTTCCGCCGTCCCTCTCCTTGGTCGGGTGGTGTTCGGCGGTCAACGTCACCGGCCTTCTAGCCATCATTGATCCATTTTTCATTTTCCATTGGTTTTATCTTGTCTTCCAACACACCTGCTTCCACTCCCATCAATTACATGTTGTGTATTTAACCCTCTGTTTACCTCAGCTCCCGTGCTGGCCCATCCGGATCCCTCTTTGGCGTTTATAGTGGAGGTGGACGCGTCCGAAGCTGGGATAGGAGCGGTGCTGTCTCAGTGCTCGGCTACGCCACCGGGAGCTGTTGGCTGTCGTCAAGGCCTTGAAGGGGTGGAGATTTTGGCTTGAGGGGGCTATACACCCTTTTCTCATCTGGACTGACCACCATAATCTGGAGTACATCCGGGCGGCGAGGAGACTGAACCCTCGCCAGGCAAGGTGGGCCATGTTTTTCACACGTTTTGTATTTACCCTTTCATACAGACCAGGCTCTCAGAACACTAAGGCAGACGCATTGTCCCGGCTGCATGATACAGAGGAGCGGTCCATGGATCCCACTCCCATACTCCCGGCATCTTGCCTGGTGACACCGGTAGTGTGGGAGCTGGACGCGGACATTGAGCAGGCGTTGCGTACAGAGCCCGCTCCCCTTCAATGTCCGACTGGGTGTCTGTACGTTCCGTCTGCTGTCTACGACCGGCTAATCGATTGGGCCCACCCTCTGATCATCCTGGTATCGGTCGGACGGTGCGCTGTCTTAGTGAGAAGTACTGGTGGCCCACTTTAGCTTAGGACGTGAGGGTTTATGTTACCTCCTGCTCAGAGGTAAGTTTCAACCCTTACCCGTTCCACAACGGCCATGGTCGCACCTGTCAGTGGATTTCCTCCTCCTTCACAGGGAAACACCACTACCCTGGTCGTTGTGGATTGTTTCTCTAAGTCCTGCCGTCTCCTCCCTCTGCCCGGTCTCCCTACGGCCCTACAGACTGTGGAGGCCTGGCTTACACACGTTTTCTGGCACTACGGGGTGCCTGAGGATATAGTGTCTGATCGAGGTCCCCAGTTCGCTTCAAGGGTCTGGAAGGCATTCATGGAACGTCTGGGGATCTCGGTTAGCCTTACCTCAGATTTTCACTCCGAGAGTAACGGGCAGGTGGAGAGAGTAAACCAGGATGTGGGTATGTTTCTGCGGTCTAATTGCCAGTACTGGCCGGGGGAGTGGGCAGCGTTCGTGCCCTGGGCCCAGAACTCGCTCCGCCACTCCTCCACAAACCTCTCCCCCTTCCAGTGTGTATTGGGGTATCAGCCGGTTCTGGCTCCTTGGCATCAGAGTCAGACCAAGGCTCCTGCAGTGGACAACTGGTTCCGGCGCGCAGAGCAGACGTGGGACGCTGCTCAGCTCCACCAGGGGATTGGGCCTGGCTCTCGACCTGAAACCTGCCCCTTCGCCTGCCCTGCCGGAAGCTGGGTCCGCGTTTTGTGGGGCCATTTAATGTCCTGAGTAAAGTCCTGAGTAGAGTGAACGAGGTATGTTGTAGGTTACAGCTTTCCCCCAATTACTGCATTAACCCCTCGTTCCATGTGTCTCTCCTCAGGCTGGTGGTGGCTGGCACACTCCAGGAGTCTGAGGTGAGGGAGGTTCCTCCACCCCCTCTGGACATCGAGGGGGCCCCGGCGTACTCCGTCCGTTCCATACTGGATTCGAGACGTCAGGCGATGGTCCATCAGTACCTTCGTTGACTGGGAGGGGTATGGTCCGGAGGAGAGATGCTGGGTTCCGGTGGAAGACGTGTTCTATGCTGCGTGATTTCCACCGTTTCCATCCGGATCGCCCTGTGCCTTGCCCTCCGGGTCGTCCCCGAGGTGGGTGCCGCCGCACGTCAAGGGGGGGGGGGCTACTGTCACGACTTCCGCCGAAGTCGGTCCCCCTCCTTGTCCGGGCGGTGTTCGGCAGTCGACGTCACCGCCCTTCTAGCCATCATTGATCCATTTTTCATTTTCCATTGGTTTTGCCTTGTCTTCCTACACACCTGGTTCCAATCCCATCCATTACATGTTGTGTATTTAACCCTCTGTTTCCCCTCATGTCCTGGGCGGAGATTGTTTGTTGTATGTAGGTGTTTATTGTTCATTCTGGTGTGCGACGGGTTTTGCACCCTCTATTTGTTATTTTGTATACTTTGGTTTTCGGAGGTTTTGATGTTTATTAAACACCTCCGTTTTTACCAAGTTCATTCTCCTGCGCCTGACTTCCCTGCCACCAGCACGCACCACATTACACAACTTCTCCTGGAAAAAGCATATCCCCCTGTCCCAATAGTTGCTCTTCAATATATTCTGTTATGTGTTCAGAGACGTTTTTCATATTGCCTACACATAGGCCTAGTTGTCATTGTTCAAAGCAAGCTACAGTTGAAGTCGGAAGTTTACATACACATAGGTTGGAGTCATTAAAACTAGTTTTTCAACCACTACACAAATATCTTGTTAACAAACAGTTTTGAAAAATCGGTTCGGACATTCTACTTTCTGAAAGTCTCAAATATTTTTTCCAACAATTGTTTATCATACATATATTTTCACTTATAATTCTCTGTATCACAATTCAAGTGGGTCAGAAGTTTACATACACTAAGTTGACTGTGCCTTTAAACAGCTTAGAAAATTCCAGAAAAGGATGTCATGGCTTTAGAAGCTTCTGGTAGGCTAATTGACATCATTTGAGTCAATTATAGGTGTACTTGTGGATGTATTTCAAGGCCTACCTTCACACTCAATGTCTCTTTGCGTGACATCATGGGAAAATCAAAAGAAATCAGCTAAGAAACCAGAAAGAATTGTAGACTTCCACAAGTCTAGTCCATCCTTGGGAGTAATTTCCAAACGCCTGGAGGTACCACACTCATATGTACAAACAATAGAACGCAAGTATAAACACCATGGGACCACGCAGCCGTCATACCACTCAGGAAGGAGACTCATTCTGTCTCCTAGAGATGAACGTACTTTGGTACGAAAAGTGAAAATCAATCCCAGAACAACATCAAAGGACCTTGTGAAGATGCTGGAGGAAACAGGTATAAAAGTATCTGTATCCACAGTTAAACGAGTCCTATATCGACATAACCTGAAAGGCCACTCAGCAAGGAAGAAGCCACTACTCCAAAACCGCCATAAAAAAAGCCAGACTACGGTTTGAAAATGCACATGGGGACAAAGATCGTACTTTTTGGAGAAATGTCCTCTGGTCTGATGAAACAAAAATAGAACTATTTGGCCATAATGACCATCGTTATGTTTGGAGGAAAAAGGGGGAGGCTTGCAAGCCGAAGAACACCATCCCAACCATGAAGCATGGGAGTGACAGCATAATGTTGTGGGGGTGCTTTGCTGCAGGAGGGACTAGTGCACTTCACAAATTAGATGACTTCATGAGATAGGAAAACTATGTGGATATATTGAAGCAGCATCTCAAGACATCAGTCAGGAAGTTAAAGCTTGGTCACAAATGTATCTTCCAAATGGACAATGCACCCCAAGCATACTTCCAAAGTTGTGGCAAAATGGCTTAAGGACAACAAAGTCAAGGTATTGGAGTGGCCATCACAAAGCCCTGACGTCAATCCTATAGAGAATTTGTGGGCAGAACTGAAAAAGCGTGAGCGAGCAAGGAGGCCTACAAACCTGACTCAGATACACCAGCTCTGTCAGGAGGAATGGGCCAATATTCACCCAACTTATTCTGGGAAGCTTGTGGAAGGCTAGCCGAAATGTT
This sequence comes from Oncorhynchus masou masou, assembly GCF_036934945.1. Classification (NCBI taxonomy): domain Eukaryota; kingdom Metazoa; phylum Chordata; class Actinopteri; order Salmoniformes; family Salmonidae; genus Oncorhynchus; species Oncorhynchus masou. The sequence goes on from NC_088242.1 coordinate 70,752,376, forward strand.
TGACCCAAGTTAAACAATTTAAAGGCAATGCTACCAAATACTACTCGAGTGTATGTAAACATCTGACCCACTGGGAATGTGATGAAAGAAATAAAACCTGAAATAAATCATTCTCTTTACTACACTGCTAAAAAAATAGGGAAAAAAATAAGGGAACACTTAAACAACACAATGTAACTCCAAGTCAATCACACTTCTGTGAAATCAAACTGTCCACTTCGGAAGCAACAATGATTGACAATGAATTTCACATGCTGTTCTGCAAATGGAATAGACAACAGGTGGAAATTATAGACAATTAGCAAGACACCCCCAATAAAGGAGTGGTTCTGCAGGTGGTGACCACAAACCACTTCTCAGTTCCTATGCTTCCTGGCTGATGTTTTGGTCACTTTTGAATACTGGCGGAGCTTTTACTCTAGTGGTAGCATGAGACGGAGTCTACAACCCACACAAGTGGCTCAGGTAGGGCAGCCTATCCAGGATAGAACATCAATGCGAGCTGTGGCAAGAAGGTTTGCTGTGTCTGTCAGCGTAGTGTCCAGAGCATGGAGGCGCTGCCAGGAGACAGGCCAGTACATCAGGAGACGTGGAGGAGGCCGTAGGAGGGCAACAACCCAGCAGCAGGACCGCTACCTCCGCCTTTGTGCAAGGAGGAGCAGGAGGAGCACTGCCAGAGCCCTGCAAAATGACCTCCAGCAGGCCACAAATGTGCATGTGTCTGCTCAAACTGTCAGAAACAGACTCCATGAGGGTGATATGGGGGCCCGACGTCCACAGGTGGGGGTTGTGTTTACAGCCCAACACCGTGCAGGACGTTTGGCATTTGCCAGAGAACACCAAGATTGGCAAATTCGACTTGTTTTAAGGCCATTACATCAAAGTTGGATCATCCTGTAGTGTAGTTTTCCACTTTAATTTTGAGTGTGACTCCAAATAAATTTGATTTTCATTGATAATTTTTGTGTGATTTTGTTGTCAGCACATTCAACTATGTAAAGAAAAAAGTATTTATGTTCCCTTTATTTTTTTGAGCAGTGTATTATTCTGACATTCTTAAAATAAAGTGGTTATCCTAACTGACCTAAGACATGGAATTTTTACCAGGATTAAATGCCAGGAATTGTGAAACACTGAGTTTAAATGTATTTGGCTAAGGTGTATGTACATTTCCGACTACAACTGTACGTTATTTTTCACAGAGAAATATAGAAAAAACGCATAGGCCTGTTGTGCTGATGGTATTAGAGTCGTCTATAGTCAAATGTAGAAATATAGTGATGTTCAGGTTTTATGGAATAGAACAAAGCAATGAAGTCCCATCTTTACTGGTAACCTGCTGCCAAGACACATTTATTGCTCTCAATTCAATAGGATCTGTGGAATATCTGAAACATCAATATTGCACCTTACTTGTGTTCTTAGAATGGGCTAATGTAAGATGTTCTATATAATGCAAAACATGCAAGCCATTGGTGACTAATGGTCTCTTACAGCAGTGCTAAAAACACTCTATTGGCAGATGAAAGCCTTTATTGTGTATAACCAGACTATGTTAGCTTTGTATATATTCTGTAAGAAATCCTTTGTAATGTATTCCTCCTTTCTTTTTCTCCTTCAAAATGCATTTCCACTGAAACATGTCTTTCTATTCGAACATTCAATACCTTTTCTCTCTGCTTTTCTCTGTCTCTTTTTCTATCTCCCCTCCTTCTCTATGTCTGCCTTTCATTCCTGTTTTCTTTCATTGTTTTTCTTTTTTCCCTCGCCTTGAGACCCCATATTTTTCTTTTCCTCTATTCAGGTTTTCTTTATTCTCTTTCCTGAATAGTTGTGGTACTTTGAGGGGAAGGAGAAGAGAAGGAGAGGGAGGTTAGTTTCAGTCAAAGCTGCAACACAACACTTCCTCCCACACCACATGCACTCACTGTCTCTTGGAATGAGTTTGTCACTGACTCCATGTTACTTAGTCCTACACAGTCTCAACTATTTGTCTATATGTAATGAATCGGTGAGTGTTCTTGCCAGCATCGACATGGCATGTTGCAGAGCACCGGAGGCTGGTTGCACCTTAATTGGGGAAGACAGGGCTCATAGTAATATCGGAAACGGAGTCAATGGAGTGGTATCAACCACATGGAAACCACATCGTTGATGTGTTTGATACCATTTCATTTACTCCATTCCAGCCATTATAATGAGCCGTCCTCCCCTCAGCAGCCTCCTGTGTTGCAAAGAGCCAAATCGTTCCATTCCCTGGCTGAGTGGTGTGTTGGGTCCAGTGTCGCCTGGTAAAACTTGATGGGATGGTGCGTTAAACTGCCACAGCTGTGTTCAAATGTTGTTATCTCCGAACAGAGGCACGTACAGGGAAGAGGCATTTGCCCTACACAAAAATATATTTATCACTGCACAGAGATGACAGGCTACAGGAGGTGATGCCATGTAGAGTAGCACTACCAACTCACAGGCCTCAGTCTCAGAGATCCACTCAGATAAGCACATCTAGATTACTGTAACTCATTGTACAGTGTATTCTGAAATTATTCAGACCCCTTCAGATCCACATGTTCTTACTTTACAGCCTTATTCTGAAATGGTAATTGTTCTTTCCCTCATCAATCTAAACACAATACCTTAAAATGACAAAGGAAAAACTGTTTTCTAGAAATGTTTGCAAATGTGTTAAAAAAAAACAACTTAAATATAACATTTACATAAGTATTCAGACCCTTTACTATGTACTTGTTGACGCACCTTTGGCAGCGATTACAGCCTCGAATCATCTTGGGTATGATGCTACAAGCTTGGCACACCTGTATTTCTCCCATTCTTTGCTACAGATCCTCTCAAGCTCTGTCAGGTTGGATGGGGAGCATTGTTGCACAGCTATGTTCAGGTCTCTTCAGAGATGTTTGATCAGGTTCAAGTCCGGGCTTTAGCTGGGCTACTCAAGGACATTCAGAGACTTGTCCCGAAGCCACTCCTGCGTTGTCTTGGCTGTGTGCTTAGGGTCATTGTCCTGTTAGAAGGTGAACCTTCGCCCACAGTCTCAGGTCCTGAGTGCTCTGTAGCTGGTTTCAAGGATCTCTCTGTACTTTGCTCCGTTCATATTTCTCTTGATCCTCACTTGTCTCCCAGTCCCTGCCACTGAAAAACATCCCCACAGCATGATTCTGCCACCACCATGCTTCACTGTAGGGATGGTGCCAGGTTTTTAAAAATCAAATCAAATTTTTAAAATTCCTTTCCTACAGATGTGACGCTAGGCATTCAGGCCAAAGAGTTAAATCTTGGTTTCATCAGACCAGAGAATCTTGTCTTACTAAGGTGCCTTTTGGGAAACTCCAAGCAGGCTGCCATGTGCCTTTTACTGAGGAGTGGCTTCCGTCTTGCCACTCTACCATAAGGCCTGATTGGTGGAGTGCTGCAGAGATGGTTGTCCTTCTGGAAGGTTCTCCCATCTCCACAGAGGAACTTTAGAACTCTGTCAGAATGACCATCAAGTTCTTGGTCACCTCCCTGACCAAGGCCCTTCTCCCCCGATATCTCAAATTGGTAGTTCCAAACCTCTTCCATTTAAGAATGATGCAGCCACTGTGTTCTTGGTGACCTTCAATGCTGCAGACATTTCTGATACCCTTCCCCAAATCTGTGCCTCGACAAACAATTAAATTTACCACAGGTGGACTGCAATCAATTTGATCAATGGAAACAGGATGCACCTGAACTCAATTTCGAGTCTCATAGCAAAGGGTCTGAATACTCATGTACATAAGATATGTCTGCTTTCATTTTTAATATATTTGCAAATATTTCTAAAAACCTGTTTTCGCTTTGTAATTATAGGGTAGTGTGTGTAGATTGATGAAAAAAAATGTAATCCATTTGAAAATAAGTCTGTAACGTAACAAAATGTGGAAAAAGTGAAATGGTCTGAATACTTTCCGAATGCACCATACATGTCTCAGTCAGAAATCACTCTATTGTCTACAGTTAGTTCAAAATGCTGCAGCTCGGCTTTTAACAGGCACCAGAAAATGTAACCAAATCACACCTATTTAGCTTCTTCGCACTGGCTACCAGTCACTTTTAGAATATATTTTAAAAATGTATGAATAACATTTAAGGCTAGGCATCATAAATCACATATATTTTATCTCCCTACAAGCCAGGATGCAGTCAGAGATACTGTACCCTGGCAGGGCACTGTTGACCATTCCAAAGTCTAGGTTGAAAAGGAAAAGAGACCAGGCGTTTGTCATTAGACTTTGGAATTGTCTGTCAGAGGAGATCAGGCTTGCAGATTCAGTACCTCTTTTTACATCCCTGCTGAAGACACACTTTTATAAAGATGCTTTTAATGTATGATTTCAATGTACTGTATGATTTTAATATTTTTTCATTCTCCTTCTTCTTGTCTTTGTTTCTTTCTTAGTTTTTGAAATTGTATTATTTTATGATATGAAGCACTGTGTTACTTGTATTGAAAAGTGCTAAATAAATAAAGTAATTACTATTATCTGGGACTGCACTCCACCTAACTACCAATACAGACAACATGAATGAGTAAACAGTTATTTGTTTCGTAACATATGTTTATTAAGCTACAGTAAGAAGGTGGATAGCGCAACCTCAGTCAATGATTGTTACTCAGAATAAATCATTTCAAATCTACCAGTTATATCTAGATTTTTTTGATGATGGTAAAAGAGTAGTCTAACTAAGCACATTTGGTCTCTATCTTACAGTCACTCATTCTTTATTGGACAATAATTGACAGCATAGAAAAACATGGCAATGGAAAGTGAGTTGTATAAATTGGAAACGATTAAAAATGCAGAATTGACAGGGAAACCGATAAAACTTTCTCTCCATAAGTAAGAACCAAAAAACAGCATGATGGAATGGCAGGCTTGAAGGGGAGAGAAAGGTGAAAGACAGATGAAAGTGAAAAGAGATAAAAGCCGGAGAGAGGAGGGTGTGGGATAAAGCAGGAGGAAGGGAGGCAGAGATGAAAGCAAAATGAGAAAGATAAGAACAGAGTGAGAGAGACAGAGAGGGAAACGGAGGAAGAGATAGATAGTGTACAGAGCAGAGGGGTAACCATGGAAACAGGAGGAAGGTACAAAAGAAGAGATAGACAAAGGGTTTTGATTTAAAAGAATGAAACTTGGACGAAGGAAAAGTAATTCGGACTGAAATGTGTTACCGGGAGGTGAAGGAATAATACAAAAGAGTAAGGAGGACCATAGAGGGACAACAGCAGCTCGGTCCTGCAGCCTGTTTATGAGTCCATGTGAATGAGGTGGGCTCTTCCCAACGCCAGGCACTCCAGAGACCTCTAGTGTTAATAGGCTTCACTGGCTCATCATGGGCCTCACCTTGAGTAAATCTTGAGACATGGGAGTAATGTAGGACAATGGCCTTCCTCCAGCTCTTGGTGTGCAAAGTGTCAGGGCCTGTCCACACAATGACTGGATAAAACTTGATGAGACGATACCTCAGTTGAGAGATACCTTTACACATTCTGCATGGTGTGAGTCCGAGGCTCAACGTCCTTGGGATGAGATATCTGGGTAGATCTATCACAAACCTTGTATTGATATGAAGCTGTAGGCTATAAATTATATGAAAATATATGGCTCCTTCCTCCATGGTGCCACTTTACATTTAGTTATTGATTCAAATCATTTGAGGTCTAGGCTATATGCTGTACTGCCGTCTTCTACTCCGTCATGAATGTGTAAAGAGCTAGAGATATCTATATAGGAAAATTCATATTTGTGTATATATATATATATATATATATATATATATATATATATATATATAAAGAGAGAGTTACAGGCAGACAGAGGCTTTTTATTGTTGTTTTTTAGTCTCTTGTGGCTCTCTTTTTCTCCCTTCCCCCTCTCTGTTTTTCTCTTCTCTGTCTTTCTCTCTCGTCCTCTGTCTCTGTTTCTCACTCACTCACTCCCCCTCCCTCCCCCCTCTCTCTCTCTTGATATCTCTCTCCTCTCAATCTCTCTCCACACCCGCTCTCTCTCTCCCATGCCCCCCTCTTTCTCTCACTCTCTTATGCTCTCTCTACTCTTTCTCTCTTTCCTTCCATAGCTCTCTGTCTCACTCCCTCGCCCCCCTCTCTGTTCCTTTTATATCCTCCTTGCTGAATGCTCTTCTCCTCTCCTCCCTCAACTCTGTCTTTTCTTCTTCATATTCAGTCTTTTTTTACAGCTCTCCTCACACTCCTTTCTCTAATGTTGTCTCTTAGCAGAGCTATTTCATTCCTAATATTCTGTCCTTCCATTTAGTAGCCCTGTGCTGAATGAGGGGAGTAATCTTTTATTTACGATTTTGGCTCTGCCCATCTCTGCATCCTGTCTCTCTGCGTCTGTGAGACTGATTTGTTAGAAGAATCTAACAGTATAAAAAAAAATATTTCAGAAATCAGTATTGATAAATCACTAATGCTGCATTTGCTGCAAATACTTATTTGTTTGCTTGAGTAAGCGTTGTCTGTGTGAGTCACCTACAGGCCAACTTTGTCTGAATACGCTTTGAGATCATGCATATCTGACACTTAAAGTTACTGCATAGTATGTACTCAGATGAGGACTGAGCCCTGTGTTGTGCTCACCTGTCCATGTGTCGTTTCCTATCAGGGTTCACCTGATAGCAGAGCAGGCTGGTCTCATAGACAAGACAAAACAAAGTAAACTCTCAAATTAGTATGATATGTTTGGTAGGGTTATGTAGCACTTGTGATGTCTAGTACTGCTATGCACACCATTCAACCACATTCAAGGGTTGGACCAGTCAAGGTTCTCTGCTGGAGCAGAATGGGTAAATAATAAGGCTGGGGGACAGTTGTAAAGTGTAAAAGATAATGCTGGCTTGTATTAAAATAGAAATAGGAATAAGGTAATATGATCGATCAATATACAAAGCGTTCAAATTAATACAGTTACGACAGAAAATTGTAATAACCATGTAATGACAATGGGTAAGAAAAAAACTCATAATAATCTTGTTTTGAACATCAACTTTTCTAGGTCATTATAATCTAACAGAGTAATTATAATCTATTGGGTGTACCCTTTAAATCTAAACCTGATAGAAATACAATGTAGCAATACAAAATCTGTTTCAGAAATGTATAAAGAAATGTATAGTTAAATACAATCAATTCACCCATTCAATAATACAACAATCCCACCACGTTAGTAAATAACCCACAGTGAAACCAACGTGAGTACAATAGAAATTTGAGTCTACACTGAAATGTGCAGAGCAATGAGCGGGAATAGTTTCCTCCTACCAGTACACTATATAAACAAAAGTATGTGGACACCCCTTCAAATAAGTGGATACAGCTATTTCAGCTATTGCTGAAAGGTGTATAAAATTAAGCACACCGCCATGCAATCTCCATAGACAAACATTGGAAATAGAATGGCCATACTGAAGAGCTCAGAGACTTTCAATGTGGTACCGTCATAGGATGCCACCTTTCCAACAAGTCAGTTCGAAAATATATGCGCTACTAGAGCTGCCCTGGTCAACTGTAAGTTGAAACGTCTAGGAGATACAACAGCTTAGCCACAAAATGGTAGGCCACACAAGCTCACAGAATGGGACAGCCGAGTGCTGAAGCGCGTAGCATGTAGAAATCGCCTGACCTTAGTCAATACTGAGTTCCAAACTTCCTCTGGAAGCAATGTCAGCACAAGAACTGTTCGTTGGGAGCTTCATGAAATGTGTTTCCATGGCCGAGCAGCCGCACACAAGTCTAAGATCACTATGCGCAATGCCAAGCATCGGCTGGAGTGGTGTAAAGCTTGCCATGGCAACCCATGCATCCTGTTTCTGCCACTGGACTCTGGAGCAGTGGAGAATGCCGCCTGCCCAAATGCATAGTGCCAACTGTAAAGTTTGGAGGAGAAGTCATTGCTGTTAGTCTGGAGCTGTTTTTCATGGTTCGGGCTATACCCCTTAGTTCCTGTGAAGGGAAATCTTAATGCTACAGTAGACAAGTACATTCTAGACGATTCTGTGCTTCCAATTTTGTGGCAACAGTTTGGGGATGGCTGTAACGGCGTTGGCTGTAACGGCGTTCTTCGTTTGTTGCAAGAGAGTCGGACCGAAATGCAGCGTGTTGGTTACTCATGTTGTTTAATGAAACAAATGACGAATACATGAAAATACTGAGACAAAATACAAAACAACAAAACGGAACGTGAAACCTAAGTACAGCCTATCTGGTGAAACTACACAGAGACAGGAACAATCACCCACGAAATACAAAGTTTAACCCAGGCTACCTAAATACGGTTCCCAATCAGAAACAACGAGAATCACCTGACTCTGATTGAGAACCGCCTCAGGCAGCCAAACCTATGCAACACCCCTACTCAGCCGCAATCCCAATAACTAAAAAACCCCACTACGAAATACAACAACATAAACCCATGTCACACCCTGGCCTGACAAACTAATTAACGAAAACACAAAATACTAAGACCAAGGCGTGACAATGGCCCTTTCCTGTTTCAGCATAATAATGCCCCCATGCACAAAGCGAGGTCCATACAGAAATGGTTTGTTGAGATCGGTGTGGAAGAACTTAACTGGCCTGCACATAGCCCTGACCTCAACCCCATTGAGCACCTTAAGGATGAATTGGAATACCGACTACAAGTCAGGCGTAATCACCCAACATCAATGCCCGACCTCACTAATGCTCTTGTGGCTGAATGGAAGCAGGTCCCCGCAGCATTGTTCCAACAATTATTGGAAAGCCTTCCCAGAAGAGTCGAGGATATTATAGCAGCAAAGGGGGAGACCAACTTCATATTAATGCCCATGATTTTGGAATGAGATGTTTGTCACGGTTCATGAATCCACTGCCTCCCTCTCTCTTTCTCTTTCTCTCTCTCTCTCTCTCTCCAGTGTTTGTGTGGGCGTGGTTCCCAATCTCGGCCTGATTGTCTGCGCCAGCTGGAACCACTTTTCTTCCCTTTATATGTTCTGTTACCAGTGTTTCTTGTTGTCAGATCGTTGTTTCTTCTCTGAGGTTGTGTCGTGTGTCCGTGCTCTTCTCTTGTGTGGATTATCTGCTGTGCTCCTTCCTACTCATCCGGACACACTCCCCTGGTTTTCTCAGCACGTTATCATCGGAAGATGCGCCCGAGTCCCTGGGTCGGATTCCATCTGAGTACAGTCTGTCTGTCATGTTGCTGCTGTGAACTACATTCATTAAACCATCGTTGCTTGCATCTTGCATCCGCCTCTGAATTGTAACAGAACGATCTGACCAGACCATGGATGCAGCGAGTTCAACGAGTCTGACCGAATTCCTTTCCCGCAGTATCACGAGAATGGATCAACAAGAGGAGAACATCTCCAGCACAGGTCGGGCAGTACAAGCCCTTTCGACGCAGGTATCCCAGCTGACCCAACAATTGCAACATCTGAGGGGTTCCGCTGCACCACCTACACCGGCAGTTCAACCCGCCCCGCCAGAGCCGGATTCCCAGCTAGAGCCACGGCTACCGACACCAGAGGGCTATTCAGGTGATCCTGACTATTGCAGAGCTTTTCTTACGAGATGTTCCATGCATTTCTCGTTGCAGCCACGGACCTTCAACCGTGAACAGTCTAAGGTAGCATTCGTACTCACACTGCTATCAGGCAAAGCGGCTCTCTGGGGAACGGCGGTGTGGGCGAACCAGGACCCATGCTGCACCTCTTTCCAGACACTCTCCGAGGAGATGAGAAGGGTCTTCGATCGGGCCGTGGCGGGTAGGGAGACGGCCAGACTACTCGCTGACCTTCGCCAAGGAGACCATTCAGTATCGGAATACTCCATCCAATTCCGCACTCTGGCCGCAGAGTGTCAGTGGAACGAGGAGGCGCAGTGGGACATGTTCCTGCATGGGCTGGAGGACCGGATCCATAAGGAGATTTATGTTCTGGACCTTCCCAGGAGTTTAAATGGACTAGTGGAACTAGCCCTGAGAGTCGACGCTCGTCTGAGTCGTATTGGCCGCCGAGCATGCCCTAACAGACCATATAACGACACGGAGGGCTGGCATGCCAGCGGCGGGAACACGGCCAGTTCAGCCTCCGCTCACGAACCCATGCAGCTGGGGAGAGCTCGCCTCTCCCGGGAAGAGAGGGAGAGGCGGAGATCCCAAGGACTCTGTCTCTACTGTGGTAGAGCGGGCTACTTTATCCACTCTTGCCCGGTAAAAGATCAGGCCCGGTAGTAAACATGAGGCTACTATCGGGTGGTGTCACCACAGAGAAGACCTCATCATCTACTCTCCTCCCGGTAAGACTAAGATGGGCCACCCACACGCACGACTCCCAAGCCTTACTGGACTCAGGAGCAGAGGGTAATTTCATGGACTTCAAGCTCGCTCACAAACTCCAGATCCCTATCACCTCACTCACGCACAAGATATCCGTCAACGCTCTCAATGGTCAAGAACTCCCCAACATTTCTCACACCACTGAACCTATCACACTCATCACTTCTGGCAATCACACTGAGACACTATCATTCCTACTCATGGACTCACCCCTTGCACCATTAGTTCTCGGCCACCCTTGGCTCACCCAACACAACCCCAGAGTTGACTGGGGTCATAACTCTATATCCATGTGGAGTAACAAGTGTCTTGAGTCCTGTTTAGTGTCTGCTTGTTCGTCTGTGTCTGATTCTGTGTTTCTAGAGGAGGCAGTGGATTTGTCTAACGTGCCCGTTGAATACCTCGACCTGAAGGAGGTGTTCAGTAAGTCCCGTGCTGCTTCTCTTCCTCCGCATCGTCCCTATGACTGTGCAATAGAATTATTGCCAGGTGAGTCTCCGCCTAAAGGCAAGTTATATTCACTCTCTGTTCCTGAGAGGGAGGCTATGGAGAGATACATCTCTGGTTCTCTGGCATCTAGATTTATTCGTCCTTCCTCTTCTCCAGCGGGGGCGGGGTTCTTCTTTGTGGGGAAGAAGGACGGATCTCTGCGTCCTTGCATTGATTACCGTGGGTTGAATAACATCACAGTGAAGAATACCTATCCCTTACCGTTGATGTCCTCAGCCTTTGAAAGGTTACAGGGAGCATCCGTGTTCACTAAGTTGGATTTACGTAATGCATATCATTTGGTTCGCATAAGGGAGGGGGACGAATGGAAGACCGTGTTTAACACCCCCAGAGGGCACTTCGAATATTTGGTCATGCCTTTTGGGCTATCCAACTCCCCAGCGGTTTTCCAGGCACTCGTCAATGACGTGCTGAGAGATATGATTGATCAGTTCATATATGTTTACCTGGATGACATACTGATTTTTTCTTCTTCTCTCCAGGAACACGCTCAGCACGTCAGACGAGTGCTTCAGAGGTTGTTGGAGAATGGACTTTTTGTCAAGGCGGAGAAATGCATTTTTCATGCACAATCCGTTCCATTCCTAGGTTACATCGTCTCGACTGAAGGTATTCGCATGGATCCTGACAAGGTTAAGGCTGTGGTGGATTGGTCAAGCCCAGATTCCCGTAAGGCCCTACAGAGGTTTCTGGGATTCGCCAATTTCTACCGGCGTTTTGTTCGCAACTTTAGCCAGATAGTCGCTCCTCTTACCGCCTTAACCTCCCCCAGAGTGACGTTCAGGTGGTCCGATACAGCCGAGGCTGCATTCGCCAAACTCAAGAGCCGCTTTGTTTCGGCTCCCATCCTCATAGCTCCCAATCCCTCGCGTCAGTTCGTGGTGGAGGTGGACGCTTCAGAGGTGGGGGTAGGTGCGGTACTTTCCCAACGTTCCTCTTCTGACGACAAGATGCACCCTTGCGCGTTCCTTTCCCATCGGTTATCACCTGCGGAACGCAACTACGACATTGGCAACAGAGAGTTGTTGGCAGTGAAGTTAGCACTGGAGGAGTGGCGCCATTGGTTAGAGGGTTCGGGGGTACCTTTTATAGTTTGGACCGATCACAAGAATTTGGAATATATCAGAACCGCCAAGCGACTCAACTCCAGGCAGGCGCGGTGGGCACTCTTTTTCGGACGTTTTGACTTCTCTCTCTCGTATCGCCCGGGTTCCAAGAATGTCAAACCCGATTCCCTTTCTCGCATTTTTGACCATTCCGAACGCCCATCCACTCCCGAGTGCATCCTACCCGGGACCCTAGTGGTCTCCACACTCACATGGGAGGTTGAATCGAGGGTCAAAACGGCCTTAGAAGGGGTCACGCCTCCGCCCGGTTGCCCGCCTAATCGGTTGTTTGTGCCGGAGGGGTGTCGGTCCGATGTTATTCGGTGGGGGCACTGCTCCAACGTAGCGTGTCATCCAGGAGTCAGCCGCACTAGCTTTTTGGTTAAGCAACGCTTTTGGTGGCCACTGATGGCTCGTGACATTCACAGTTTTGTCTTGGCTTGCTCGGTTTGTGCCACTGGGAAGACTTCTAATCGACCCCAGATGGGTTACTCCAACCGCTGTCGGTCCCTTCGAGACCCTGGTCCCACATCGCGCTAGATTTTGTTACCGGCCTCCCGCCCTCCCAGGGCAAGACGGTTGTTTTGACCGTGGTGGACCGGTTCTCGAAGGCGGCTCATTTTATTCCCTTGCCTAAATTACCATCTGCCAAGGAGACAGCGGTAACTGTCGTGGATCACGTCTTTCGCTTACATGGCCTGCCGATGGACGTAGTTTCTGACCGGGGGCCCCAATTTGTGTCCAAGTTTTGGCAAGAGTTTTGTAGGTTACTGGGAGCGAGTGTCAGCCTGTCTTCAGGGTTTCATCCCCAGAGCAACGGTCAAACGGAGAGGGCCAACCAAGATTTGGAGAGAGTGTTGCGATGTTTGGTTTCTAAGAATCCCTCTTCCTGGAGTCAACAACTCTCTGTGGTTGAGTACGCTCACAATTCGTTGCCAGTGGCAGCCACGGGCCTCTCTCCGTTTGAGTGTAGTTTAGGTTACCAGCCACCTATCTTTCCCAGTACGGAGTCCGAGGTCACGGTTCCCTCCGCTCACGCTTTCATCCAGAGGTGCCGTCACGCATGGAGCAGAGCCCGTGAGACTCTTCTCCGGGTGGGGGCGCGCACCAAGGCTAAGGCCGATCGCCACCGGTCGAAGCCTCCGGTTTACGTCGTTGGCCAAAGAGTGTGGCTTTCTACTAAGAACATTCCACTCCGATCCGTTTCGAACAAGCTTGCCCCCAAATTTATCGGCCCGTTCAAAGTCACCAGGATCATTAGTCCGGTGGCGGTCCGGCTCAAGCTTCCTCCGGCGTATAGGAGAATTCATCCTACCTTTCATGTGTCTAAAATAAAACCTGTGTTTCAGGCACGCATTAACCCGCCGGTCCCGGTTCTCCCGCCGCCACGACTTGTTGATGGGGAAACCACCTTTTCTGTCAATCGTATTTTGGACTCTAGAAGGAGGGGACGCGGATTCCAGTACCTGGTGGACTGGGAGGGTTACGGCCCGGAGGAGAGAAGTTGGGTACCTGCTAGGGACATTCTGGATCACTCCCTTATTGATGATTTCAATCGACAGGTAAATTCGCCTGGGAACGCCAAGAGGCGTTCCTAGGGGGGGGGGGTATTGTCACGGTTCATGAATCCACTGCCTCCCTCTCTTTCTCTCTCTCTCTCTCTCTCTCTCTCTCCAGTGTTTGTGTGGGCGTGGTTCCCAATCTCGGCCTGATTGTCTGCGCCAGCTGGAACCACTTTTCTTCCCTTTATATGTTCTGTTACCAGTGTTTCTTGTTGTCAGATCGTTGTTTCTTCTCTGAGGTTGTGTCGTGTGTCCGTGCTCTTCTCTTGTGTGGATTATCTGCTGTGCTCCTTCCTACTCATCCGGACACACTCCCCTGGTTTTCTCAGCACGTTATCATCGGAAGATGCGCCCGAGTCCCTGGGTCGGATTCCGTCTGAGTACAGTCTGTCTGTCATGTTGCTGCTGTGAACTACATTCATTAAACCATCGTTGCTTGCATCTTGCATCCGCCTCTGAATTGTAACAATGTTCGATGAGCAGGTGTCCACATACTTTTGGTCATGTAGTGTAAGTGTGGCAAATAAAGGGCTCAACGTCGGCGTGCAGTACACGAGGACACAGATAGGGGAAAAAAATATCCAACAATGTGGCATGAACAGACTTTTTCATTGAGTAAATTAAGTAAGTGCTAAAAGTGCAATAAAACAAACAACAGTGCATCTAGTGCAACTTAAATTAATTATCAAAACATAAGTCATGAGGGGAAAGTAATACAGTTCAAATTCAAGAGCTATTTTACAGTTAAAGCTGCAATATATAACTTTTTGCGTGACCCGACCAAATTTTGGTTTTGTACACTAGCTTCAAACAGCTGAAAATACAATATTTCTGGTTATTGAAAAGATATTTCACAGCGGTTTAGATGTTACAGTGATTCTCTACACTATACTTGCTGCTTTTGTCACAAACTGAAATTAGACAAACTATTATAATTTTAGTAACCAGAAAAGGCAGAGCGATATCTGCATGGTGAACCTTTAAAATAATAAAAAATTCCATTTAGCTTTAAAGCCTAGCAAAGAGCAATGCTCAATTTTAAGTGAATGGAGCAGTTAGCATGCTAACTAGATTAGCGACTAACAGAGCTAGAACATTTTGCAACATTGTAGTTTGCCAAAGTCTAGGTCTCACAAACTCAATAAAATCGTGTTCAAAACTATCCCTCAACATGGAATGGAAGCTTCAGGTGAGAAGGAAGTTGTAGTGGTTTAATTTATGCAAAATATTCAACATTATAACTATTTTCAATCACTTTTCTGTCCTTTTCTCTGGTGGAATCTTCATTCATCAGCAGTCTAGAATCTTCTGGTCGTCAGCGAGTATATTCCAGCAGGCAGGGTTGCCAGGTCTAGATAACATTTCTAGGCGAATGACCACTCAAAACCCACCCAAAAGGCCTGAAAACTAGCCCAACATTCCATTGTATACAGTACCAGTAAAAAGTTTGGACACACTGACTCATTTCAGGGCTTTTATTTATTTTTACTATTTTCTACATTGTAGAATAATAGAGAAGACATCAAAACTATGAAATAACACATATGGATTCATGTACTATTCAAAAAAAAGTGTAAAACAAATCAAAATACACTTTATAATTGATTTTTCAAAGTAGCCACCCTTTGCCTTGATGACAGCTTTGCACACTCTTGGTATTCTCTCAACAAGCTCCATGAGGTAGTCACCTGGAATGCATTTCAATTAACAGGTGTGCCTTCTTAAAAGTTCATTTGTAGAATTTATTTCCTTCTTAATGTGTTTGAGCCAATCAGTTGTGTTGTGACAAGGTAGGGGTGGTATACAGAAGATATCCCTATTTGGTAAAATACTAAGTCCATATAATAGCAAGAACAGCTCAAATAAGCAAGAAGAAATGACAGTACATCATTACTTTAAGACATGAAGATCAGTCATTATGGACATTTTCAAGAACTTTGAAAGTTTGTTCAAGTGCAGTCGCAAAAAAACGAAAAAAGCGCTATGATGAAACTGTCTCCCATGAGGACCGCCACAGGAAAGGAAGACCCAGAATTACCTCTGCTGCAGAGGATAAGTTCATTGGAGTTACCAGCCTCAGAAATTGCAGCCAAAATAAATGCTTCATAGAGTTCAAGTAAAAAACACATCTCAACATCAACTGCATGAATCAGGACTTCATGGTCGAATTAATGCAAAGAATCCACTACTAAAGGACACCAATAATAAGAAGAGACTTGCTTGGGCCAAGAAACATGAGCAAAAGACATTAGACCAGTGTAAATCTGTCCTTTGGTCTGATGAGTTCAAATTTGAGATTTTTGGTTCCAACTGCAGTGTCTTTGTGAGACGCAGAGTAGGTGAATGGATGATCTCTGCATGTGTTGTTCCCACCGTGAAGCATGGAGGAGGAGGTGTGATAGTGTGGGGGTGCTTTGCTGGTGACACTGTCTGTGATTTATTTAGAATTCATGGCACACTTAACCAGCATGGCTACCACAGCATTCTGCAGTGATATGCCATCCCATCTTGTTTGCGCTTAGTGGGACTAGAATTTGGGTTTTCAACTGGACAATGACCCAACACACCTCCAGGCTGTGAAAGGGCTATTTTATCAAGAAGGAAAGTGATGGAGTGCTGCATCAGATGGCATGGCTTCCACAATCACCAGTTGAGATGGTTTGGGATGAGTTGGACATTTTTTGGTTACTACATGATTACATATGTGTTATTTCATAGTCTTGATGTCTTCACAACCATGTAGAGAATATTGCAAATAAAGAATAACCCTTGTATCCAAACTTTTGACTGGTACTGTATATCAATAAAAATGATGCCGGCACGCCAACTAGCATACTGAAACATGAGGTGATGGTGGCAGATGAATGGCACGACGATGGGCCTCAGGATCTCATCACGGTATCTCTGTGCAATTAAATTGCCATTGATAAAATGCAATTGTGTTCATTGTCCATAGTTTATGCATGCCCACAACATAACCCCACCGCCACCATGGGGCACTCTGTTCACGATGTTGACATCAGCAAACTGCTCGCCCACACGACACCATACACGCTGCCTGCCATCTGCCCAGTACAGTTGAAACCAGGATTAATCTGTGAAGAACACACTTCTCCAGTGTGCCAGTGGCCATCGAAGGTAAGCATTTGTCCAATGAAGTCGGTTACGAAGCCGAAATGAAGTCAGGTCATGACCCTGGTGAGGACGATGAGCATGCAGATGAGCTTCCCTGAGACGGTTTCTGACAGTTTATGCAGAAATGATTTAATTGTGCAAACCCACAGTTTCATCAGCTGCCCGGGTGGCAGGTCTCAGACGATCCCGCAGATGAAGAAGACGGATGTGGAGGTCCTGGTTTGGAATGATTACACGTGGTCAGTGGTTGTGAGGCCGGATGGGCGTACTGCCTAATTCTCTAAAATGACATTGGATGCAGCTTATGATAGATAAATTAATCTCTGGCAACAGCTCTGGTGGACATTCCTGCAGTCAATATGCCTATTGCACACTCCCTCAAAACGTGAGACATCTGTGGCATTGTGTTGCGTGACAGAACTCCACATTTTAGAGTGTCATTTTATTGTCCCCAGCACAAGATACACATGTGTAATGATCATGCTGTTTAATCATCTTCTTGATATAGCACACCTGTCAGGTGGATGGATTATCTTGGCAAAGGAGAAATAATCACTAATAGGGACATAAACTAATATTTTATTTCAGCTCATGAAACATTGGACCAACGCTTTACATGTTGCGTTTATATTTTTTTCCAGTATACTTTTTAGCTACTTTGCACCTAACCACTAAGCCCTTTAATCCTAACCATAACCATAAGATCAAATCGTACCACACCGGCTCCAATGCTCGTGGGATGTGGCAGGGCTAGCAAACCATTACAGACTACAAAGGGAAGCACAGCCGCGAGCTGCCCAGTGACACGAGCCTACCAGACAAGCTAAATAACTTCTATGCTTGCTTCGAGGCAAGTAACATGCATGATAAAACATGCATGAGAGCATCAGCTGTTCCGGACGACTGTATGATCACGCTCTCCTAAGCCGATGTGAGTTAGACCATTAAACAGGTCAGCATTCACAAGGCCGCAGGGGCAGACGGATTACCAGGACTTTTACTCCGAGCATGCGCTGACCAACTGGCAAGTATCTTCACTGACATTTTCAACCTCTCCCTGTCTGAGTCTGTAATACCAACATGTTTCAAGCAGACCCCTATAGTTCCTGTTCCCAAAAATACTAAGGTTTCATGGCCCACATCAACACCATTTTCCCAGAAACCTTAGACCCACTCCAATTTGCATACCTCCCCAACAGATCCACAGATGATGCAATCTCTATTGCACTCCACACTGACCTTTCCCACCTGGACAAAAGGAACACCTATGTGAGAATGCTATTCATTGACTACAGCTCAGCGTTCAACACCGTAGTGCCCTCAAAGCTCATCACTAAGCTAAGGACCCTGGGACTAAACACCTCCCTCTGCAACTGGATCCTGGACTTCCTGACGGGCCTTCCCCAGGTGGTAAGGGTAGGCAACAACACATCCGCCACGCTGATCCTCAATACAGGGGCCCCTCAGTGGTGCGTGCTCAGTCCCCTCCTGTACTCATTGTTCACTCATGACTACATGGTCAGGCACGACTCCAACACCATCATTAAGTTTGCAGATGACACAACAGTGGTAGGCCTGATCACCGACAACGATTGACAGCCTATAGGGAGGAGGTCAGAGACCTGGCTGGGTGGTGCAAGGACAACAACCTCTCCCTCAACATGATCAAGACTAAGGAGATGATTGTGGACTACAGGAAAAGGAGGACCGAGCATGCCCCCATTCTCATCAACAGGGCTGTAGAGGAGCGGGTTGAGAGCTTCAAGTTCCTTGGTGTCCACATCACCAACAAACTATCATGGTCCAAGCACACCAAGACAGTCGTGAAGAGGGCACGACAAAACCTATTCCCCCTTAGGAGACTGAAAAGATTTGGCATGAGTCCTCAGATCCTCAGAAAGTTTGACAGCTGCACCAGAGAGCATCCTGACTGGTTGCATCACTGCCTGGTATGGTAACTGCTCGACCTCCAACCGCAAGACACTACAGAGGGTAGTGCGTACGGCCCAGTACCTCTCTGGGGCCAAGCTTCCTGCCATCCAGGACTTATATACCAGGCGGTGTCAGAGGAAGGCCCTAAAAATTGTCAAATACCCCAGCCACCCCAGTCATAGACTGTTCTCTCTGCTCCCGCACGGCAAGCGTTATACTGGAGTGCCAAGTCTAGGTCCAAAAGGCTTCTCAACAGCTTCCACCCCCAAGCCATAAGACTCCTGAATAGCTAATTAAATGGCTACCCTGACTATTTGCATTGCCCTCTCCCACCCCATTGCATTGCCCTCTCCCACTTGTACGCTGCTGCTATTCTCGGTTTATTATAGTCACTTTAACTCTACCTACATGTACATATTACCTCAATTACTTTGACTAACTGGTGCCCCTGCACATTGACTCTGTACCAGTATCCCCTGTATATAGCCTCGCTATTGTTATTTTACTTCTCGTCTTTAATTATTTGCTACCTTTAATATATTTTTTTACTTATCTATTTTTTACTTAACACATATTTTTCTTAAAACTGCATTGTTTGTTAAGGGCTTGTAAGCAAGCATGTGACAAATAATTTGATTTGACCTTAAAGGGCTTAACCCCTTGCCTAGCTCATGTTAGCCACCTTGCTAATGTTAGCGTTTGCTACCAAGCTAACATTAGACACAATAAATTGCAATTCATAGCATATCATATGAATTGGAATTCGTAACACATCATACGAAATGGAGGATGGACATCCATAAATGAATACATACCATACCAATCGTAACATATCATATGGATTTTGTTTACTATGTTTAGTCTAGCCCTGTGTCTAGGTTAAAAAGACAGTTGGAGAGATGCAGGCAGGGTGAGGCAGCTTTTTTACCCATTGCAATATTCCATCTGTGACACTCACATTCAAGCTGTGCAATTGTCTGTGCTTATGAAAAAGCCTGCTGTGTTTTTTTGGAATAAGCTTAATTACGTCAGCTAATCATGCTTGAGGCACACCATTATATCAGTGTGTCATGCAGAGGTGAGGCTTGTGTGGCTCTGACTCTGGTTCTGGCTGCTTCCTGATAGGGGTCTGAGATGGGAGGCCACTTGACCCCAAACAACATTAGCCCATAGGACTTATCACAAGTCCAGGTTCAAAACCAGAGAGGGAAGTTATTTCCTTTGAAGTTTTTTCACATTGTTTCCCATGTAAAAAATGTAAAGGGGTTTACTGGAACGACGGGTCGACGAATACGCTTTCTATACCTCACCTGAGGCTTTGAACGGGATATGATAGTAGGTGCCAGGTGCACCGGGTTTGTGTCAAGAACTGCAACGCTGCTGGATTTTTCACACTCAACTTTTTGCTGTGTGTATCAAGAATGGTTCAACACCCAAAGGACAACCAGCAAACGTGACACAACTGTGGGAAGCACTGGAGTCAACATGGGCCAGCATCCCTGTGGAAAGCAGTCAACACCTTGCAGTCCATGAGAGACAAATGTAGGCATTCTGAGGGCAAAAGGGCAGGGGGGATGCAACTCAATATTAAGAAGTTGTTCCTAATGTTTGGTATAATCAATGTATGGAGAAGGACTAACCTGAGACTGAAGAGTGTGTGGGTGTTTCTGCATGTGTCTCACATAATAATTACTCATCACTAGAAGTCCATCCTGACCCCTGGTAGCTGAGTCTCTCTCTCTCTCCCAGAATAAATTGTATCAAATCTGACTATCACTGAGATATGATACTGTTGGCTATATTATGGTTCTTATTACAGATGTAAAGAACCAGTCTGTGAGGAAATTTAAAGGAACATTTTTTACAGTAACTTACACAGACACCCATGTCAAGTGTGTTGTTTCAGAGCTGTAGGGTGGTGGAGGGACCTGAAAGTGTGTGTTGATGTCAGTGTGTGCCTGTCCCTGTTCACAGAAGCGCTCGCGCACATACACACACACACACACACACAGTGGAAACCCCAGTTGAGTGTTAGTAGATACACTAGTGAGAGCTGGGCCATGGCTCACTTCCCTCTGTTTCTCTCAGTATAAGATGCATGTGGAAACCTGTGGAAACACAGAGAGGAGTGACATGAGCAGGCTCTCATTATTCATTGTATGTTTCTCTCTCTCTCTCTATCATATTAGTGCTGGTTTCCAACAGCAGCCCCATATTTACCGGCAAATGGGCAATTGGATAGGGCTGGGAACTGACAGCGACCTCACAATATGATATTATCACCATACTTACGCGCCGATACGATATGTATTGCGATTCTCACGATTCTGTTTTACTACAATTCGATAGAGCAATTTTATTGCGATTTGGTGTTACAAACATAATATGTAATATACTCATTATGTCTGCTGCAGAGACAAGAGAGAGCATTAGAAGATACGTTTTGATCAGTAACCAAAATGAAAGTACTGAAAACATGTTGGCTCACTAGTTAGAAATAAAGTGGAGAACAAGCTTGGTACAGCTAACTAGTACTAGCTTACACTACTTAGCTAACGCTACCTCGATACTCCAAGTACAAATCGATACTTGTAGTCAAAGTATCGATATAATATTGTTCAAAATAATATTGAGGTACGTAACTATCAACTTTTTCTGGTGTTCTGGTGTTGTAAAGATGCGGGCCTGGAACAGAGATTGTGTGTTCCTTCACAAAACTTTTGTCGTCTTTTTCATTTTCCCCATAGGCTCGTTCTGTGTTGTTTTATGTACGTGTCCCTTGTTGTTTCTTCCATGTGGTTTCTTTGTCTTTCAGCCTCTTATCTCTTTGTTTCTTCCCTTGCTCTCCTTCTATTTTCTCTCCTATTTTCTCTCTTGACTTCCTGCTATCTCTCCCCCTCAATCACACCCTCACTCAATCTCTCTCTCCCCCTCCTTCCCTCGCTCTCACTCCCTATCTCTGTATCTCCTTCTCCCTTCCTCTCTCTATCTCTCTCTCATTCTTTGCACTCCCAACCACTGATTATTTATCAAGGTTTTCAAGGTTTGCCCTTTCCTGTTATTTAGTGGAGAATATTATGCACAGCCTGCCTCCATACAATCAGGATTAGCATGTGCTCATTTACTGTAGACTGTGTGTCTGTGTGTCGGTGTGTGTGTTGTGATAATAGCCCCCTGTCAGGGATATTGATCAGTTGTTTCTGAATTAAAGAGAAACATGTTCATAATAGCGTACCTGTCTCATTATCAAGATCAGCTCGACCACTGACTGCCTTCACACACACACGCCCAGTGCCCAGCCCGCAGATACTTTGCCGCACTCTTTCTGAACACAGCCTGAAAGAAATCTGGAAGTTCAATAGTTAATGTCTTCCCTTGCTGTTTTTCCTTTTCCTCACTCTCTCCCTCCCTCCCTCGCTCGCTCCCTCTATCTCCTTTCCTCTCTCTCCCTTCCCCTCGCTCTCACCCCTCTCTCCTTCATTCTGCACTCCCCCTCTCTCTCTCTTGCTGATGGACTCTTCTTTTTATTTTCACACTCCACCATACCCCCTTTTTTGTTCTCTTTTTCCCTCTCCTTCTTTCCTCTAGCCCTCCCTTCCCCTTCTCCCTCTTTCACTGCATGTTCTTTCAGCCCTCCCTCTCTTTATCTCTCTTCCCCATCCCCACCCCCTCTAGAGCACTCCTCCCTCCCTCCCTCCTCCCTCCCTCCCTCCTCTTTTCTTTTCTTTTCTTTTCTTTCTTTCGTTCCTTCTTTTTCTCTTTCTTTTACCACATCCTTTCTTATGCTTTTGCTCTCCCCGTCTCTCCTTTCCCTTCTTCCTCCTTTTTTGCTGCATTCTGTTCTTCCCTCCCCCTCCCCCATCTCTCTTTCCTCTCTCTCTTTTTCTTTCTGTCTCTGTCTCTCTCACCCCCCCTCCCTCCTCTCTGCCTCACTCCCCCTCCCTCTCCCTCTTTCTTCCTTATTCTCTCTCCCCCACGTCTGTCTCACTCCCTCCCTCTCTTTCCTGACTGCTTTTCTCTCCTTTCTTTCTCCTTCTCTTTCTTTTGTCACTCATTTTTCTACTGAATCTCAGACATGGTACACTTCAAACTGTCTCGCATTTAATTAATTAAATGTAATAAATAAAGACAGAAATATACATGTTCTCTGGAAAGTTAAAATGTTAGCATATCTTATTTGAGAGTTAGCCACTGACAGAGACACATCCACCTATACTGTATGTGTGTGCATGTGTGTGAATGTGTATGTCTGTGTGTGTACGTGCGCACGCACAGAGGAACTACCGATTATATGTTATAATTGTTTGTGTGTTTGATTAGGCTTGCTAAAGGAAATGCAAAGTATGAGTGTGATAAAGAGAAGATAGGCTTGGGTTTCTGTGTGCCTTAAAGACAAACGTCTGTTGGAGGGTCATGCTGAATTGTGTGTGTGAGAAAGAGAGATAAAATGTGTGCGCTGTATGTGCGTGTGTTTGTCGGTGTGTCTGTGTGAGTGAAAGAGAGAGAGAGAGAGACTAGGAAGAGAAAGAAAAAGGAGAGGGGGAGAGAGATAAAGAGAAGTGAGCTGGGAGGGGGAGAGAAAGAAATGGTGTGTGTGTGTGTGTGTGTGTGTGTGTGTGTGTGTGTGTGTGTGTGTGTGTGTGTGTGTGTGTGTGTGTGTGTGTGTGTGTGTGCGTGCGTGCGTGCGTGCGTGCGTGCGTGCGTGCGTGTGTGTGTGCGTGTGTGTGTGTGTGTGTGTGTGTGGTGTGTGTGTGTGTGTGTGGAGGGGGGGGGGGCAGGCACAGTCAGTTCTGATAACAGCAACAGTAGGAGGAGGATGAGTCGTGGGACCGCCCCACTCTCCCACAGATATAAATAGGAGCTGGATTTTTTTTACTCCACTCAGTTCTCCTGAAGGATGAGATCCCTGAAACACCTCAAACATCACACCAGGAACAATGTGGTGAGTTGTTAGCCTAAACTGAGACCGTGATTACAATTCTAGTTCAGTGGGGATGTTGTATGTTGATTTAAAGGTGGTTACACTGTCTCTCTCTAAGTCAAAGGAGATCACTTTTCTACATTCATACAGTGCTGCAGCAAGAACATATTTTACAGCTAAGAGTAGACCACCAGACTAGACTACTAACTATTCTCTCCTCTCTGTCTCTGTCACACCTCTGCTAAGCTGCTAAGCTTAATATTGTTCTGATTGTTTGATATTTGTCTTAAACCTTCTTTCACATAGAACTTTAAATGTATGAGTATAGACTTGCAATTACTATCTTGCCTTTCTGTTTCTCTGTCATTTGTCTTTTTGTCTTTCATTTAGCCTGCCTTTCATTTTGTCGTGCTTTTCTCCTTCCTTCCCCCTCTCTACCTCCCCTCCTTTCTCTCACTCACTCACTCACTCACTCACCCTGTCTCTCTCTGTCTCTCTCACTCCTCCCACACCCCTCCCTCTCCTTTTCCTTTCTCTCCCTCTCCCCATCTCTCTCACATGCTCACTCAATCTCTCCCTTCCCCTCCCCCCCTTTCTTTATCTTTCAGCCTCTGCATCTCATTTCGCTCCCTCTCCCTCCACTCCTCCCCTGCCCACATCTCGCTTTCTCTTTCTTTTCCTCCCTCTCCTACTTTCTCTCACACACACACACACACACACACACACACACACACACACACACACACACACACACACACACACACACACACACACACACACACACACACACACACACACACACACACACACACACACACACACAGAGAGAGAGAGAGAGAGAGATACACACCTCACTCTCTGTGTTCCTCTCACAAACACAAAGTCTGTCTCTGTCTGACTACTTTAAAAGGAGTAATTATAAATGATGTGGTTACCAGGGCATCCAGGTCTACCCCCCCCCACTCTTCCCTCTTTCCCTCCTTTCTCTTCCTCCTTTTTTCTGTCTCCATCCCCTCTCTGTCTCTTTCCTCAGTATTGTATTATGAAAGATAGCAGCTCGTAATCTGTTGTAGTGTATGTCCTAGATCAGGGGTACTCAACTCTTACCTTACGAAGTCCGGAGCCTGCTGGTTTTCTATTTTACCTCAGAATTAATTGCACCCACCTGGTGTCCTAGATCTAAATCAGTTCCTGATTAGAGGGGAACAATGAAAAAATGCAGTGGAACTGGCTACGAGTACCAGAGTTGAGTTTGAGGGTCCTAGACTAAGGTGTATGAAGAAGTTAGGGTCTATCTCATGTATTTTTCCATCATTACACCAGGTTTGAAGGAAATTACCTGAAAGTATTGGGGTACACTAGGGACCTGTCATTTATTATGGAGCTGGAGCGTGGTTGTGCCAGCATTTAGCATTCTTCTAGTTCCACTCTGTTTTGCCTTTTCAATCATCTAGAGGGCAAACGCAATCATTTGTAGACCATAATGCTGATTTTTGGTGTATACCACAACAATACTCTTATGTATAAGTATTGCATACTTAATCTGTTCTCCTCGCGATCATATTTCTGTCATGGTTATAACTGAGTATGTCTTCTACCACCTTGTAACGGAAGCCCTGTGGCAGTGGAGGTGAACTGTGAGAGGAGACCATGTGTTTGGTGTTAGCCTACTATTAGCAGTGCAAGGCAGACGGCTAGGCTTGCTCCTCACGAATGGGACTGATAGATAGCCCCAGTCTCCATCCCAGTGATGATGAACCCAGTATGGTCAGCCTGGCCAGGGCCACTCTGGACTCCACAGGAAGCTCTGTGGACAGGTCACGGAAGTCCACTTCCTGGTGGGCTTGCATCCCATTTGTGTTCCTTATGATTTTAAAGACTGTCAAGGAAGGAAACGGGGCTCGAGTACCGATCTGCCTTATCTCCTCCATCTAATGTTCTCTGCTGGATTCAGAGCAAAGAAGCAAGACGTTGTCAGAATGCAGCTGACTGTCTCTAGCAAGGGAGTTGGGAGTTGGGAGGGAGTTGCATAAAAAACAAATGTGTCAGACCACTTCAGGGATCTTATGAACTATCAATCATTATTCCCACCACACACACCTACCATTGATTTCTTAGGAATACATATCACTTAGAGAGATCTGACTGTCAGTCCTTGTACTTAAGCAATATGTGGCTTATATAACGGTAGTATATTATAAAGCAATCTCACAATGTTGAATACATGTCTTTGTGTGGTGTGGTCTGCTGCTGTGTGCTGACCTGATCAGTGCTGTGTGTGTGTTCTCTGTTAGGAGGAGGAGAGTGGCCGTCTGGTGCGGTGCTACCCCAAGGTGGTGGAGGGCCAGGTGGATGCAGGAACACAGACAGAACCCGTTGTGGTGCTGTCACTGGCCCAGGCTGCTGTCCTGGGCCTTATCTCCCAGAATGAGATCTTTGGAGCCACCATCGCCCCCAATGGCTTCTACATGGGCGAGCCCAGGGAGTATGGCAGGACCCCTCCTACTCCCGAGGGCATGGAGTATGAGTACGCTGACCAGCTGATTGGGGCCAACGGGGACTACCTGGCTGAGCCTGTAGGGGAGTCTGAGCCCCACAGCAGTGAGAGGAGGCGCCCCGGGCCCAGAGGGAGGACCAGGAGACCCAGGAGTGAAGGAGGAGCGCCAGGGGAGCCCCCTCACAGAGTCCCCAACATACAGACTCAGGTCAAAGGGGAGCGGGGAGAGTCTGACACCCCTCCGTCCTGCATCCACATGGCGAAGAGCCGTAGCAGCCCAGGCAAGACAGATGAGCCAGCCACTCACAGACGGCCTCTGAAGGAGGAGCAGAGCTGTGGTAACTGTGCTGTGTGTGTGAGAGAGACGTCCAGTCAGACCCAGACAGAAGTACGGCCAGAGCAGGGGCCAGAGGAGAGGAGGGAGGGAGGAGGAGAGGGACAAGAAGAAGAGGTAGCTGAGGAGGAAGAAGGAGTGTTGAACCTCAAGACTGGAGGAGACAGGGGACACAGTCCCAGTCCCGTTATGAACCGCTACTTTGAGTCCAGCGAGGTGGCCTATGAGTCTGCTGACATGGCCGTGGGGGACTATGACGAGGGCAGCCAGGGAATGTTGTGGGCTGCAGACGCTGAGGGGATAGCCCGGCGCATGCAGATCGACCGGCTGGACGTCAACGTCCAGATAGATGAGTCCTACTGCGTGGATGTGGGAGAGGGCCTGAAGAGATGGAAGTGCCGCATGTGTGAGAAGTCTTATACCTCCAAGTACAACCTGGTCACCCACATCCTGGGCCACAATGGCATTAAGCCCCATGAGTGCCTGCACTGCGGCAAGCTGTTCAAGCAGCCCAGCCACCTCCAGACCCACCTGCTCACCCACCAGGGCACCCGGCCACACAAGTGCACTGTGTGTAAGAAGGCCTTCACCCAGACCAGCCACCTGAAGAGGCACATGCTGCAGCACTCGGACGTCAAGCCCTACAGCTGCCGCTTCTGTGGCCGAGGCTTCGCCTACCCCAGCGAGCTCCGGTCCCACGAGAACAAACACGAAAACGGCCACTGCCATGTGTGTTCCCAGTGTGCCATGGAGTTCCCCACCCACGCCTACCTGAAGCGCCACCAGACCAGTCACCAGGGCCCCACCACCTACCAGTGCACTGAGTGCAACAAGTCCTTTGCCTACCGCAGCCAGCTGCAGAACCACCTCATGAAGCATCAGAACGTAAGGCCCTACGTCTGCCCAGAGTGTGGAATGGAGTTTGTCCAGATCCATCACCTCAAGCAGCATTCCCTCACTCACAAGGTACTGACACCACAGGCCCTCGCCGACCAGGTACTAAAACCCCACTGACTTGATCTTCCATATATTACATTATTATGTACCAACCCCTGTTCTAACTCCAGCTCAGAGCATCAGAGTAGTCCAGGCTCTCACAGGGTCACCCAGGGGTCACACCAGCTCTAGAAGGTCATCAAGATCTCCGCTTCTTATGAATCACACATTTCTTGATTGATGCGATAAACTCTGAGAAAACATCCATAGCATGCTGCTCACTGAACAACACTCTCTGAGCTGTTTCTATGAATTCCCAGTAACTTGAATTAATTAACAGGCAGAGACAGACAGGGTTAGGTGAACTCAGAGGTATATCAAAATACCTAAAGGCTGTTATTCCTATTGCCTGAACCAGTTGCAATGTAAACATAGCCTTCAAAATGCTTGGTTTGTTATGTTTGGTCTGACCTAATCCAGCATGTGCTTTGTGCTGTGTGTTGTCATACAAACACATACCACCCTTCATGCCTGATGCTACAGTCCATGCTTTCTATTTTTTATTTATTTTACCTTTATTTAACCAGGCAAGTCAGCTGAGAAGAAATTCTTATTTTCAATGATGGCCTAGGAACAGTGGGTTAACTGCCTGTTCAGGGGCAGAACGACAGATTTGTACCTTGTCAGCTCGGGGGTTTGAACTTGCAACCTTCCGGTTACTAGTCCAACACTCGGACCACTAGGCTACCCTGTCCACAGGAGGTTGGTGGCACCTTAATTAGGGAGGACGGGCTCGTGGTAATGGCTGGAGTGGAATAGGTGGAATGGTATCAAATACATCAAACACAAGGTTTGATGCCATTCCATTAGCTTCGTTCCAGCCATTATTATGAGCCATCCTCCCCTCAGCAGCCTCCACTGCTCTGATCTCTATACTGATTCATCCTAGGCCTAGAGCCTCAGTCGGAGAAATTGTAGTGTCACATTGACAGGGTATTTACTTAAATATTGGCTTACACATATTGTCACAAACAATTAGATTTATTTTTTAGCATTCATCAAAATGTAGGTGTATCCAAACATTCATGTTAATGTTTTAACATACTTTTCAATACTAATCATGCACCTTCCCATATTGTGAGAGTATCACAAGCTTAGAGAGCCAACACTTGGTGGTGCTAACGTGTATGTATCAAGTTGCTGCCATTATGCAAGGATTTCACATCTACCCTACAGCAGTTACACCTCTTGACCTATAATGTCTGTGTGTTTTTGTGTGAAAGCTTGATTGTCTGATAAATGTCTATAGCAACCACCAATCTTAGTGTTAATTTCAACGTGTAACTTGCTGTTTATCAACAATAAACCCAAATTTATTCAACCAAATTAATTAAAGAGCCAATCCTCTTTATTTTCCCAGAGTATGAAGGAATTCAAATGTGATGTGTGTGCCCGGGAGTTCACCCTCTCTGCTAACCTCAAGAGGCACATGCTGATCCACGCCAGCATCAGGCCCTTCCAGTGTCACGTCTGCTTCAAGACCTTTGTCCAGAAACAGACCCTCAAAACACACATGATCGTCCACCTGCCTGTCAAGCCTTTCAAATGCAAGGTCAGAAGAGGTCTCTATAGACAGCATGGGTTGAGTTCCACTGCTTCTAGAGTGTTGAGATTGAGTGTTGTTCTCTTGTGTTCCAGGTGTGTGGCAAATCTTTCAACAGAATGTATAACCTCCTGGGCCACATGCACCTCCACGCTGGCAGCAAGCCCTTCAAGTGTCCTTACTGCTCCAGCAAGTTCAACCTGAAGGGCAATCTGAGCCGACACATGAAGGTCAAACACGGCATCCTGGACGTTTCACCAGACGGACAAGGTGACTAACAATATTCATTGATACTATTCTTCAGTTATGTACCTTGTTAGTTATGATTTGATCTTGAATGAGCTGATTCAGTTATGTGATTTTTAATGCACTTTAACTCAGCATGTATGTAATCTACTGACAAGTGTTTTGGTGCTTCTCTGCCACTCCCCTCCCTCTGTGTTTCGCAAATATAGAAGTGCTTGGACTAGACATGCCAGTCTCTATCGGTAGAGAGGGATAGGGAGGCAGGGCAGGACTATACTGTCCTCTATGAGGCTGGGAGTAGCTGTATGTGTGGGTGTGTGTGGTTGTGTAGACAGGATGGGCTCGTATGTTCGTGTGTGTGTGGACAGGATGGGCTTGTGTGTGTGTGTGTGTCGACAGGATGGGCTCATGTGTGTGTCTGTGTATTTCCTTCCTCAGCCCCCCCTGACATAGAGAACCAGGAGGACTATGACGAAGACAACTTTGAATTCAGCGAACGAGAGAACCTGGCCAGTAACAACACACCAGACATCGCTAAACTGTCTGAAATTGAGTATTATAGCAGCTACGCCAAGGGTGCAGGGCGCTACAAAACTGCATGAATGATTAAAAGACCCCATATTGAGTAGAAATGTAAACTAATAAAGGAAGTTAGTGCCACTAGCAGCTGACAGCAATGTGATGAGCTTTTACTTACTGTAAGGGCATGATATAAAGTGGTGGAGTCTGCCCATTCGTATACACTGGAATCTGTTCTCTCGCTCCGGCATTCATTGGGAGTGAGAGACAGGTCATTTGGGATTGTAGATTTCTCATCGGTCTGTTTGTTTTGTGCTGAAATGTGACTTCAGCTCTCGCTGCCACAACATTGTGATTGATAAATGTCGTGTTCACAGGAAAAAGGGGTCATATCTGAAAATAAACCATCATCTAAACCTCTGGGAGAGACATACTCAACATACATCCCCAGGGGTGGCCTAACTCTGTAAGCACACTTTGTAGGGAAACACCCATATGGTACCGACGTGGCTCAGTTGGTTGCGTACGGTACTTGCAACACCAGGATTGTGGGATCAATTTCCACGGCGGACCAGTACGAAAATGTAATCACTCACTACTGTAAGTCACTCACTACTGTAAATCGCTCTGGACAAGAATGTCTGCTAAATGACTAAAATGTAATAGTAAAATGCACTTACTCATTCAGAGCCACCCCCAGTAAGTCTGTGTGGGTAAATTAGAATACAGCTGAGTATTATTGCTTTTATTAACATATATAACAATGCATACATGCCAGTCAAGTAAATGTGTCCTCTGTTCACGTCACTTACCAAAGCTGATAACATTCAAGCAGTTCTCATGATGGTTAACCAACCAACTTTATTTTTTATTTACTTCTCTGTTTTACTTTTATACTGTGAGTAGTTTCAACTACAGTTCTAGGTTTAGATAACATAGGATGCTCATTTCATATTCTGTTGTATTTGAAATGTGCAGAAAGAATCACTCGGCCAGTGTCATTCAGACTCCTCGAGTTGGCTGGTTCTGCACGTCATCACTTTATGGCCCCATGTTACTTGCTTGATTTGAAGTGTCTGCATTGGCAGACATTTTTGTTATTGATCCCGAGTTAAATAATTGTACTGATGCAGCCCACATCTTTAAGTGAGCTAAAAGAAAAATAAAATATGTTCAAATTGCCCTTCTGATGTAGCCACCATGTGCCAAAGAATCTGACCAATGTTGGGCCACATTGCCAAAGCCTACAGCTGAGGACAATAGTCTAGTGGCACACACTCTCTGCTTTGTAGAGCTGGGACATTCGATTTCACGTCCCCCAATAGCAGACTTCATGCAATTACTTTTTAGGCTTCATGCTCCCCCCAGTAGATTTTTCCAAACGATTACCACTGAGAAGACACTAGTGCAGTTTTTTTAGGATCCTTCACAATTCATGCCCCATGCAAGCCTTCATGGAACAGACTGCAACATTTCTCAAACGCAAACACAGCCCCTGCATACTCATTGTGGTTTTAATGGGTGAATCGCAACAGGATCTGTCCTAAAAAAACTTTAGACAGAAATAAAGTGCCCTTGTGTCTCCAGGACTGTGCCATCCATCATGCTACACACTGGTCTAAAGTGATGAACGACAACCTCCCAACATGTGACAGGGCCACAGACCGAGCAGAAAATGACTTGGGAAATTCCCTATATATTGTTTCCCCCTGTGCTTCGCTTTGAAACCACCTGCAAACTAGGTATATATGCAAGGTTTATTTTGAATTGTACACATTTGCAGCTAAAAGCTGAATTGCTGCATACATAGGCCTACGCAAATTAAGAGATGTAGTATACAACATCGCAGTGACGCAGTCTCAAAGTAAGGCATAGGGCTGTTGTAGTACCTGCCAGTCTGAGTAGAGGGAAGGTTCAGTTTGTGACTATCAGGTAGATTTGCCACAGACATAGCCTCTTGTCTGAAGCAGTCATTTGTTGTAACACCATTATGGTATCCATACACAATGTTGATAGTGTGCTTAATATACAAAATGCTCATTTTTGTGGGGGATAACAAACACCTCTAGTGATGAAACAAATGGAGAAAAAAAACAAGATCTGGAACTTGAATGGCTTTCTGTGTTACACATTGGTGTGGAAATATGCTGTTGATAGAAATTTTAAAATGTGTATCAGACAATACTGTAAAATAATAAATTTATTTTAAAACTTTAAAATCAGTGTGCACTTTATCTTACAAGATTAAAATGGAGGCAGAATACAAGCATAGGATCCAACAAGGAAGATTTATTAGCAAATATTCTTGACATGGCCTTCAAGTTTCTTCCAAGGTATAATACAGTACTTCACATATAAATATAACCTCGGGGAAAGAAGGTTGAAGGAGTGCTAGATGGAACAGAGCTGTGAATAGAAGGACCTAATCTGGTACACTGAATAATGCTCTACAGATGACTTCTTCCTTCAGACAATACGCATGTGGATATCTTGACCTAAATTAAAAACGAGGTACAAAAACAGAATGACATTTGTCATTTGCAGGCTAGCTGTACTCCAAATTTAAATCCTTCATTTGCCCAGGGCTTTGTCCAGGTTGTTCTTGATGGCATCCAGGAAGTCCTCAGTGTTGACATAGTGTACATTCAGCTTGCATCTGCAATCACAGATCAGAACATAAGTTACTCAGTCCTCACAGTCAGGACCCTGTCCCTGAGACAGAGAATCATACAAACTTCCAATAGGATTCCCCCCTTGATTATAATACAATCCATGCATTAATAAACATGTTAGATCAAGAATTTGGTCAACGCAATAGTAAGGAGCTCACTTGGAAAGTCCGTGAATGCAGCCGGCGAGGTCCTTAGTCATAACACCACTCTCAACGGTCTCCACACATACCTTCTCCAGAGTCAGGGCGAACCTGCAGGTCAAACAGACAAGATTCAGTAATGGGCAAAACAATTGGCTTGTGAATATAAAAACACTTTGCCAATTTCCTGGCAAACACCAATTTATTTATTTTACCTTCATTTAACTAGGCAAGTCAGTTAAGAACAAATTCTTATTTTCAATGATGGCCTAGGAACAGTGGGTTAACTGCCTGTTCAGAGGCAGAACGACAAATTTGTACCTTGTCAGCTCGGTTACTAGTCCAACGCTCTAACCACCAGGCTACCCTGCTGCCCCAATGGAATAGGACACGGGGACAGTACACCATTATATAGTTAGTGACAATATTAGTTTTAAAAAAATGACATGATGCATTCATTTCTTACTTGATCAGGTCAGGGTTCCCATCAAGTTTACCCCGATGCTCAAGCCCTCTGGTCCAGGCAAAGATGCTGGCAATGGGGTTGGTGCTGGTTGGGTTTCCCTAAAGGTGGATACAGAAGGGGTAAAGTTAGGTTACAGTTTACCAGTAGAAATACAGATACTTTACAGATTATGTAAAGCATGGACAACATAACTCCAATAATCCCATGTCGATGGATTATTTCCTTCATCCTATGAACTCATTCTGGCAGCATATTGTCCACCACAAGATGGCACTGGTCACATAAGACATTCAAATAGAGCCACTGAAATTTGACTGTTGTACGTACCACAGAAGATGATTTATGTTTCTCTAAATATGGATCTTGGGCTGTAATGAAAGTTAGTAGAATGAGTCTAACCTTCTGGTGCTCGCGGTAGTGTCTGGTCACTGTGCCGTGGGCTGCCTCAGCCTCAATGGTCTTACCATCAGGACATACCAGCACTGACGTCATCAGACCCAGAGAGCCGAAACCTACGGAGCCCAAATAGTATGTCCATCACCCATAGTCTGATATAGGACTCTCTTAATCTAATCTCTACTGCACTCAACATTTGGATCATAATTTCTATTCCATTTGAAATTAGACTGAGGTGTTCCTAATCTCACCTTGAGCCAGGATGTCAGACTGTACGTCTCCATCGTAGTTCTTACAGGCCCACACGAAGGCACCATCAGACTTCAGCACCTGGGCAACCATGTCATCAATGAGCCTGTGCTCATACCAGATCTTCAGCTTGTCAAACTCTGGCTTGTAGTTCCTATGGACACAAAACACATGGTAGTGTGAGAGCACTGCATTAAACATTATAACCTGGGTAATTTGGGTCCTGGATGCTGAAGCAGCATTCCAGCTGAGTGTATGACAAACAATATACCCCTTGGTATGGCACAAAACTACTTGTTTACTGTTATATTTATGTTGGCAACCAGTTTATAATAGCAGTAAGGCACCTTGGGGTTTTGTGTTATATGGTCAATATACCACAGCTAAGGGCTGTATCCAGGCAATCTGCTTCACGTTGTGGCTAAGAAGAGCCCTAAGGCGTATATTTAAGCAATAAAACCCGAGGGTGTGTGGTATATAGCACAGCTAAGGTATGTTCTTTCGCACGATGCAATGCAGAGTGCTTGGATACAGCCCTTAGCCACGGTATATAGAGCACCACAGTAAGAGTCATAATACCCACAAAACCCAGAGGTCAAACAGGGAAATGTTTCCAATGGTCTTTCCACAATTAATCTTTCCCCATAGGGAATTTTAGAAACTTAAAAGGGCTGGGTGTCATGTAGGCTTACCCTGGCGTGACATTTCGATAACCATTTCAATCTAGAACAATGTGACTTTCCAATATAGTTGCCTGTATTTTACCCCCCCCCCCTCAAAAAAAATGAAATGCTAATTAGCCGCAATGTGGCTATCATAAAGAACTACAAATTCCATGACGATCTAGACAAGACCGCCGACTCAAGCAAAAGTAAGAATCTCTAGATTAGCTAACATTACATAGTTAAATGTAGTACTGAATAAATTGGCAACATTTCTTTAAATGGAAAATTCTGTGAACAGTGTTGTGCAAGTTTTAAACAGACACAAAACCCGTGGGCAAAGGTGTCAGCTAAAATATGACATGCAGGAGCTTGCAGGGATTTGTAGTTTTGCATGATGTCTACTGATGCTAATTAGCATTTTAGAATCTCAGAAAATAAAGCATTATAACACCTACGCTCTATATCACATAGGCCCGAGGTGCCTTATTGCTATTATAAACTGGTTACCAACATAAGTAGAGCAGTAAAAACCAATTTTTGGTCATACCCGTGGTATACAGTCTGATATACCACGGCTTTTAGCCAATCAGCATTCAGAGCTCAAACCACCCAGTTTATAATGGCCAATATGCTAGAAACCCAATATTAGACTTTAGTTAATAAAGTGTGCATGGCTGAGGTACTGGTATTTCACTGCCCAATTGTTTTATATTCACAGGTCTGGAATCCTGTTTCAACCAATCAGTATCCAGGACCACTGCCCAATACATGTTGAGGCTAATGAGATCATAAAAAGCAACAAATACTAACGCCTGGTAGATTTCCTCAAAGATGTCCTTGAATCTGCCATCATAAGCTTTGAGAATGGTGTTCTTGGTGCTCAGATAGAGGGGCCACTTCTTGCCAATGGCGTACTGGAAGCAGCTATGTGCAAAGCCTGAAATAGACTGATGGGATAGAAAGTGTACAAAGGTCTCCACTAGCGTAGCATGTAGGTCATATGAGCAGCAGTAAAGAGGTTAACAACCTTCTATCTCTTAACCCTCAACTAGCCCCCAATTCACACTTCCATTTCCACTAGACAAGTTGAAAGTCTGCCACATGACCTCTGACGGCATAAAATCAAACAAAATCCTGCTTGTGATGGTAAACAAACAGTATTAAGGCATGTTTACAGGAGGCCAACTCACTCCACTACTGCTATAATTTCATGAAGGGAAAAATCTGTGGCAAAATATAGTCTGACAAAAAAATAATAAAATAAATCTAGTTGGCAAAACAAACCACATTGCTGAACTCACCTCATCTGTGTTGTACATGCCCATTCCACAGCCACCTCCGGGAAACTTGTAGACCTCCCACTCCTGGCCTTTGCTCCCATCAGTAGGAGAGAAGACCATCTTGAAAGTGCCTGGTTGGCTGACAACAAAGTCTGTTGCTCTGTACTGTAAAACAATGGATTGGTTACACATAACACAATGAAGATACAAATATTAAAATGTCTCCAATTTAGAAGGAACTGACCTG